>NC_046627.1:19446745-19777578 GCF_900324465.2 Anabas testudineus | reverse complement strand
TCCCGGCACATTGTGGATTTTCCTATTCAAGTTTTAGTTGTGTTTTCCTTTTTGTGCTGCTGGTTCCTGTAATCTGATATTAAATGTCTGTGTCAAAAACTCTGATCAATACAAATCTGGACCTGCCAACGGAGCAATCTGTGCCACAGACCAGGGGCCACAGTGAAAACACAAGATTCAATGTGAGACAGTGAGCAGTAATTTAATCAACTGAAACTGATGTGTGTGATAAGACTGTAGCACGAGTAGATAATAAAAATAATAAAATAATAATATAAATTGATTATTAAAATCAGCAGGACATTAAAACATCTTTTAGAAACTATGAATAAATAAACCAATACAAAAACAGTACAAAGACAAGGGGAGATTTCATTTCTCATCTATTCTCTTAGTTCACGTTTTAATTAACCGTCTTCTGTCTCAGTCTTTACATCCATACAACTGAGAGGTGCTCGAGTTTGCTTATAACAACAATCAACATTATAAGTCATTAAACTAGTCGAGCAAGTGAGTGAAAAAACAGGTCAAATCTGGGTCAAGCTGTTTAGACGCTGTTTAGAGTAGAAAACTGTTTCCCGTTTCAGAGCTTACTGTATATTTACAGTACATTTCCCACAGATATATTTTGTTTTGTTGTTTGCTTTGTTTGTGGCTTTAACTCTTCACTTTTGTCTCTAAAATCAATATTAGAAGAATTGGGTTTATGATAAAGGACTGAAAAAACTAACATTGGTATATTTATATCTCTGTGTGCCCGACGGCAGCGATGCTCTTGTGTAAAACCGATGTTAAGTGACTGTACTACAGTGTGCAATAGTGCATGTAATACATATGTGCGCAGTGTCCATGGGCACTGGTGTGTGTGTGTGTGTGTGTGTGTGTCTCTCATCACCTTGGAGGTGAGGTCCCTGTGGAAGATGCCCTTGCTGTGCAGGTACTGCAGTCCCCGTGCGATGTCCAGAGCCAGGCTGAGCCGCACGCTCCACGAGAGATACACGTCGCTGCCCAACAGCTGCTCCAAGTTACCGCCGTTGATATACTGGATCATCAGGACATACAGCAACACAGGAAATTCATCAGTGTGTGGATGACACTGCTCAAATATAGAAGCTGCTTCTAACGTTAGTTGGTGAAAACACAACCAGCGCTGATTATTATTAATTAAACAGCATTGCTTGGGCCTGTTTGGGAGTTAAATATGTTTAAATAACCTGTGTGTTAAAGTAAAGCCTTTTATCTCTTCCTTGTCTCACACTGAAAATGTTTTAAACCTTCAATTACTGTCGACAGAGCTTCTGAAGGGATTTCATATTCCTTTATGCCCTTTTTTACCATAAATTTTAAAATTATCTCATTTTTCACCCCTGTATGACTGAAACCTGTTGATCTTTTAAACCAGCACATCATGACGTGCCACATGAATACGACCAGTACATGCGTCACAGCACCTAATCCCTCTTATCTCCTGATCTTTCTCCTTCACTGTTGTTTCAGCTGCTCGGTCACCATGGTAACGACAAGTCAACCCATCACTTGTGAGAAACAGGTGAAACGTCATGAACGGCCCAACGTAGGAACCAAAACAGGACTTAAAGGCATCTTTAATAAGTTCAACTCTCTCCCTGTGGTTCTAGTTTGGCGACTTCACGAGCACGAACTGCATTAAATAAATAAATAAATAAAATATCTGTTTGTCAGAAAAAGCCGTCCACAGGATGCAGTGATGTGATACTCTGGCCCTTTAGGGGTTAATTAACATCTTACCTCTGTGAGAGCGTGGAGCTGCCCTTCATGGACACACACTCCTATAAACCTGGAGGCAGAGTAGACAAAACACACGAGCTCAAGATCCTTCACATAGACCAGATAAAAACAGAAACCTGTTGCGTTGTTTACTTTTTTAGTTCATGTGAAGCACCACATGTGCACAAAAGAATAAAAATACATTGGGCTCAACTAAAACGAACTTGTATTAACATAAACATGGAGTCGCCTCATTTACCTGAGTATGTTCGGGTGGGATAGTCTGTTCATGAGCTGCACCTCCCTGAGCATGTTGGCTCTGTTACTGGCCAGGATGTTCATCTTCAGAGCCATCACCTGCCCCGACACTCGGTGTTGCACCTGGATCAATGCACATACGAGAAAGAGAAAAAGATCATTCATTGAAATCAACAGAAATGACTCACATAGTAAGAAAATGGCAAGCTCAGCATTTTTTTGTGTTGAAATAATGGAGCTGAAGAAATTATGCAATTTAGAGTTTAAAAATAAATAAAAAAAAAAAAACAGACAATGGCCCAACAGACAGCGATTAATGCTTGTTCCACTTTTCAAAACAAGCAGGACAGTTTATGGAAAATAATATTTAAAATACCTCACGCTACATGAGCACACACACAACTGAACAGAAGAGGCATTTATCCTTCATTATACATCTGTCACATCAGTTAACACTATCTGAAGTAATAAAACAAAAACTAGCAGACGGTGATGAATAATATTGTTGGAAACTGGCCATGAAACTTTTAGCAGGTCAGTTGAGTTTCTTCATTTGTTTTGGCTGCTGCACTGCTCCGACCTGCTGCTATGGTAATGACTCCGTCTGGTATAGTAACCATGGACACGCGACATGCTTCGCCTCGGGCTACATGTCGGTGCATATTTGCTTGGCAAGAGAAGCACTGAATACTCTGACAGAGTCTATCGAGATAAGTCAGAGGCGTTTCTGAATCCACTTTGTGTCTGTGTGTGTGTAATTGCAGTACTGCATGTGAGTAATTACCTGTGCTACTGAACAGACTAAACTAGAGACAAGTGAGTGTGAAGCCAACAGTGGTTGAATTAACTTTAAAGTACTCATAAGTCTACTATTTATATCTATATATCTCTAAAAGCTTGTGTGTAATTGTTTTAAACTTAGAAAACACAGCTGTAATTGCATTATTGATAAAACACGTCACTGTTGTTATAATAAATGTTGGATTAATTGAAGTTACCGGGCTGTTTTGTAGCTTAGATTACAATAACTGATATACAAAAATAACAAAAACATTTTACTTCTATGTATTTGTTGCATCTTCTGAAAGAATTAGAAGAAAAACTGGATTTTTAATCTGATTACTTGTCTTTATTGTCCAAAATCCACCACGTCTGTCATGTTAGCAGCTCTGAGAAACTGTGCTTTGAGCTAAATGCCAGTGCTAACCTGCTGATCATGTCCAGTTTAATTCCTGTAGTAAATACAATGAACAAATACAGTTAACCACCTTAGTGTAGCATGCCAACATGAAATACAGCTTCCCACAGACTGGTGGCAGTCTTGTTAGTTTTGCAGGTGCTTTGTCAGAAACCAAATTATTGGAAAATGCCAAAAAAAAATGGTTGTAGCTAGAAAAAGTCTTTAGGATTCATCCTCCGGGAACATGAATGTCTACAAAATCTCATAGCGATGAAACAGGCAGCTGTATTATAGTTGTGGTGGTTGGTAAGCCAGTAATAACCAGCCCCGTCAGTTTTTGGGAGTAACAGCAGATTGCTATCCGGTGTTTCGATTTGGGTTCTGAGGAAACACTTCTTCACATTTTGCAGCCAAAAATCCGGCTTTTACTGCCTGACTTCAAACCAAATGTCCTTTGATCTAATGATAAAGTTGAACTGGCACTGCAGGTTTCAGGTCTTAATTAGTGACTGAAAAGTGTAATGACAGACACGGTGAGGGAGGAGTGGCGTGCGAGTGCCCACAGTCCGCGGTGTAGTGTAGTATTGTGCATTATAATGTAGTGAGTCAAGTGTGAGCTGAAGTCAGTGTGACACTGGCCTGGATCTCAACTGGGCTCTGGATCCGGTTGGTGATGGAAAAAAAAATAAAAGCCACTAAGCCTATTAGAGTCCAGACTAGAGTAGAGCGAGTAAGACTATTAAAGCGTGTGCGCGCGCACACACACACCAAAGGCTTTTCGTCTCAACAGCCAGTCAATGGGAGTCAATCTCTGCCACACTAAATCCTTTCTCCACGGAGCCACTTGAGGACTTTAGTTTGTAGCACTGTGCTGTACACATGCATGGATGCACACATGTAAATCACACACACCACCGTGTACAGTAGTTATTTCCTCTTGCAGAGCGGGAGGCCCAAGGAGTGTGGAGAGTGCAGGACTAATCTCTGCTTCACTTTATACATTTACAGCACTTAGACGATGAGGCAGACTCTTGTAGGGTGGTAAACAGAGCTCTGCAGCCGATTAGGTTGGAGAGCAGGTGCCTTTACACACGGACCCTCCTCCTGCTTCCATTATTGCAGATATGTATCAGGGTAACAGGACTGTGGCGCTGTGCGCTTACATCATACACATCTTGTCAGCTTCTCCCTGCTCACATGTGCTTTGTCACCTAATTGAAGAGAGCGTTACATCCCTGACAAACAAACACGTGCTCTGACTCACACAGGCAGGTTACAGTGCAAACATGAGCAAACTGCTGATGCAGCAGTGGTTGGAATTGCAACGCTGCTTGACCTGATTGTTTTGACCTGACAGTTTTTAGCTTCCAAACAAACAACCTCTCACTCATCATTACAGAGGGAGTGTTGCTCTGACTCAACGTGGGGCTCAAGAGCAACTTGGGCAACTTATTCCCAGTCACATGAGCGGCTCAACTCTGCAAAGCCACTAAAAGAAATAGATGGTGTCCTTCTGTTCTGGTCATCTCCATGGACTTTCTACTGGAATGTCAACGTCTACGCCTTCATAGAGATTATCCCATGGTAACAACAGCAACTACACACACACACCAGACTTCTGCTCACATGCACACACCCCAGATACACCCTAAAGCTCTCCGTCAAACATAGTCTGCCTAGTAAAGTGCTGCTGTCAGCAGTGGAAAGGTCACAGGCATCTCTCTCGCGCTCTGCAGCCAACATGTGCAGCAATGTCTGTCATTAAGCTGGCAGCCTGATGGGAGAGACTGATGCCCAGTGAGACAGGACGATGTGTCAGACAGTAAATGCAAGATGTACAGAAAAGAGAAATGTAGTGGAACTGAAAAATAAATGATTTTAAAGCACTTAAGGCATTTTTAGACAAAAGGATATGAAGCCGTATGAGCAGAGAACTTGCAGGAAAAACGTTCTTTATTCTTGTAAAGTCCAGATGAAAATGACAGATGGACGTTTCTGTAGAGCTTCAAATAAACACTTTTATTTTGTGGTAAAACTATTTTTGTGTACAAGTCTGTAACCAGAAAAACTGACATCAAGAGTCTAAAGTTCAAGGTTTTCAACGAGTCACCAAGAAAATCTGAAAGAAAATCTCTTTTCCACTTTTATGTAATAATAATTAAATTTTTGGTTACTTTTATCTCCTTGTACAAGTACATAAACAGTCTTCATGACAATGCCAGCAATACAATTCTGGGAAATGCCAAAAGTCATTAGCCGTAAAACTGTCAAATTTATAGAGTGTAAAATGATTGAACATTAAAATCCGGATGTTAAAACCTCAGATTCCTAAAACAATGATGCAGACATGAGCTCAGCTCTATTTTTGCAGATGGTCAGCTCTTCTGTATGATTTTGTGCCTATACTACATGGATACATTATTTTATATTCAATATATTTCACCCTGCAGTGGCAATTCTGAGTGTAGGCACAGAAGAAAAACACAAACACCTCTGCAGAGTGAACCTCTGCTGCAGCGTTGCAGAGTGTGACCATACAACCGACTACACACATACAGCAGAATAACTGTGCTCCTGGACACCAGATCAACACCAAAGGCTTCTGCTGGGTGGATTTCACGGTTACTTCAGCTTCCCACCAGCTGAGGGCTGAATGTAGACACAATTTAAGTCCATGTTAAATTAGCCACACTGCGGTCTGCAGAGAAAACACGCTAGTGGAATCTGTTGCTTTCACCCCAAGACTCTGTAAAGATCTAAATGTTTAGTCAACGGTCAGGTTACTGCGGGATTTACACAAGAAAGTACCTGACAGCCTTAGTGGTCTAGTCATACATAAAAACAGGAACTACCCTTTGTGGAAAAAAACCCATCACGATCTATGCAACATCAGCTAAACACAAAAGCATAATTTACCTCAACACTACAAGAAAACACTTCACAAAAGCAGAACAGCTTTACTAGTTTGACAGCTGAAGTGTGGGTAAAGTCCCTTATGGGGTGTAATCCACTCAATGAGTACAGAGGAGAATCAGGGAAATTACTTCTCCTACAAAGCAACTCATTCTATCGCCTGAGACGCCGTTCTCACTTATAGTGTGAAGAGGAACACAAAGTGTGTAAATGAGAATGCATGTGTGCAGGCGAGCGAGATGAGGCACCGTGCCAAGCTGGGTCCATCAGTGAGCGAGCAGGGAGGTCCCCCGCTGTTCAGCCGAGACCGGCACAGAAACACAATCTGATCCAGTGGGTGAACAGACCAGGTGAAGGTGAGCAAACCACGCCCCCTCGTCTACCATATACACAGGAGGGGTCACTTAAGGTCAAACATGCAGAATACAAGTGTATGTTGACCAACTAAACAAACAAATTAATCCCAATTGGTTTGAAACCTTTAAATTAAAGCTGACAATATACACTTTAACCACATTGATTGTTTTATTTCATATCCATCGTTGTGATGTACAGAGGTAAAATGCACCTGCCACTGGCTGTCAAAGCCTCAGGACAAGCCTTGAAGTGGCCTCAGTGCCTCGCACAGCAGCATCTGTCATTGGTGTGTCCTGATTTTCAGTAAAGTAGTTGGAGTTAGAAAGTGTCCCTTGTTACTGCACCGATTAAATTCCATTCACTTCCACTGTATCAGGGTGGATGCAGGCATTTCCAAGGCAGACGTCTAAAAACCTAAACAAAAGAAGTACTCAGTGTGGCTTGGATGGCAGCAAAGATAAGTGTTGTTTTGGTGCTTTGTTGAACTCACTCTAAAGCATGATGGGCAGAGATGACAATGAAAACATCTCCGCTGCGCCGCAAAAACATTTCACCATTTCTGAGATGCTGGCTAGACACACACATGCAAACACTAAGCCATTTGTTTGTCTTCTTACAGGGGAGCGGCCTTCCTCGAGGTTTGGCTAAAAACATACGCACGGTCAACATGAATGGCAGGAAACGCTCATTGTGCACCGATATAAACAGACATCAACTGTCTCGAGATAAATTTTAACAACACTGGTAACTATGATAAAGAGGAGGAGGGACACGAAAACAGATACTTGTGCAACTCTTGCCCAACTTCTCTATTTTTAATCGCCGGTCAAGAAGAAATAGTTTGAATACTAAACACAGCGGTTCAAGTGAAGACAGGAACATCACAGGCTCAGCGCTTTCGTGTTTGTGCGGCTGTGCAGAACATAAACAAAGCTAAATACTTTTGCAGCGAGTGGCAGCAGAGCAGGTCCCGACTGGAGCGAGGGAGGAGAGGAATAATGAGGGAAATGTGCCACACTAAGCCACTGATGTTCAAGTCTGCACTGGCTCTCCCATTCCAGGGTACAACAACACACAGAAACTGATCACTAGCACACAGGTGACAGCTGATGATGGATTGTCGTTTGTGTGTGGTGCTCCAACAATCACACCCGCCTCCTCCTTTGTTGTCGTTTTATCTTTCCAGGGATGAAGGATTTACTAAGAACTGGTAACATTTTCACACGTGCTGCTGGGAGAGTCCCACAATCTGCATCGCTTTTCTTCAGAAAGATAATTTATGTGATAAACTTAACTCAACAACAAATCAACAGGGCTGGGGATGCAACTTGTGCTATAAAATAAAAGCCTCAAACAATAAAATAAAATATATTTTTGGAAACATATCCCTAATTAAAAGTCCAAATCGCAAGAGAAACTTAGGTGACAAAAACATTAAATTGTCACATTTAAAAAGTTTGAATATGAAGATGTTTCAAATATTTTCTTAACTTTTTAAATCTGTTTTCACTGTGGTTGTGTTAATGGTGTCAACTGTCTTTTAATCAAATAAACCAAATATCATTAACACTAAAGACTGCTGCTGCTGATAATACTGGTTCTAGACTGTATAACTTATCATTGAACGTGAATATTTCTGTTTCCTTTAGTGAATTACACATATGAGAGCTGGAGTGCTGGTAAAAACAAACAAACAAGCAATTTAAAGATGGTCAAATGGTCTTTGTCTAATTAAACGATTAAAATGAATGAGTAATAATTAAAAAAAAGTACCTACACGACACAAAAAGTAATACATATATAAAAAAAATAGAATAATCAAAGAATGAGTGCAGTCTCATGCAAAGTCTTTTACATATTTTAGAATTAACTCTTTACACACGTGAATAACAACACTTCTGCACATCATTCTGTCGCCTAGCTGGTAAATTATAGTTTTAATCATTATAAATATGTCAATATATAATTACAATATGAATCCACTGAAAGTAAATAAACAATAACACTGAATATTTGGTAAACCACCGTCATTCACTGATGAGGACTACGCGTGCGCGCGCACACACACACACACACACACACACACACACACACACACACAGTTGGGCAACTCATTTCCACATTACCGCTCCGTCACAAGACAACACTCAAAAACATTAACTGTCCAACTACGTGTCCTTTAGAGACTCGTGTCTGTTTTAAATCCCCTCTTTATCCAATTACTCTGCGGCAGCTTATTATCACTTCATGTTGAACGTAACACAACACACGCACACACACCTCCATCACTAGACTCTAAATCAGGCTAATCACAGCTTTTACAATAATTACCATGATGACTGACTTTGTTATGGAGACATTTTCTGTGAGTCACAGAAGTGTATTAGAATTTGAGTTTTAGTTACCCCACTGTTATAATTAAAAAAAACAAAACACAAACAACCGAAGCAGCCAAGACAATATTTCTCTCCCACTGTTAATGGAAAAATGGTCGGTCGGGTGGAGACTCAGACTATAAAACTTTATTAATCTGTGCCTTATGATTTTACGTTGCACAAGAGGAAAACTTGGCTGAGTTTATAAACTCTGATATTCTGAACACTCTACAGCAGATTGAAGCATTTAAAGAGTGTTTCACTCGAAATGTTAATTGTTAAATGAAAAGGTCTAAAAAATTTTACGAACATTACCGTACCAGAATTAATCAACTCTAGTTAGGTCTAAACCAGAATTAAAACGTGTTTTAAATAAAGTGTCTCACATTTAAGAAATGCAGCTCCCTCCTCTCTTGCTGAGAGTTCTTTTCTTTATGATAAATGTCAAGTTGTAGCAGGTTAGCTTAGCATAAAGACTGGAAACAGGGAAAAAGGTCGAAGGATTTAAAAAGGAAACGCACATGCACTGCTGTAAACACCACATTCACACACTTTCTTACAGATTGAACAGAAAAAGATGACGTATTTATTTTATAATGTCATTAACAGGTACAATTTGTTACCTTTGGCCAAGCTAACACACGGCTCGCTTTAGATAGATACGCTCAACGAAGGGGCAGCTCCACATGAGTATCTTTACTCTAAGACGTTACGTGTGTGTAATGCTCTCAGATTTAGGTTTCAGGAAACATTGAAACGTTTTTCTCCAGAAATAAAGGCAGATTTGTACAATAATGCAACAACTACAATTACATGTATTGGCATTAATACTATAGTAGAGTTCTAGTTAAAGTAATATCTGGGTACACATCATCACACACACACAACATCACAACACTGAATTTTTAAGGGAACAAATTGTCTTTCAACACTTGGAGACATGTTGAGGACGTCTGTCATTTATAAATACTGGGGTGGAAAAATGTCCATGTTGTATAAATTGGGTAGAGGTGACACCTGTCCCTTGGTGCCTGAGGCTGCAACCTCTTTTCATTTCTCATCTATATAATGGAAAAGCACCAAAGAGAAGTAATTAAAAAAAATAAAAAATAAAAATCCGTTCAACGTTCCCACGTTCTTTGACAGCAGGTGTTACCTGCAATAGCAAATATGCTGTTTGCTATCAGAACTGAAACATCTGGAAATATGACACACTAGCTCAGCAGTCAAATTAGAAATGGATCCAAGTAGTTGGTGCAAAGACCCTGCAGGCGAGAGAAACCGATAAATACGTGCATTTACTTTCTGTTACCGGAACCACTGAGAGAGAGGTGCACTTTATTTGTAACTGAGACGTGTTATTGCTTTTGAGCCTTCAGTTCTTCACTTTCAGTTTGAGGGTATGAAATAAAAACAAAAAGGAAAAGCCTGCATAAGGCTAAAATTGGTTACACACACACACACACACACACACACACACACACACACACACACAAACCTCTCTTCTAAAGAATATTAAAAGAAGGATGAAAAACGGCAGGATTTGTCTTGACACGTGCGCTCCCTTCCTTTCTCCCCTTTATTTGTCTCAGGTTGCACAAATGCACACTGGAGAGGTGAACAGCTGCATGTCTGCCAGCAGCGAGCCTCCATTGATCTGCACTGAACACTGGCCAAGAGCAGAACATCAATTTCCAGTCTGGATGTTAAGTATATGCACCATGCATTTCAGCGGTCACTGCATTTTAAAGAAAACAAAACATTCATAAGTGGATTTTCTGCAGAGCAGGCTGCAGCTTTTTCTCTGAGCTACACCAGGATACAGGAACAATCATTCAGTCAGCCATGTGTGCACACTTTTTAAATATGACTGATAGTCGTGGTAACAATTTTGCATTTATATGGCGCTATCAAAGGGCAAGTGGATCCAAACCTAAGTGCCAACTTGACAGGCCAGCAGTAAACACAGTAACATTTGCATGCTCATTGGCCATTCAAAGGGCAGAGCTGACAGGAGTGGCTTCAGCTGGTGAGTGGCCTGGATAATGGTATTAAATAAATAAGTGAAGTCACAACACAAGACGTATTAGTTCAATGAGGTGAAATATTAAGACTGATTGTTTAGAGTGAATTTAAAATCACAGCTTTTATTGTTAAATTGAGAAAATGTCATATTGCTGCGTTTTAATCCATTTAATGTCCATCGAGGCTCAAGATGTATAAATCACTGTTGTTTTAAAAGAACGCCGTTGGCCAGTTATCGATTAACCTGTGTTAACAAACGCTATATGTAAAACACAAGACAGCATCTTCCAGCCACACATACAGAACCATATAGAGACAAAACAGTTAATTACTTAACAGACAGAAAACTAATCAGCTTTTCTTCTTCTTCTTATATGGAATAAAACTGAATATTTTGGTGTTTAACTGCTGTTTAGAAAGCATTGGAAACAGACTAATATAGTCAAGTACTTAGAAATGAACTGATAATCAAAATAACCTTCAGTTACCAGAAACAAAACATCCGTTATCACATCATCTAGACACACAATCACATTTGGTACCAAGTGTTTTTGTACAAAATTTAAATACGTTGTGTAATCAAGTGAAGTTAAGAAACTACTTCCACAAACCACATTGTTACACTGATAAATGACTTTTGTCTACTCAGCTCACACCTTTCTCTCATGTACAAAGCCCTTCAAAAGCCCATGGACAAATAAAAAAAAATACAGGGTTCTCATTAAGTACAATCCAAGATTGTTCTCTGGCAGCACCGACATGTGCCCTTATACCCACATCACACATTCAGGTACAGAGCCAAAGATCAAACAAATACATGGAAAGAGGAAGCAGGAGAATGGGAAATTAAAAATACACATCACTTCTACAAGTCTTGGCACAGCTCCCATGTTGGTATAAAGGAGCTGATAAGGACTTGCGAACAGGAAGGAGTTATGTATGTAGTAATACTTAAGTTTAATTTACAGGCATTATCATTGAAAGTGAAGAGTGAAGGGTCCTTTCAGTTGAAACATATTTCTATATAACTTTAAAGTCAAGTGAGACATGAGATACAAACCTGACAGAAGACTGAAGCAGGAATAATGTGAATAAATATCCATTTCTTCAAGAAATCTGATATTTCTTCATGCGTCATATTGAGATAAGAGAGCATGTGTGGCTCCTTAGACACAAACGTCAACCATCACCGAACACTGAAATGAAGCCATTTCACACAGCATCATTTCCAGCTATGTTATTCATATGTTAATGTTGAACTAGGCACATCACACTTGATTTAAATAAAGGATGTTTTGACTGATCTATAAATAAAATCCTATTCTGTGGATTAATCCGTGTTCCCGCTCAGTGAACTGTGATGTTTTGTTTACATGACGTGTTGGTGTGAAGGACTCATTATAAAACGTTTAATATTTATGTCTGCAATCCACTGCTTGTTGCGCCATTTAACTCCTACTACATTCAAATGCTGTATTCTTACAGTCGTCCAACGACCTCACAACCAACTAAACTGAAAAAGTTCAAATGCAACTCACTTTAAGTGCAAAGTGTTCACCATCTCAGAGAGAGGGAGCACGTCGATCAACAATCATCTTTGTATATCTGAACCACGCCATGCAGCAAGACAGTAAATCACTCATCAAACATGCCTTTCGTTACCACCCCCAGAGTGCAAACTGCCATTCAGATGAAAAGTCATTATGTCTCAGTGTTATGTCTGACGTGTGTTTGGAAACTCATACTCAGCGGGAGACTGCAGTCTCTTCAAAGAGGAACTATTCAATGCTGTTTGGACTTTATCAGATCATTACTCATTTTAAACTGTGTTGCACTAATTGTAAAAATCAATAAACCCCTATACAGCTCAAGATAAAGCATGTGGAACTTCTGCTTTCTGAATTGTATACTAAATCCCTAATAAAGTCACCTACGGAGGGTGATGCAGGTTATTCTCTGGACACACCCTCACACTGGTCTGTGTGTGTCAACTCAGGCCCATCATTAATGAGGCGTTCCCTGGAATTAGTCTCTATACAAGTGAAGAGCAGCATGACAAAGAGCTGAAGGCTGTGGGTCCAAACAGAGAGGAGAGCATAAGGTTACCACCTACACGTGTGCCAGATCTACATGTCCTCACCGTCTCCACTTACGTGGCCAGGTGAGACGTGTCCACCTGACACAACATGTGGGTCAACACGTGTGGAGAAGAGACTGGACACTGAGGTGTAAACGTCTATCAGGACAAAATAAAACAAAAACAAAAACAAAACAAAGACCAACCACAGCAATTACTCAGCATTTGGTTGAGGATGCAGCGGTTGCCATAGTTACCATTTGTTTCTGAGATGGTGATGGATGAAGTGAGTTAACAGGAAGTGAACAGCTCATTCAGAGCTGTCAAGAAGTTGAATTCACACCTTCTGCTCATCATAAATTACCCAACTTTCTGTCTTAACACAATTAAGACAGAAAGTTGGATGTCTTAACTTGGTTTTGTGTAACCATGGAGACGTGGAGGATGTGCACATTAAGCCTTTAGACTGTCCTCAAGACGCAAAACTAGTCTACACAGCGAAAGAAAGCGTCAAACCATCACACATACACGCTTATTCTCACCTTGAACACTTCGGAGAAGAACCCAGCGCCGATCTTCTCGCAGTTGAAGTCGTCTAGACGGGCCAGGCTGGACACGGCGCTGCGCAGGGCCCGGTATGAGGACGGTCGGATCCGGTTGGTTCCGTGGACGCTGTGCATGGGCGGCTCTGCCTCTCCCTCCTGCTCCGGCTCGACCCTCTCCGTCTCCATCTCGGACGCCCCGGGAGAAGGAGGAGAAGGCGGGAGGAGGACGTGGGATGTGTGCGTAGTTTAAAATCCAGCCCGACTACTGTTTACATTTCCCATGTCCGCTACAAGGCCACAGCGCAGCGCTCTCCGGAGGAGAGGAAGATAAACTCTCAGCTGGGAAACCAAATGTCGCAGCTGTGGTCAGCGTCCGGTTAGGCCAGAGTCCTCTATGGCCCAAGTTAAATTCCTGCACAGACTCGGAACGAGCTTGTTTCTGTCTGTGTCTAACAACCTACGCAGCTGCAGCGGTGCATCCTGCAGAGTCAGTGCGCAGTTTGAGTGAAGTCCCTCATGCCGTGCAGCAGAGGAGGCTGTGCCGTTTTCTTCCCCCTCCTGCTGCTGCTGCTGCTGCTGTCTTGGCAGCAGAGTCTCTCTCGGTTTCCTCCAACTCTGCTCCTCCTGCAGCAGAAAAAGGCCGGGACTCTCCTTCCCGGTTCCACCAATTGAATTCTGGGTTTCCAGTGCGCACAGAGTTGCCTCACTGGAGCTGCAGCCTATTAAAACTGGAGAGGGACAGAGAAGAGGGGCGGAAACAGGGGCGTTCATTTACTACATTACAAGTGTGTGTGTGTGTGTGAGTGAGAGAGAGAGTTATTGGCAACTAATTAATGTGATAAACGTGCCAAATTATTCAAGATCATCGACTCAAGAAAAACAACAGAAATAAAACTTGCACCGATACAAAAGTCTTCCAGGATTTACAGCTCTCCAAATGTGTTTAACATTTACATCTGCATTACCGTGGAGCTACATCTAATTTAGAGGCATCAATACCCTTTAGAATAGAAACTAACACAGAGAGTTAGTCGTAAATTGGCTTGTCCGACGTGTTGGCCTATCTGCTCTCCGGTGATAACGTGGATGCAGCATGATATCATTGTTACTGCCTGCACTTTGGCCACACAGACGCTCCTTAAACCCGATCCAGTCGGACAGTATTTACACATTTAATGGTCGCTCGATCGTCCGGGGAGGTGGAGGGGGTGGAGGGGTCTCCAGACAGCAGCCTGCGGGAGCTTCACGACGCGCCGCAGACAACTGCGTGTCGCGGACCTCCTCGCAGCCTGACTGCGGCTCGTAAATTATGGATGCCAAACTGAGCAGAGTTTGGGAGCTCGTCTGTCACGGACTCGGCTCCGGACAGAGAAACATTCACACATGTCGGAGCCTCGCGAATCAAACTCGAAAGACGCTGACGCACAAACTGCACCGTAACTGAGCGGAGCGGAGACGCGTGTGTGTGTGTGTGTGTGACTGCAGAGCAGGATCTGGACTCACCTGGCCTCGACTAAAACATGATCTCCACATGGGCCAGTGTCCTCTGTTGAGCCGTGACGCCAGATCAGCGGCGGAGTCCGGTTACCGACGGCTTTATTTTACTAATTAATCATCTTTGTGCGTCGCCTCGACCCGCCTTCACACACTCTCACACACACACTCTCACACACACACACAGCCTAGTGTGGTTTCGTTTTGCTGCCTCGCTGTAGGTTTGGCTGCGTGAAGCGAAAGGAGCGGTGACTTTTGCTGCGTTTTATTGGAGGCGGCGAGGCGGGGCGGGTCCATACGTCATCACCGCAAAACGGCACCTGTGGGTGGGCTTGAATCTCACCTAGGCTGCATGCCTGGTCTCCAGACTCCCCCTGTAATCAGGGGATGCTGCATGTAGGCTGTTTGGATTATAAGGAAAGTTGTGCTGCAGGGTTTGTGCCATAGAAGATCACTGCAATGTTATTATTATTATTATTATTATTATTATTATTATTATTATTATTATTATTATTGTTGTTGTTGTTGTTGTTGTTGTTGTTGTTGTTGTTGTTGATGGACTAATACCAAGCCATATCACTCATTATTTTCATATCTACTCTGACTCTGGAGGATGTAAATGTATGTTCTGCACCCACCATCATCCTCTCCGTCTGTTGCCTCCAGCACACTCGCCAAGTGAAATATTACAAATTACCCTGGTGGGAAATATTTCAGTAGCACTTGGATGAGGATATAATAAATCCAAGTCCAGCTGGAATGAATCCAAACTAGCCTCTGTAAAATGTTGACTTACTGAAAATGCACCTTAGCTTGTAGTGTTAAATAAAACACTACAAATGCTGATATGTACAGAATAAATAATGTTTAATGGACCACTTCTTTATGTAGTTATGCACCTGTTTACATAAGCAACTCTCAAAACCCAGGTTACAAAGTGTTTTATACAATTAAAGACGGTGCAAACCACAGTTGTTAGTACGTGGTAAATTAAATGTAGGTGAGAACGGTAAATGAAACTGAAGAGAAGCAGCAGTGACACACACAACAGGAGTGATTTAAAAGTTGATACTGACTCAGGCATGTTCTTCACAGCTGACTGTGAACATTGTGTGGGGCACCCAAAGGTGCTGAATGGTAAAAAAAAAAGAGTGTTATACAGCACAGAACCATCTCACACCTCACAGCTACATACTCCGAGTGATGGCACACAGTTTAAACATCCAGCTGGAGCTGCACGACTCTCTCCAGACCAGGCATTTGTCACACAGCTGTGGTTTGGGTTGCTGGCTCTGCCCTACAGCCGGAGGAAAACACTAAATTCACACCCCCGTCACAGATAATAAAACATACTATTTATTATTTAGTGCTGCTGATCACTTATTCATCAACCTGAGTGTTACTTTTTGTTGTGAGTCCAAGTTGAGCTTCAGTGACTCTGTGTGTGAGGATTATCTGTAAGCTTTCATGCATGTGTGTGTGTTTGTGTGTACGTGATAGGGGGATAATGTTGACCCCCGCTAACCTTGTCTCAGGGTTTTTTTTTTTTATTAACTAGTGGACTAGTTAACTCATTCTTTCTGTTGTCTTTATAGACTGTGATCATCATAACTATCAGTGTTAACAAATATGAACTTATTGTGCACCTAAAACAAAACAGCTGTGGTTTATTATGATGTGACGTCTGCACCTTTAACTTCATCTGTTGCCTGAAACTGTTCTCACGTTTGTAAAGTTTGTTTAAGTCATGTTAAAGCACGACAGCTTCAGAGATGGTAAGTGGTCCCCCACTTTGACTGAGACCATCTACAGTATTACTACTAACATTAATGTTCCTCACAACTTGACTCCTCCTGACTTTAATGATCTCCTCTCTTTTAATTTACAGTGGTTCAAAACCTTTTTGTGAAAACGTGCAAATATTCACACCACCCTCAGGAATAACTACAGTATCTTCAGTGATCCTCTGACTGTTCTTCCAGCACCATCATAAGGTCAAAACTTGTCCATTACTTCAATTTAAAGGCCATAAAATTAATTGTAGTTATTTCTAATAACAAATGTTAGCATGCTAACACACTAGGCTAAGATGGTGAACCTGGTAGCACTCAGGTCGCGTCTTACTTACGTCTTCTTTCGTTTCCTAATATTTCTTAAAGATGATTTCAGTAAATAAAACCAAACTAAAACACGATTATATGATTTGAATAAACGTGTGTTCATTTCACACCAGGAGAAGTCCTGTTTACTCTTATACTGTAGTTAGACCGATGCTACACCAGAGTTAGGGGCCAAATCAATGTGCATCCATCTTTCTTAGATCCTCACCAAGGACAAAAAAATGTATTTTAATGAGTCTGGCTCATGTGGTTTTTCATTCAGATCCCCTGCTGCAGAGTCTGAACAATGCCTGGTTAGAACAGGATCAATAGCACGCGTCTGCTGCATCCAGCACCTGAGCTGTTCAGATCCCCTCAACAGGACGCGTCAATCTCCAACAAGCTCAATGAGTGACCACTGTTATAGTGGTTCAAATTATACTGAGACATAAAAAATTATGTTACTCTTTTAGTTATGTTTAAACCAATCCTATGTCATCACTAGTTAATTGTGTTTCAACGTATCCAAAAAATGTTTTCCATAATGTACGTCTGCTGCCCCCACTCCTCAGTGTAAATAAAACATTAGATTCAGGCCTCCCCCGCATCTGAAATTCCAATTTACACCTATATATACAGGTCTGGACACTTGAAACTGAGCCTGCTGTGTCTCCCATCTGACCGCCCTGGTGGTGCCTCCTCCTCTTTAAAGCTCATTTGTGGGTGCTGAAGATTGCACTTTCCTCTGCACGGCCTCAGAAGCAGCCAGGCGGGGGGCCAGGGGCCTTTATAATTGGTTTTTTTGAGCACAGCTGTTTCATGTGCCCTCATGCCGGTCCCTGAAGGAGATGCAGGGGTAAGCAGGTGGGGGTTATGGGGTTGCCAAATGGTCCACCCCCCCTACATCTTCAGCCTCTCCTTGTCATCTTGAATGGAAGAGAGTGCTGCCAAATAAACAAATAGGCTTTGTATATGGTCATGCTAATGATGGTGATGATATATACATATGTTTGCACAATCTGTGCAAACATCTTAGTCTTTGGCTTTTACAACACAGTCATTTAGAGAAGAACAGTACAAATCTGTACCTTACATGCTTGTGTGCAATGCCTGTATAAACAGAACAATGAGAGTTATAAATCTATGTTGTAACAATGGTAACAAAAATTTAACAACACATTTTCTCATGCCCAAAAATGTCATATACATTTAAGAGTGAAGTAGACTTCAGTAAAGAGATGGTTTAGAGGTTAAAAGTGTTGCCCACTAACAGTAACAAGTGGGGTGTTCAGTTTTGAATAATAAAAACATATCTCCATTTCAAACACAGTGGGAAAAAAAAGATTTTTGAAGGTCGCACAGTAAAAATAAGATTAACACTGGTGAAAACTAATTTAATAAAAAACATAAATACACGTATACAAAACAAAACAATAACTACTAATCAAAACATTCAAATATAAAACACAGAATAATAAATGCAGATATTACAAACTTGCAGCTGCACTTCATTCAGTTTTCTGTTGTCCTTCACAGGTCGAACATTAACTGCTTTTAATGCTCAAAACAACACAAACAAAAACATTTTTTCCATTTTTTTTTGCATGCAAGGAAAAAAGGTGTATCTGAGAAGCAAAGCAGCAGCATGTGCCTCTGATTCATTTGTTTTTGTTATGGCCCATTACCAGATTATGTAGGAAAATATTATTTTCTCTGCACACTTTGCACCTCCGCCCACCTTTAACAGAGACACTACGATTTCAAAGGAGCTATACTACCTGGAATATTTTAGCAAACTACCAGGATGTTTAACATGCTTGAATTAATAACAAGCGGAAAAGCTTAAGATACTTTAAATTTTAAGTAATGAAAATGGTCTCTCGGGCTCACAGACAACCTTTTCATCCCAGGGGACAGACATATCAGCCTACACTGGTCTCCAGGGCTCAGCTGAGGTGCTGGAAAGTGGATCAGAGTGAAGTGCTGCTTCATCCAAAGGGAACAGTAAAGTAAATTACTGTACACTCAGGGATGAGTGGAAACATAAGGACCATTGACTGTGATCTCATTAGGAAAATTAAGTGCGTGGATAATGCTATGTGTGATCCATTTGGGTGTAAAGGACAAAAATCCTGCTGGTCTGCAAAAGCTACAGACTTTTAACTACTGTCAGAGTGAAATATGCGTCTAAATAATGAGCTATAGGTAGATGGCATGTGGCGTCTATGCTGTGACAACAGAGACAGGAAAGAAGATGGAAATCAATACAAAAGCACCCCAGGCTGTCTACTGTTGTTGCTGACCCCATATCATTTTACCCCGAAGCTGTGCTTTCACAAAGACTTTAACATTCCCATGAAACACAACAGAGCCACATGCTACAGTCACTGCAAAGATGCTACATAAGCTCAAAATAATGGGCGGCTAACTGCAATTACATTTTTATGCACCTTTCCCAGACAGCAGCACAGCTCTCGCAGCCTCACGCAGGGACATAAACATTGTCAATTGTGTGCTCCTGTCTTGTCTCTACATGCCCAGTTGTTGGCTGAGCCTCGGTTTTACCTTACAGGTGAGGAATGATCTGCTCGTCTCAGCTCCACTGCTATTGTGACATGCTTGTTTTATATATAGAGGCTGGACATACCCCTCAGTGAGTACTTATCTTCTCATTCTGTGGCTGTCACGTCAACAGAAAATGTTGTTAAAGGTAAAGTACTGCTGCTCGGCTATGCATTAATGAGATTACAGGTTGCAGGTCAATGTTTGTGTGTAAAAGGTTACAGGGTTTTGTGCAAAACATCCATTTCCTTCAGGTGACAGAATGTAAAGCAAACTGACCTCTCTCTGTCTGTCACTTAATCTCAGGTCTAGCTGTGAAATTGGGTTTGTCCTGAAATAGGCGGATCAATAAATAGCTCAGCGGGTTATGTGCTGCCATTCAGTTGATCTTATTGATTCCACATTTGTTTTATTCATACAGTCAAACCCTAATGTGCTGTTTGCCAACAATAAGAAAAACGCACAGACTGCGCTCCTTATTGAAACCTTTAAAGGGCAGATGTTGCACATTTTTGTGTAAACAAAAGGTCCAAGAGCCATAATGTAACATATAGTCTCCATCAGCCAGCCTTTACTGGTTGTGCAGCTTTAAGGTGATCCAGGAGTTTTTAGTTTCAGCATGTTTCTGACAAAAAAATATGCAAAATATGTATGTTGGGTTGATGCAAGTGCCACATTAGACACACATCAGTAAATTTCAGATCATTAAACTCCTAACACAGCATCATGACGAAACGTCTGCACGGTGTGATGCCCGAGTCGGTGGTGCAGAGAAACACAGCGGCAGCAGAGTTGACAGCAATGATTCTCCACTAACCCACTGACCTGCATTGCAGAGGCAGCTTTTTCTTTTTGCTACGTGCTCTGGATGTTTGATTAGGAATTAAAGTTTCAGAGGTGAAACCTTAAGCAATGCTGTCCTCTAGTGTTGACAGGCAGTTACATCATTTTAGCTGTTTTGTTTCATACATCAAAAGTTATTTAGTCAAAATCTTGAAATGTGACTGTTTGGTAGAATTTAATCAGTGGCGGAGGACGAAGCCAGATTTTTATTGAGTAGGTGAGAAGAAGCAGCTATGCCTTTTATTTAAACGCTTCTCAAAATTTTACTTGTGCTAAAGTATTAGTATTGACATATAACAGAATATATCATTTTACAGACTGGCCTGTTGTATGTAATGTTATTATATTGGAATTATTAATGACAATTTGTGAATCACTTTAAGGTGGTCATTTTAATTAAGTGATATACTACACATAAGTAGTTTCTCTTATATATGATTTTACTGATAAAAAAAACATGCTAGGCCTATTTTCTGGGGTGGTTTAAAATAAGATTCTTCTCTGTGTTCTATGTATTTTAAATTAAATACACTACTTTAATAATAGCATTATAACAACAGCATACAGACCTAAACTGTAACTACATTCACATTTAGGGTTCTACCACCAGTATTTTAGGCAGATAAATCCTAAAGTTATTCTATAAACAGCACCCTGGTTCCTTTCAATAAAGTTTTGACTTTAATACAATTCACTATCTGTGAACTGCAGTTATGGCCTGAGGGGGGCAAAGGTTGATTTTAACACTGTGAAGTCTTGTTGTTGGGTAATAAAATATTATAACGTTATCTATAACTTTCCATTTCAAAAGACAGTTTCACAATGGAGATATTTACGCACTTAGACATATATAGATAGATACTGTAGGTTAAACTTTACCTGTGATCACCTGGAGGCCGAGATGAGAACATGTCAAGCTGGACGACATGTAGTGTTTGTGTTATACTTCAAAATAAAACCAGCACTGCGTTCATAGTCTGATTATTACATAAAAGTTTCGGGTTTTATGCTTTCTAGATCACGTTTGACTCTGGAAAAAGTAGTTAAAATCAATAAATATATAATACTCAGATTCCAGCTTTTCCTGGTCTTTGTATTGAGTGTGTTAGTGAACAGGTGAGGGCAGATTTTCTTGAGTGCTGCTATTCTTTGTCCTCTTTTTGGACAGAGTTGGTACTCATTGTTTCTGTTTTGTGGAGCTTAAAACTGAGTATATTAGATATCATCTATGCTTAATTTATGTTGTAATTTCTCTGTTTATTATTATTTATTTCTTGTCTTTGTATCAGTCTCTGGAGACTTTTACATTTTAAATTCTAATTATTATTGTTTCTGTGCTTTATTTTGAAGGCAGAGCACATGACTTCCGGTCATGTCGTCATCCTCCTGCGTCTGCGCTACCTTGACTACCGGTATAAAACCCGTTCCGTAGTGACGGTCGCACACTGACCCTTGACCTCCCTCCTCTCTCCGCGGTGGAAACATGGCTCTGAGCCTCCTGCAGAAGGCTCAGATATGGCTTTTAAAGGCGGTCGCGGGACTCTTCTTGAAGCTTTTCCAGCTCTTCTCCTCCCGGAAACCCGGTTTGTCCGGGAAGAAGCTGCCCCCCGTCACCGACCCGCTGCTGCTCCTGTCAGCGACGCAGCTCGCCCGGAAGATCCGGAGAAAAGAGGTGTGTACCCGGCTACAGCAGCACACAGCTCGTTGGATTGATCCAACAAATATTTATTTATTTATTTACTTCTCACCTCATTATTTCAGTCTAGCTGATCGTGTCGTGGCTGCAGCTGGTTTTGTGAATTTATTTCACTCTGATGTCCCAGCATCGTGTTTTTAACTACAAATCCCATAATAACCAAGCTCTGATCCACTCTCCAGGGCTCTCTGTCCCCACAGTTGTTTTCTTTCCACGTCTTCAAGCCCTGCAGGTGAGGTGTGACTGACTACACACCTGTGTCTCCAGCAGGAGCAGCTGCTCTGCAGTGACTCTGCAGGACTTTGTAAAGCATTTCTATTGGGACAGTGTCTGACGTGTGTGTTGGATTTTATATCGTCAGGTATTGAGAGCAACCCCCTTTAGGTTCACTGTTATAATTGAATAATAATTGGAAAACTAATTAAGTCTTTGGCCAATTATTAATATCTGGGGGGTTAGGTATGTTGTTGGGATGAAACATGTCATCTCATCACATGACCTTGTATTTTAGGGTATTGTCATGGGCCTTTTCAGAGATTTTTGACATATTATAGACCAAATTATTGAAGAAAATGAGAAAATGATGAAATGAGAAAATGAGAATGAAAGTGAGATTATCTCCTATGAAAAAATGTATTCTTCCAAAGATGCTACCAGAGAAATAACAGGAATATTTCTTTACCGTTTCTTCCATACTATGGACTGAATGTGTAAACAATCAACATATTCAGTCCGGCTGCCATGAGTTATTATGTTTTCATCACTGGCTTTTGAAGCTAAAACTTGTATCTGTGGGAAAAATTGTCATTGTCCTCTCCTCTTCCCTCTTTTAGGACAAAACAGTGTCATATTCCACACGGAGAAATGCACTGTAACTAATCCTAACACACACTTACAGAGTGTAAATGTCTCTGCAGGTGTCAAGTGTGGAGGTGGTGCAGGCTTACATTGACAGGATCCAGGAAGTGAACCCTTTGCTGAACGCTGTTGTGAAAGACAGGCAAGAAAGAATCATTTCTCCTCATCTGTTATTCCGATGAGCTCTAAACCTGCAGCAATTGTTTGACAGACAACTATGATCATTAAATGTGAGGACTTAGTTTTGAATGATGGTAAATTAATATTTAGGGTTTCAGATTTTGAGTTTCAGACAAAAATAGATGTTTAAAGACATTAATTCATTAATTCATGATAATTCCTTTTTTTTAACTTACTCCTTCACAAAATATACTCATGTCTGCCATATTCACAGTTTCTATTATAACATAAAATAATATATTATAATATATATTTTAATTCTCCAGGTTTGCTGCTGCCCTCCAGGAGGCGGCCCAGGTCGACAAGCTGATAGAAGAGGAATCTGGTGGGGAAGAGGTGCTGGAGGACCGACTGCCTTTACTGGGAGTCCCACTCTCTGTCAAAGAGGCCTTTGCCCTCCAGGGTAACTTCCAGAAATCTAATCTGCTGTCAAATACTTGAAACCTTGTACTTTCTTTGATTACATGCATCAATAATCGAGAATCTGAGTGAAATACAGGTAATAAACATCCACCTACTCACTGGGAACGTGCAGCTAAAAAGCTATAACTCCCTCACGTATGTGAGCTTTAGAAGCAGCAATGTTAATCCTTTTGTAAAACTCTGTTATGAAAACCAGCTTTACCTCTGGTCAACATTTGTGTTTTATGTGTTGCAGGAATGCCCTTCACTGCAGGTTTGTTCTCCAGGCGAGGCATCATAGCCAACGTCGACGCTCCTCCGGTGGCTCTGCTGAAGAGAGCGGGGGCCATCCCACTAGGCGTCACCAACACCAGCGAGCTGTGCATGTGGATGGAGTCACACAACCACCTGTACGGCATCACCAAAAACCCCTACGACCTGGAGAGGATCCCAGGAGGAAGCTCCGGTTAGACCCTGTTGTTTTGTGACAGGGAGTCGGCCGCTTTTGATCATAGTTACTGAGTATTTATTGAGAACAGTTTATCCGAGGATACAGTCTGTCTCCGGAAGTAGGTCTGGTTTTGCCTCGTAATCATATTTCAGTACACTGCAGATGCACAGTGTCCCCTGCTCTGGTTCTTCAAAGGGCTCCATCAGTTTTCAGGTGTATTTAGTTCTTTAAAGGCCTAATACATACTTGTTATTTTTTCTCATATAAAACACTGAAACATACTGTAGATGGAACTTTTATCTGTCAACTAAACATAAATCACTATTTATGCTCTTTCCTTCTCACTACATTGCATTAAATGGGCAAAAACATTTGTCTGGTGATTTTTCTGTAATTACACTGAAAGTTTGTGCTTCACTACACAAACATAAGAAGAAACTTCTTGTTGTCTCATTTGTTTATTTGTAAAAGCAATTCATAAAACCAACATTCAGATATGTGATATAATGTTGACATATTCAACATTGTGGAGCATCCTTTACTCTCTGTTTATCTTCTGCTTCCCCTGCTGGCCTTAGGTGGAGAGGGTAGTATACTGGGAGGAGCAGGCGCAGTCATCGGCATTGGTTCAGACATCGGCGGCAGTATTCGTATGCCCTGTTTCTTCAACGGCATATTTGGACACAAAACTACTCCTGGTAAGAGAAAATTGTTGTTACATTCTTGGTAATCCAGTCTGGTGTTTTCATAGCAGTGTATTAGATGACAATGTGGAAACAGTGTGACGATGTGGAAGGCATCAGTACTCCATACTCCTGGTAGTCTTTTGCAGCTAAAGAGACCACTTTCTTTAACTGTGTTTCTGCAGGGGTCGTGTCCTCTGACAACCAGTACCCTCCTTTCTCTGGCAGACAGGAGGAGTACCTGAGCACCGGTCCCATGTGCCGCTACGCTGAGGACCTGCTGCCTATGCTCAAGATCATGGCGGGACCCAACGCTCACATGTAAGAGCTGCTATACATTTCTTATTTGACCCAGACTCACTGTGTGTGTCCTTTTCCAGTACTACATCACTTGATAAACATCTGGATACACTGATAGCAGAGTATAAAGGGCCAAGAACCAGGTCAGGATCCTTTGTATGGATCTTGATCAGGTTTTAGTGGGCAGGTGGAGGGCAAACACCCACACCCCGTTAAGATTTGTTTGTTGTTGACCCTAATTACCAGTATTTACGTGTACACAGGTTGTCCCTAAACACAAAGGTTGACCTAAAGAAGCTGAGGTTCTTCACCGTCCCTCATAGCGGCTGTCTTCTGACAACCCCTGTCAGCAAAGAGCTCGTAGACATTCAGAAGAAGGTGTGTTAAATCCGTCAATCAGATAACTTCTGCAGAACTGGGCACACCAGGAGGATTTGTGGACTGAAACTGTTCTGTGGGTTTCTCCAGGTGGTGGAGCGTCTGGAGGCTGACCTCGGAGTGAAAGTCCAAGAAGTGCATTTCCCGGAGCTCCGCTATGGCTTCCAGATGTGGGACACTTACCTTGGTCTGCCTGACAAGGAGGGCAAGGTGGGTTCCTGACAACCTGGAGTTGTGTGTGTCATGTGCGTCTACAGTAATGTTACTGCACAGTGGATAATTAGTTTTTTTTCACCGATTTGTGTTTTGGTAGCAAAAAGAAGTTAAACAGCAAAGACATGAGGAAAACAGGCCGGAGCTACTGTGTCACTCCAAGACTATTAACCACTGAAAGAAAGCAGACACGGTCATAATCACTGCAGCTATTGTTGCCTGCTGCTAATCTGTTTAGTTGCCAGGCACAGCATACCACACACACACACACACACAAACGTTTTCTTCGTAGGACATTACACTGACTTACATTAGCTAGTTCAGTTGTTAGAGCACGAGACTCTTAATCTAGGGGTTGTGGGTTGGCCCCATGTTGAGTGATTCACTTTATGGTTGACAGTCTTAATCTGACGACCTCATGCCTCATGGATCTTTGAGTTTGGCTGATATGTTGTTATTAAACCCGTACTATAACTTAATGGTGTGACTTTATAGTTTAGTTCAGTTTAGTCCTGAAGTAGCTGTTTTAAGTTACTGCATGTGTACTATGGTGTACTTGATGTGCCATCAAGTTTAAAGTGTTTTGCTTCCTTTAGTCTCCTCGGGCTTTTGCTGCGCTGTTGGGTGAACCAGGGCCACCAGTGAGGCCTCTGTGGGAGCTACTGAAATGGATGCTGGGAAAATCAAAGCATACCATGGCTGCCATTGGTAGGTCTCATTTATTGCAGCTATTAATCGAACTCTACTTGTGTTGTTATGCCTCCTCACAGTGTTGTTTTGAACCATCATTATTTGTGTGTGTGTGTGTGTGTGTGTGTGTGTGTGTGTGATGGCTCCAGGTCTGGCTCTGATGGAGATGACTCATGTGTCCAAACCCTCCTCCTCCATCATCCAGAAGAAGGAGAAGCTGCAGAAGGAGGTGGAGGAGCTTCTGGGCAATGATGGTGTTTTTCTTTACCCCTCACATCCCAGAGTGGCCCCCAAACATCACCACCCGCTCTTCACATTCTTTGACTTCACCTATACTGGTCAGTGATCATCATCCCCTCATATGAACTGTTAAAGCAGGAACACACTGTGCGACTTTGTTGCAGGTGACAGAATACCAAATATATTTCTTTGGTTGTGTCTCAAAAACAGTGAAATTCAAAATCGCCAGACTGTAATGTGCTGCTACGACCTACGTGTACTAACCAACCAATTAGAAATCCGTATGAAAGACTGTTTAGCTATAGTGGTGCAGATAGATCACACACTGGAGTCGGTTTACTGACTTGTAGCCCACAATTGGTGTTAGCGTTGTTCAGTCTGTGTATGAAAACAGATGTTTATTAGACCCGTGTCGCACAGTGTGGCTTGCAGTAAACATATAAGATCGCTTGAATCGTAGTCCAATCAGTCGAGATTTAGTTTCTTGCTCTACACCTGGTCATATTTTTCACTTCACCGGAAAACACTACAATCCCAAATTAGTTAGTGACACACGTTATGTGATTTTGATCCATTCTCCTCGGACCACAGGTATACTCAACATCCTCGGGCTGCCGGTCACCCAGTGTCCTCTGGGTCTCAGCGAGGAGGGTCTGCCGCTGGGTGTGCAAGTTGTTGCTGGGAAGCTTCAGGACCACCTGACCTTGGCTTTGGCGTTGTACCTGGAGAAGACGTTCGGAGGGTGGAGGGACCCCGGAGCCAACTAAAACTAAAAATTACTAGATCTCCAGCCTGGAGCTGGTTGGATCAGAAATTGTTGTGCACAGACACCAAGAGGTACAATCAGTGTATCGAATGTTCAAGTCCAAATGAGTGATTTTAACGAGGGATCAAATGAGCATCTCATGATTTTAATCATTCACCCTGTTACATCATGAGCACAGGTTTTAAAGACTAATTTTATATTAGTAAAACAGCTTTTAAGCATTCACGTTATCAAAACAAGGATTTGTTTTAGCTGTTCATGTCTGTGTCATCTGTTTGGACACGGGCACCATATCAGGTTTTCAGAGTCAGTCTATAGTATAAAATGCTACTTGATCTTTCTTTTCTTTTGGGACTGGCAGCTGTACATGTATGTGTAGAACATCTATTGTTATTTTAACCCAGAGTCTTTACATGATGCGTTCAGTTTCAGATGTTTCTGTTGTTATAATAACACCTTCACTCAGATTCACAACAGGTGAAGCTAAACTGGAAGCTCGCGGACGTCACCTTATAAGCAGAATATCCAAGTTGTCATTTGTCTTGCAGATATATAGAATGGTAACAATCAATTATAGGTTGGACATGTATATACACACACCTGAGAAGAATTATGAATCACCTGTGTAGGTGTGTGGACCTTTTAACTAAGTATGCTAACAGAAAACAGGACTGTAACATGTGGCTAAAAAAGGAAAATAAGGCTTAACTGAAATCACAACATACTGACCAAAACGTGCAGTTTTGTCTTTGTTGTGCGATAATGTGAATGTTGCATAATGACAGTTAATTAGTTGTGGTTCCCGTTTTATACTGCAAATAATTTCCGTGAATTAAAAAAAAATCTGAATCTTTTCTCTCATTTGTACAACTTATACATTCTTAAACCGTTTTAGCAAGAGGTCATCAAGAGGCGTTCCTCTATGTAAACAGCCCCAAACATGTAAGCTATTTTGAAATATTAACACTAAATAAAAACAAATGTATGTGAGCCAGATTAGATTCAGTAAGAGAATGACAATTTTGCTGGTTTAAAGAAATACTTCAACTTTGCTTTATTGCCAAAACCTCAACAGACGATCTAACCTCTGTCTGCAGGATAAATGACAGAAATTTGAGCAGGAGGGGAAACGGCTAGATGGCTCTAATCAAAGGAAGCAATACTGACCAGGTAACAAAAGAGCACTTGTTACTTGAGCACAATAGTCCTTCCCTGTATTTACCACTGGTTATGAAATATAGGACACAGATTAAAGTCAAGACCTATTTAGTCCTAATGTTGCCAGAACTAGTCTTGATTCACTAAACATACACAGATCAGCAAGATCCTTTTTACAAAGACAGACATCCACCTGGAGGCTGTTGTCACTTTATTTTCTTCCCTTCTTTTGAAAAAGGTGATGAAAATTTATTAAACATCAACCCGAAGGCTCCAAACAGAACTTGACAGCACTGAGAACTATTTACTGCTCTTTTTTTTTTCCGGTCACCTCTATGAGAACTGTCATTATTCTCTTTTTCTGTCACAAACCATGATTCTGTTCTGAAAGGTAGAAGAAGCTGCTAACGTCACATTCATACAGAAAAATACAGACAATTCGTCATTTCTTTTTTCTAGACACGTGACATGCTTGTACCTCAGTACAATTGTTGAAGGTGCCTGCCATGAGAATATTTCCTCTGCTCAGACTTTTATTTCTCTCAACTCTCCTGACCACAGCATCAATCAGGAATTGCAGGAGACTTAAAAACAGAAACAATAAAAGGTGAAGGGGAAGGACTAAACAAAAAATACAGACATTTTCTTCAGAGTCCTGCATTTTGGCAGCGCAGGAAAAGGGAGGACCTTTCTCTCCTTGACAATCTCTCACCCTCCCAGTGCGTGATTTGGCCCAAACGTGTATGCAAATACTTGTATATGTGTAAACATGTTTTCTGACGTGGATAATAAATTTTGCGTGTGTGGCTTTGAGCGAGTGAAGCGCCTCAGGAAGTATTTGTGATGGGTTTGTATTTCTTGAGGCGGGTCCACTGCCCTGTGGAATAGTTCATTTCGAAGACTGTGTCCACCAACATGGTGGTGCTGCCAGTGCCATCGGCTTTGGGCAGAACCTCTGTGTGTTCGCTCAGCTTGATCTGAATGATGTCCCCCTGCTCCGGGCAAGGGTTCTCTGCAAGACAGGAGGTGGAACACAAGTGTTAGAGGCCATGAGCAGTATTTTCACAATTCAGTCAAGTTTAAGATTTCGTGCCAACAAAAACATGATACACGCTTCAGGATTTTACTTGTTGTCTGGCAGATGTGGCTCAATGGTAAAAGAATATGTATGAAATCATTCGTAAAAAAACACCAGACTTGTCACAGGAAACTGTGACAAGTCTGGTGTTTTTAAAAATGCTGTTGTAGTTTAGGATTATTCCCGTACCCCTTGATCCAGCCATGAAGCCCAGAATAAGAGCCTTCTCTGGTCTCGTAACTTTGTTGGCTGTCTTGAACATTTCCTGGGCAGCGTACATCTGGTCTCTCTAAAGAGCAGAAACAACATGTGGCAGAGAATTTACCGGCTGAGAAGAAGTGAGAGCTAAAAAACACAAAACTGAACAAAACATATTCAATAATACTGTGAGTATGAGTGTTAGGAGGAGTACACACAACTACCCACGAGTCTTCCACCTTACCGTGAGTGAGAGATTCTTTTTGGGCTGGGGCTGTGGAGGCGTAGGTGTTGGTGTTGGGGTGGGGGTCTGAGGTGTGCTGGGAGGCTGGGTGGGGGTCTCTGGCTGGCTGGCAGTTGCAGCTGCTGGGGGTCCACTGTTGACAGGGGTGGAGGCTGGCGTGCTGGGGGATGTGGGTGTTGCAGGGTTTGCTGTGGTGCTTGCGTTGTACATAGGTGTCCTCTGTTTGTACTGGCCCGGTAAGGTGGCAGTGGCACCAGTGCCCGCTGTTGCTGACTCCTCTGGTTGACGAGCTGACTGCAGCGTGTCCCGACCCGAACCACCGGCGTTTGCTTTACATGAGGTTGATTAAATAAGACACAGATGTTATTTAGCTAGTTAAATTACTAACTGTATGTAAGAGTTGTACTGCGTTCTGGATGAAAGGTGTTTGAGCAAAGAAGAGAGGTCTTGTCTAACCTGGCTGTGTCTCGGAGCTGGGAATGTAAGAGGAAGAGGGAACCATGCTGGGTGTGGCTGGTAGGTAGCTGGTTGATGGCAGAGGGTTCTCGTTCAACGCCCCCAGTTTCTGAAGAGGAAAAAAAAAACATGGGGTTCTCCAGCTGGCCAACACATTCTTAAAAACTTCTTATGATGAAGAACAGATAAGAATTATGAGGAAAACGGGAGGAATCCATAAGGTTCAAGTGTGTGACAGAGCTAGAGAAATACCTGCGCAGAGACAAGGCCAGCAGCATAGTCGGGTGTGGTGTTTTCCACCACAGCTTCTTCTTTGGCTGCTTTATCTCCTACCTCCGTTTCTACAAAAGAAGAAAACATTGTTTAAGACTCAATATAATACATTTTATTAAGTAACAAGTTCATGGCTGGAAGATAATTACCTAAAGTCTTCCTTCTCCTCTTAGCTTCTCTTCCAGCTCCAACCATGTCCAGCTCTGAAATATCTAACAGCTGAAAAACGGAAAAAAGGCAAATGGTGAGAAAAGCTGCAGGAATGAAAATGAAACATCAACAACGCAGAAGTGGTGATTAAAGGCAACTACAACCGTCATGGTTGGGCAGAACTCCAGCTTTTACCTTGACCCCCCTCTCCTTACGCAGGGGTGTCCGTGCAGGAGCAATAGGTGTGCGGGTACTGGGAGGGCTGAACATACTGGGGGCAGTGGGGCTGCGGAATGGGGCCTTTGGAATCCCCTTGAGAGGAGCTGAGGTACAACAATGACAAATCCAGAAGGTTTTCTTCATTAATAAGTAATAATAAAAAAAATTGTGATTGAATTTAAATTATAGATGAAACTTGACAAAATTAGAACAGTCTGAGAATCTCTGTAATGACGGGTGTCTTTAAATACAGAATTGGCACTAAACATTTGTTTGTTTGTTCAACTCACTAGTAGTGTCAATCTTCTTGACCAGTCCTCTCCCTTTGGCGTGAAAAGGCACTCCGGCTGTCTTTTTCAGCTGCTGGGCTGTCTCTGTAGCTATAATAGGATATAAAAATTGTAACTTAGGATTTTTAGATAGATTGGTATTTCTTTGACAGTGTATACAGTTGTAACAAAACATACCAAGAGTAGGTGAAAAAAGTAAAAAGAATTACACCAAAACAAAATGCTGTGAACAAACTATCAGTTAAGGTTTACAGTAACTCACATTTCTGTAGAAGCTCTGCTCTGAGGGTTGCACTCTTTGGCTTCCTCTTCAATTGGAAATGTTTCACAGGGGGTGTAAGGGGCCCCACCAGAGTGGTCAACGCACTCTTGTTCAGGTACTGGCACTCCAGAGGAAGCATGGCAGATGCCTCACACTCACTCACTGAGTAGATAATGAAAGGAGAAAAGGGTCAGATGAACTTTAAAAAAACTTGGTTTGCACATTAGCAAAAATTATTTCTTTGCATCATTCGAGCAGTGTGGCTGGTTCTTTAAAAAGGTTCAGTTTCTTTCTCTGAAGTATAAAGTAACAAGCCCAATACTATTCAAAGAGCTGGTCATCACATCATCTGATTGAAACTGTGCAATTGCTAAATTCTTATCAAGACATGAACTAAATCACCTGAAGAACAGACAGGTTCTGAGTGGGAAAAACAAATTACAACACACTGCACAGAATGTGGATAAATGTTTTCAGTTTCATGTCTCTCAACAGATGTTTTCTTTGCCTTTATTAAAAAAGACTTTTATAATAAAATTGTTGTTGTAATACTTACATAAAAAACAAGGACATTATATTACATGCAATTAAGGAACATATGTAGTTCACTAGGCACTAGGCTGATTAGTGTAGTTATATAGTGTATTTACATTTTTAACATACAAGGTCAGATGGGTACCTGTGAATAGCCACCACAGCTAAACATGAAATTTTATTCCCTACCTTTCTCCCTGAGTTCTCCAAGTATATCCTGCACATTTGGATTCTGCTCCTCCAAGTCCAGATTGAGAGAGCCGGTGTCTGGGAAGGACTTGAGGATGTCTGCAACCATCAGGACCCAGGGCTCTGAGTCCACAGTAGCTAGCTGAATTATCTCTGATAGGGCCTCCTTCATCTGCAGAGAGAGGACGGTGGTGTTGTATCAGTAACAAAACGTAAAACGCCTTTCATCATTCATAAACCTGAATGAATGATGAACTTGTCATGATGTACAATATTTTGTCATGATTGACTTGTGATCATTTATTTGACTTTAGAAACAATTACAGGTGTCTTCAGGAGCCGAGCACTGTCTACATTTTTAAGTTCTCAACCTTTGAAAAGCAATAATTGTCTTTTTGTGGTAATAACTCATTTTTGATGCGTTTCGGAAATGACAAAGAACTTTTCTTTAATCAGCAACAAACAAAGATTATGTAATGAAGTGCATGAACAATCTGTCAACTTTTTCATAAGGTGTAAAACAAAACAAAACAAAATTGGTCTCAGATACATCGTTTATCATTTTTCCTTGATTAATTACTTATTAAAACTACATTTTTAAATATACACTGTCTATATCCTTGATATAATCAGTTTTCATTGTACCACTATGGATATATTTTTAGGGCTGCTGTGTGTGTCTGTGTGTGTCTGTATATATATATATATATATATATTTTTTTTTTTTACAGTTTTTTTTATACTCATACATATTATATAACAACATGTCTAAAGACTTTACCATAGGCTCTAAAGAAATTGGCATTTTTCACTATTTCTATTTAAAAAATTATCAGCTGATTAATCAATAAAATTATTATTTCAGACTTATATTTATTATCAATTTTGTTAGTATTTTCTATGCAGATATATAAAATTTTTACTGACTCTAACCTCGAAAATAAAGCAGTCTGTTGCTTTTCTTTATAATATTTGACCGTAGTTGCTATCTATTATATATTAAGTCCGAAACAAATAAGAACTTGATCAATAAAACAACAGATGAACCAAAAATGAAAGTATAAGTTACATGCAGCCGTAATGATAAGTAGTTAAGTCTGACTCCACTTTCACCAGCTACATCACAGTAATAATACAGAAATACGGCTTTCTGACTATTTTGTGTAGATTTAGCCATTAAAACTTGTGACCTTTTCTTCTAATGCAGTATGTTTATGCTGAGGCGCTTCCGCTTTTTACTTCAGTACTACATCTAAATACTTGACAGACCGCGCTAACTTTGAAGACTAGCACAGATCTCAGGTCAGACGGTTTTGCAGAGGTAGGTGTTTTGTCTGTGACTGAAAGAAGAAGCAGCCCATACTGATGACGGCTGTGTAACGTTGTCGGCAGCTAAACGAGTGATATGTCGGACTAGGAGCTGGTACCGCCCTCCAGCTCGGTCAGACCCCTCTCCGCTGCCCAACCCACCATAATGTCTGTGCGAGAACCGCCAGGATAAGGTTACCTGCCGTAGCTGCTGAGAAACGCCATTAAGTGCTGAGGGCAAGTCGGCCATATAGCAACCTAAACGAACCGTAAACCTGTAAAAACACTGTTGTCTTGAAACTGAGGTAAAGAATCTAAGCTAAGTTGCAGGACTAACATCCGTTTGCAGCTTTTTACGTTGACGCTAATGCTAGCAATATACCCGTTGCCTGCATGCTAGCGCTAACTACACGGATTTAATAGGGTGAATAGACATTTCACTAACAAACTTAATAGTACCAGAGAGAACTGTGTTTTGAATTGGAGCAACATGGAGCTATTTACTGTGCGCTTTGCTCAGTGTAAGTTTACATCTTTTCCTACCTGCTAGGTTAAACAGCTAGCTAGCACACAGCAACCCACCTCGTCAACGGTCCGCCTCGGAAGATGCAGCATCCCGAGCAGCAGTTTCAGCTTCACCGGCGGCGATAAACTTGAAAAGCACAGCCGTATGTTGTCAATTACTGACACGGTGAGCAGAGAAGCGATGCTCGGGGGCGTCCAGAGCTCGTCCGTGGATCCTAGTTTGTTATGAAGCCACAGGCCGGTGTCGCTGTCCTTCATCGACGCCATCTTGGAAAAAGAAGTGTTTTGAGTTCGGGCATTTTAACAGGCTACCTAAGAAAACAGCAGTCAGGACCCCGCCCACAGCGGGAGGGGGCATTTATCAACAATGAACGATTATAATAAAGATAAAGAATTTACCTTTAATAAGAACTCACGATTAGTTGACTATTTACTTTTTGTTCATACTACTTACACTATATTTGGAGGCAAATGTGGTACTAAAAAATAAAACTGTGATTCTGAGTGTGGAATTCACAAGTAATTCAAATGATTGTTTGCACAATATGATCATAAAAAAACAACATATAAAGTTGCTATTATTAACATTTCTATGACATACACTATAATAACACAATAATCCATTAATATCATATTATACAATGTATGAAATAGGCTATTATGCATGAGGAAAGCTCTTGCTTTTGGTACTTCAGGTATTTAATTTACTGTTGTAACCTATTAGAACATTTTGAATGCATCACTTATTTGTAACACTGTGGTAATGATGCTTTTCCTTTTTTTAGACGCTCTGAGTATTTCTTTCACCGCTGCCTTTAACACTGTGGTTTTATCTTAGGTTTGATCAAAAGTGTCCATATGTAAAGTATTGTTTTATCAATAAAGTTTAAAAGATAACATATATTTCACCTGATGTAACTATGTTTGGGTATAACCAACAGAAATATACACATTTACAAAATACCACATTACATATTTATGCTGTATTTATTCTTTGTGCTACAACTTCATCTGGTGCTTTAATAGCACAGTACCAACAGGTACAGAGTCCCCATACAAAAGCTGGATGATCAAATTAAGAAAAGTCACCTGACCGAGGTCCCCAAAGGCCAAAGATTCAATGCAATTGGTAATTTGATGAATTTGGGAATGTGCATCTGCAGAGTAAAACATCACCTAATTTAAAATTGGTGGGTTGAATTTTATTACATTGAGACCCTATCCAGAAGAGAAACTGAGTCAGTAACAAAGTCCATAAAATGTGACTGCAATTTAATTTAGTTTGTGAAATTATTCATTGACTTGTCTTAAAAATATTACTAAAGAATTACGACACCTGCTGTTATGTAGTATGTTATATGCACAATATATTGAATATTATAAATTATTATACATATTTAACATATCACCACTGAACCGTTAAAAAATCAGCTTACTACGTATTTATTAAGAGATAATAAACACAATTACATCATATAGCAGAAATTGTAGCTTAAATTATAAAATGAATAATGAAATAGTAACTAAAGCCAAAATTAAATAATTGCAGTGAAGATAAATACATAATATATAAAATATCACTTGTAGTTTAGTCACTTTTTACCTTTTATGACAACATATACGTAGATAAAACAAGGAAAGATTTACACATTTATCTGAATCTGGACAGTTTGTCGATGCATTAAACGTTTCTTGGGCTTTTATTTTGAAAGTCAACGGAAACGATGGCCGTTCCTAGAACAACCAGGCGCATGCGCAGCTTCCACAGCACATAAAACATCCCTCGGTGAGCGTCTTACTGCGGCTTCTGCAAAATAATCGACTGACGGTGGGTTATCACTCAGTTTATTAAATAGACAGTAATTCTTCTCTGTAGACCGAGAATTTAAACACATATTTACAAAAAAATTCAGCGATATTCTAAACAAAGCCCGCTGTGATTTAATTGACAAACGGCCGTGTAGGACATTTTGTTATAAGCTATTTAATTTATTTATTTATTCAAACCAAACTGCTGCTAATTGTGATCTCCATATTATAGGTAATTAAAGGTGAAAACCGGATCATCATGGCTTCCAGTGGATATCTGCAGGCAGCGATGCTCCTTCTGGCGGTGCAGCTCCTCTGTCTCGGTGCGGCTGATGCGGATCAGGAAACCGGGACTGTCATCCCTGCTGAAAGTATGTGTATTTTAATATAAGGTTGTTTTTACTGGTGCCTGTTCAGTGCAGGTTTTCAGTGGTTTTCAGGTGTAATTAGGTCTGCCACACTTTTATTTTTACACCGTCTAGTGACAGCAGGTCCCCACAGGGGTTTCTTAGTGGGTCATCTTAATTGGTGTCTGCATCACAACATGAAACTGGGCCTGCACTGCTCCTCTGAACACACATCTATCATCTGTAACACAGGGAGGCTTTGGAGCAAAACGTCTCCTTTTCGATATTCACAGTTAGATTTGCTATTGTCAAGACGGAAAAACTTTTGAATTATTTTATTATTTACCATTTTCCCCTGGATTTCACTTGTAGCCGCAAAGTCAAACAAGCTCTCTTTAAAGAATAGTTTAGTCTCTGCAGTAATAAATGACATCAGCTTTAAAATAGTTAATTCTGTTTAATATACAATATATGAGTCTCTTATTTCAGAACTGTTTCCTCTTATGTCAAGGTCGCCCATGTGTGGACTGTCATGCATTTGAGTTTATGCAGAGGGCACTGCAAGATCTAAAGAAAACAGCATTCAACCTTGATGCCAGGGTAAGCGATGCATCACTCTCCTGTGTTATTCTCTTTTTTGTGATTTTGTTTTAGAAATTATTATTCATCTGCCGTGGTCTCAAAGTATTAAATGATTTGCCAGTTGTCGGCGAGTCTCTCAAGCTTCTGCACCAAATGTGTTGCTTGTAAACCTGTTGATGTTTCTTAATGAATCTAAGATCTAGACACCCTATACCTGTACGAGACAGGCAGGTACATTCATTAACAGTTTGTTATTTACCACACAAACAGAAATCAGACTAACTAAAAGTGAAAACTTAAAATAATTACTGTCTGCAGGAAACACTAGAAATCAACAATAACTGGATGCATCACTTTGACACTTGAATGTTTTTTGGTGCAGACAGAGACGCTGGTGCTGAGGGCGGAGAGGAGGGCTCTGTGTGACTGTATGCCCACCAACTCTCTGCGCTAAAGGCTGCACCAGCACAGCTGAGGACCCCGTCATCACACCCCGACACCCTGAGGACAACCCTTTTCCAAACCTCTACTCATGTACAGCGAGTTCATCACACACAATAGGCACTTTATTTTATTTATTAGTCGTATATGTTGTGTGAAGCTTTGAGTTAAAGTTCTGCATCATGTTTATTGTTTTGCCTTATTTGGGACAACTTTTATATTATGTCAGTAAAGTTAGTTTGTTGTCATCATCATAGGATTTGGGTCATTTCTCATCTGTCTCCTATGAAACAAACTATTTTTTGTACTTTTTAGTATTTGACTGTATAATGCAGATACAGTAGAATGCGTCTGTAAATTTACTCGTTGAATGTGTTGTATGAGGTTAATGTTTACGAAGATTATACACATTAAACTGTAGCATCACGTGGAATTTATTTAACTGCTCAAGATATTTAGATAATTAGTTAAGTAAATTGCAAAATTAATTGATTTTCAGCCTGGCCTCTTTTGCAAAAAAAACAAAAAACATAAGGTTGGATAACTTATTAAAGAAAGTCATTTTTTTATTTGTAATTACTTGACTTTTTTTTTTTTTTTTTTTGCAAAGGTCAGCAGAAAGAAATGTAAAATTTTACCAACTATATTTTCAGACCTTTTTTTTCTTAAGGTGGAAAAAAGCGAACTTGTAAGTCTTGACTTAGCAAAGCACTGTAGCATGACATTACAGCACTTTCTGTTCACCTAGATTGTATGTATAGATTCTGTATATGTACACGGGTACATGTTATGGAGCTGTCTACAGACTCTGTCTTCTCTGCGTGACAACGTGTATGCAAGAGTAGTGATGAACGATCTAGTATCAAATGAACTGCAATATCAGCAGGGGACAGAGATAGAAATAATAATTGTCTTATTGTTGCTTGTTCATAAACAGTGTACTTTGTTGATATTGTGTCACAGGAAGCCCCACTTATTGTCTTAATGTTGTACCTATGAATAAAAACTCTGAAGGATCCTGATGGCGTTCACTGTTTCCTTTGACTGGAGCTGTAATTAAGCACCATGTGGGTCTGCAGGTATTAATAGACACATTTGTCATGGTCACTACTGAGTCTCAATACTGATTACTGTGTTCTATTCACAAATCACCAAATAACTGTTTGTCAAAAAACATTTTAAAAGCATGATCCATTGCAATTTCTGAAAACCCATTTCATTTAGTTTAGCCAACAACACAGAAAATTCCAACAGTTTCCACAACAAATTCATTATTTAAGCAAACGTAACATCTCAAACATGATGTTTTGCTACTTTTGTCCCTTTGAAATGAAATTATAAGTGCATCCAGAAAGTACTCATAATGCTAAACGTTATTTCTGCAACGTATTTAAATTCCCCTTGTGGGAAATTCAGTTGACTGGACATGACTTGGAAAAGCATACACCTGTCTATATAAGGTTAACAGTTAACAGTGTATGTCAGAGCACAAACCAAGCTATGAAGACCTCCTACTCTAGACCTCCGACACAGGACCGTTTCACAGATTTCTGCAGCATTAAAGGTCTGAATAAGCATAGTGTTTTCCATCATCCGTAAATGGAAGAAGTTTGGAACCACAAGGACTCTTCCTAGAAGGGGCGATCCAGCCAAACTGAGTGATTGAGAGAGAACGGCCTTAGTCAGGGAAATGACCAAGAACCCAATGGTCACTCTGACAGAGCTCCAGTGTTTCTCTGTGGAGAGAGGAGAACGTTTCAGAAGAACAATCATCTCTCCTCAGATTGCCAAAATGCACCTGAAGAACTCTCAGACCATGAGAAACAAGATTCTCTGGTCTGATGAAAAAACAAATCAACCTCTTTGGCCTGAATGCTAAGCGTCATGACTGGAGGAAACCAGGCACCACTCAGCACATGGCCAATACCATCCCTACAGGGAAGTATGGTGGTGGCAGCATCATGCCGCGGGGATGTTTTTCAGCAGCTAGAACTGGAAGACTTTTCAGGATCGACTGAACATCTCTGGAAAGGTCTGAAAATGGCTGTGCACCAACGCTCCCCATCCAACCTGATGGAGCTTGAGACTGTAATTGGTGCTAAAGGTGCTTTAACAGTATTGAGCAAAGATTGTGAATACTTATGTACATGTGATTTTTTTGTTTTTAATAAATTTGCAAAGATTTCAAATTAATTTCTTTCACGTTGTCATAATATTGTTTGTAGAATTTTGAGGAAAATAATGAATTTTGTTTTGGAAAAAGGCTGTAAGATATTATAATGTGAAAAAAGCTAAGTGCTACAAATACTTTCAGGATGCACTGTAGAAATGATGTTTCATGTCACCTTAGGCTCAGAGTCTGCTTGTTTTCACTCATCTTTCACATTTGAGACTGAACAATTCATCCGCTAGTCAAATTTGATTTTGATGACAGTTGCAGACCTGGTGCAGTACTTAATAATCTTAAAATCGACATGGGAGTGGCAGCAGGTTCTATGTTTAATTTAGATCAGGCATCCTGTTAGTATCAGATATTATGTTTTTACATTTAATTTCAGATTGGTTGTCCACCAGCATTAATATGAACCACAGCAACATGCTTTCTCTGCTCATTTAGCTGGTCTGCAGAGCCACAACCCTGCCAGAGCACTGTGTGTGTGTGTGGGTTAACAGTCACATAAGGTCCTGCTGTTTTAGCTGACTTCATCCCCTCCCACACACACACACACACACACACACACACACACACACACACACACACACACACACACACACACACACCTCTTTATTTATTTACAACGTGGATTACATCAGGGGAAAAAAGAAAACCTGTAAAACCCTTATCAACGCCAGCAGGAGGAGCCCTAAGTAAAGGCATGCCGCCAGCTGTGTCGCAGTATTGCAGCACTCTCCTCATGCTCTAGTCTTCCCTCATGGATGTAAATGCAGACAGAGTGAAATACTGCACATAGATAAGAAAAGAGAAAACTCAGAAGCTACGCTGGCCTCAGAAACGCCTGCAGTGACCTGGCAGGAATCTGAGCTTCATGTGCTGCCAGCACGACTGAGGCAAATCCCCTTTTTACTGCACCACAGCACACAAGCACAGACGACCTGATTCTCATGCTGAGGCGGGTTTAACCAGGCTTTTACTGGACTGAGAGGTTTGAATATGCAGAGACACACAATATAATCTGAATCACTCTGAAAAATCAGTGTTGTCGACCAGCCTCCACTGTCTTTCTCACTCGCTCTCCCACTCACTCGCTGGTTTGTTCTCTACACACAGAGGGCTTTTAACTTTTCTTTTATCTGCTCCTGGAAAAGCTGATTGAAGCAATTCAACTGTTTTTCTGTGGAGGGGGTGAAAACTAAATACTTTTTATATCTGGTATACTGTAAGTTTGTTTTCACATTATTTAGCACATCAGCTAGGAGTAATCTGAATAATGTGAATGTTCAATTCAAACTGAGGGAAAAGATGTGTTTACAAGACAAGTGAAGCGTGGTGGATCAATAGTAGTGAACTGTAAATGTTCAGGTCAGTTTGTATTGATATTTTTACTGCTAACTTTATGTACCCAGAACAAATCCATTACTTTTAACCGTTTATGCTCCATCCATTACCTTTTGCTAGTTTTAAGCATGTATCCAGGAGTTTTAGCTAATTAATTTAACAGTTCATCTATACCTTTAGACTATTGTCACTTTGTTTATGATTTTCAAGGACAGGCTTCAGGAGACATTTGTTGAACAAAAAAGGCCTACAGTTTGTAAAATGACTGCTGTCACTACTGTACTGTATTACTTATAATACTGTGTATTTTGTTTTTTAAGCATGAATGATCTTTTTAAAAAAGAGGACATCTCAGTTTGGAAGATAAATATGTAGGTTTCTCCCTCGGTATGATTTTAAATCAGGGAGCTTCATTCATTCTGCCACCAGATTCTCTGCTGTTCTTTGCAGTGAATACATGAATATGAAACACACACACACACACACACACACACACACACGAACACACGATCAAACCCCTTCAAAAAAACAAACAAACAAAAAAGCAGCAGAGATTAGTGTTAACATGGTGGTCATCACAAAACAATCAATTGGATGCTGAAAACACAGACCAGCAGCTGGTGTGAGATGAAACTGTGAAAGAATTAAAGCCGTTTAGCAGCTGGTAATGCCTCTTCCTGATGAGAAAACACACACACACACAAACCCACAAATAACAACAAACCGCAACGAAAACTACACACACCAACGGTTCTGAGACAAACAATCAAAATCCCTTTAGTCTACTGCAAACTTTTAGTGTGTTGTGTTAAGCAATATATCAGGACGATGGTGATTACATGCATCTCATACTTTTTTTTTTTTTTTACAGGTAAAATGTTTTCAGCTCAGTTGCTTGGATGGACATTTCAAGTGCATGGTGAAAAGTGGTTGGATAATTTGATAAATAGCATCATCAATATGCAGTGACAATGAGGCAGTAGAAACCTAACTTTATCCAAAATATTGGTTTGTGACTGAGAACAACCTGAGAACTGAACTTGTCACATAGGCTCAGATACTGACAGCAGCTTTAACTCCATGTGTTAAATATGTAAAAGTATTGTAAAACTCGGTAAAGGGTTATTCAGGGTTATTCCTCACCCTGCAGCAACAGCAGAAGGTCGGAGAACTTGCCAGTGTTAACAGGGCACCATGAATTAGTCATGTGCATGATAACGCATTAAATTTACATATGTATATTTTTTGCAGAGCATCCATAAATTACTCATTGCATAACAATCCATAAAAAAAGAGACAGGTGAAGAGTAATGGAAGTTGGAATCATGGTTTGAACTTCAGGAGATGTTTGAAAAGATGAGGTACAGGTAGACCACCAACAGGTTCCAGGTTTTATTAAAGGTAGACTTGGTTCCAAAGTTAAAAGAAAGCAATGATAAAGTCTTTTTTTCTGATCTGATCATCTTTTATTTATAGAGTGTGTTTATGTAGGATCCCTTTGTTTATAGGGCTTCATGAAAAAATATGTTTTATATCGTTACCAAATACAATGTCACATTTCAATTCTTATTCTCAATGTAATTTATTTTAAAGTTTGAAAAGAAACTTATCCTACAACTTGTAGTTACAGGGAGTTTGTCAAACCACTGCATTACCGTGTCTTCAGGCTGTTTGATACTTGTCATGTTGCTGCATATTTCGTGTCTTAAAAATATTCTCAAAGGAGAAGTGACCACCTGTGGCGCTGTATGATGAGTCTTTAAAATATTTATATTACCTATATCAGCATATCACTGCAAACAGTGGTTTCCCCTGAGACAGAACTATGCAGAGACTTAAGTAAAACACCCCAGAGGGTTACCTCAGTGTGTTTGTTCACTGTGACTCAGGATCAACTCATTTTTTTTTAAATGTGCTGATCAAAGACAGAAGAAATGACTCATGTTAGAAATGTAAACCTAATTATCTGATTCACACTGCAGCACCTCAAAATGCCTGCACGAAAACAGTGATGAGACCTTTATTAGAATTAAAAATAGATACAACCTGGCATTTTATTTCACACGTTAAAGTCAAAGTCTTTACTGTACTGTACTGCAAATTAATATCTCCACTGATTTTAATGCTGAAATTATATTTATTGTCATTAGGTGTCACAATCGTGACAAAAAAGTTACTTAACTTCTTCAGAGTTTTCTGTGGGCTGTTCACTGGTTTTACTTCTGCCATCATTTACATTTACTGATGTGAACAAATGTTGCTCAGACAAGGTAAGCGCTGTTATATTTAACTGATTATGTCCCAGATGTGTCTGTGATGTGCCATAATGGTCAAAGTGTTTAAAGTATAAAAATCAATCGATCAAATGTTCTTGATATGGTTTTATTGAGTGTGAGTGTGAAATACCAGACTACAGGAGCTGAGCACAGCGACCCAGCAGATGACTTCAGTTACACTTTAACAATAAAACACGACTCTCAATTTTAGAAATTTTAGTTTGTGTCTGTGTCCAAACTAATAAAGAGTGTGAGAGAAGTTAGATGAACAGCCACAGTGTGGTGAGGGACCCACGCTCTCCTCTTACTCAACGTTAGAAGGCGTTTCATTTCGGGTTAAGATCTTCCTCTTCCTCATCGCCCTCATCTTCATCATCCTCCTCATCTTCATCATCATACTCATCTTCATCATCATCGTCCTCATCATCCTCTTCATCGTCCTCGTCAGCCTCGTCTTCATCACCATCCTCTTCGTCGTCCTCGTCATCATCATCCTCTTCATCGTCATCGTCATCTTCATCATCATACTCTTCATCGTCCTCGTCATCCTCATCTTCATCATCATCCTCTTCATCACCCTCGTCATAATCTTCATCATCGTCCTCATCATCATCCTCATTTTGCTTTGGTTGTTCAACATTGACAACATCTTGCTTTGGTTGTTCAACTTTGGCAACATCTTGCTTTGGTTGTTCAACTTTAGCAACATCTTGCTGTGGTTGTTCAACTTTGGCAACATCTTGCTTTGGTTGTTCAACTTTAGTAACGTCTTGCTTTGGTTGTTCAACTTTAGCAACATCTTGCTTTGGTTGTTCAACTTTAGTAACGTCTTGCTTTGGTTGTTCAACTTTAGTAACATCTTGCTTTGGTTGTTCAACTTTGGCAACATCTTGCTTTGGTTGTTCAACTTTAGTAACATCTTGCTTTGGTTGTTCAACTTTAGTAACGTCTTGCTTTGGTTGTTCAACTTTGGCAACATCTTGCTTTGGTTGTTCAACTTTAGTAACGTCTTGCTTTGGTTGTTCAACTTTAGTAACGTCTTGCTTTGGTTGTTCAACTTTAGTAACATCTTGTTTTGGTTCAACTTTGACAACATCTTGTTTTGGTTCAACTTTGACAACATCTTGTTTTGGTTGTTCAACTTTGACAACATCTTGTTTTGGTTGTTCAACTTTGACAACATCTTGTTTTGGTTGTTCAACTTTGACAACATCTTGTTTTGGTTGTTCAACTTTGGCAACATCTTGCTTTGGCTCATCAGCTTTTACCCCTTGTGGAGGAAACACATGAAATTGTATCCATGAATAAAGGACAACTGCTCAAACAAATGCAAACTTAAACTAAGAACTTGATTCTGTAACTTAAAATGAGACATTGATGAACACATGCACACAACAGCTAACTGATTGTTACCTTGAGCTTGTGCTATGTTGTTTTCTACTGGTGCTGCACTGATCACAGCCACAAAAGCAAAGAGCAGAAACCCAACTTGGATCCTCATTTTCTGAAAGAAATCATAAAACATCACAATATTTCAATCCAATGCTTTTTGAATATTCAGTCATTTATTCTTCGAGGTCTGTGCAGCGAGATAAAGGTACTGTACTCACCTGTAATTTGCAGTAGCAGTCAGGTATAAATGTTGTTCAAGCTGACAAGTTGAAGCCTCAACCTGGTATAAGGATGTTCTGACTGATGCACTTCTAATTTGTATATTTTGAGCTGGGAATACCTGTGTTTGTACTGTGACAACAGCACGAAGCTCATCCAATGAAGTTTTGACATTTGCCAGTCTGTGTAACACACAAGGCTACAAAGCATGTGACGTAATGTACGGCTACTTACAGTGCAGAGTCACAGACTGACTCCAAGGACCAATTAAAAGCTGGTAATTTATTTCATCAGTAGCCTCTTAGCATTTATGGCACTTCTGTGGTTTTAAATTGAAATTTAGTTCTAAGCATATTTTATTAATATTTTCATTATATTCAATCTTAAAGTCTCAACATGGCTAAGAACTAAGAAGTGTAGTCCGTAAACCGAATCACACAACAATTCAACACGTAGGTCAGGAGATGTCAGGGCAGTAAGTACTGGAAATGAGCAGTAACGGCTTTAATGAAGCTACTGCTGAAGTTACTACTATCACAAAAACTGTTTTTGCTACAGCCATTACCACAAGAATTATAAGAGTTGACTTTAAGTCAAATATGCTTTTTAAATATTTGTTTTTCAGCTTTCACTAACTTGGGTAAGGTTGCCTGATCAACCTGCTAACTCAGAAAGCTGATTCAGAACTTGAGGGCAGCTATGACAAAAATAAAATTAAAGATAAGGTTATAAAATCTTCATTAATCTTTACACCAAGACAGACACAGAACACCTGACAGTGTTTAAAGGACTCTACTGCTGCCATTTAAAATAAATAAATAAATAAATAAATAAAACATATATATATATATATATATATATATATATATATATATATATATATATATATATATATATATATATATATATATATATATATATATATATATATATATATATATATATATATATATATATATATATATATACATATATATATATATATATATATATATATATATATATATATATATATATATATATATATATATATATATATATATATATATATATATATATATATATATATATATAATTAAATATATACATATATCTTAAGACATGTCCGGAGGTGAATTTAACAGTTTAAATATTTATTCTAAAGCTACATGGAAATCTATTTAAAATCTAATTCTTTGATATGATAATTGATGTTTGATAATTAAACAAAAAAAAAAAATCCTCCACAGCTGTTTTTTTATTCACAAGCCCCAGTCTCCCTCCAACTTTGAATGTTTTTGTTAGCCTTTGCTGATTTACTGTTGTGCCATCCTTCTTTTTTGCTGTAAAAGCTCAGTGTGCTGACTTCACATTACTCAAACCCTAACTTTGTTTTCAGATCTTTTTACTTTTCAGCAGCTGGTGCACTTCATCTGAGCCCCCAGGGTCAGGCAGGTTGGCACAAATAAAAAACTCAGTTTAAATGCCAACAATCTTACACAGTGTGGATGATCCGGTTTTTAAAATGCTGTCTCATTTAAAGTAGTCACTTTAAGCTGCAAATTCACAACAGTGGCACTACGGTGTAATAAACTGTGGCTTGCTTCATTCTGGTTGAACACACAACCTTTGTAAGACTGCAGTCTCTCACACTCATCTACTCTGGGGTCTGTAACAGAAGTGATATTAGTGCTTTGTGGACCTGGCTCTCATGAGTCGAGCTTTGTTGAACGCAGGTTTTCTAGCACCACGAAGCTGGCTCACTTTGAACTGGGTTAGATCACGATGGCCTGTGCTGCCTGGCTAAACTCCTCAGGAGCAGGTTCACCTCAGAGAATCAAAGCAGCCCGATAACTGACCAATCAGATCAAGAGGAGGTTCTCAGTCATGAACCACAGAGTCTGGCAGAACAAAAAACAGAGCTTGTATATAAAACTTTCTTTAATATGTCCACAGATCTAACATCTCACGTCTCACTTGAGTGTCTTACTCTTGACCACAAGAGGGAGACACATCTCTGGTAGTGAGTCAGGTCTCTCTCTCACATACCACTAAGAACAAACACATCCACACACACAACCAGGAGCACGTCTTTGAATCTTTGTCACATAGTTGGAAAACAGCTGCAGTTACATGTTGCTTTGCAGGTAAGACTTTACATTCAGAATACTTAATCATTTCTTATAAATAAAACATATCTCGCAGTCTCATTAACATTCAGAATTAATTATCACTTTAAGCAGGATGAATTGAGAGGAAACATTTTATTTGCCAGTTCACAGAGAAAGCAAAACTAATTGTGAGGAGTTTTGTCATGTGAAGAGTCAGATTTCGATCTTTAACCCAAACAGAGGGCTGTACTAGTATAGCACTAGTTAAAAATATAATCTGCTAACAGATTTGCCCTCAAATCCAGGAAGCATAAGGGAGTAAAGATCGGTTTCTGCCAGCAGCAAAACTACAGAGGACAAGTTAACCTGCAAATGAAGAAAAACAAACAAAAATGACCATTGGTGACGTGTGGGGTGAAGCTGAAGGTGCTCGATTAGGTAGAACTGAGTGGAAGATGTTTCTATCCCCTGAAATATGCAGACAGACGAAAGGTGAGTCCTGCACAATGTGGGAAACATGCGGAAGCCTTAAACTTCTGAGCATAGTCGCGCTGCTGAGACGTCTAGACGCTGAGAGGAGTCAGAGGTCAGAGCAAGAGCAGAGGCAGGAGAGACAGCGGTGGCATGATGTGACCTTTAGTGGGGAGGGGGCCCTGAGCTGCAGGGAAACAGAGTGTCAGGTCACATTCAGGAATATTAGAACAATGTGTGGGGCTCTTTAGGGGGGTTTTCAACTGGTCTGATAGCAGAGAATAAGTGAGGAGCAACAACTCCCTCAGTCAGTGAGCCATGTTTGAAAAACTTTATGGGAGACAATGAATTGTAATAGTTCTGTTTGGTGGAACAACAACAAAAAACTCTGTTTTCTTTTCCACTCATCTTAAGGAATGAAACGCGGGATGCCTGGTTATAGTCTGAGAGTGTTTATCCGGTTTTTAGGTGCAGTCATTTCAAAGGTACTTCACTCAAGACAAACATCTGACATGTGAAAAGCTTTCAACTCTTTTGTTGGTTTTGTGTAGCTGTCGCAAAACCCACACTTTACAGCCTTTGCTACCTTGATGGCTAATTTTATGCTGATGTGTCAGTCATACACTAATGTGGTATTAAAGAAAATAGAGGTTTAGTACTGGATGGGTGCGTTGAAGGACTCAGTGAGGGGTCTAAGTGAAAAGCTGACTGAGAACAAAAGGAAAGCAAACTGTAAAATCTGCTGAAATAGCACCACCTTCTCCAAAAGTCGGCCATAACTGCACACACACACAGCAGCATCTTTCACCTTGAGTTTTTTGGCATTTGTCACAGTTAGTTTGTTTTTATATCCTCACTGGAGACTGCTTTAATTTGAGTTAAGACCCTCCAAACTGTACATAGAGTAATAAGCCCAAAACAAACACCTGCTGCTTACAGACCCGTAATCATGGAGGTTGAACCTAAAAAGGTACAAGGTGGGACTGGTTTAAATTATCACAGATAAACACAAAATCATTCAGTCTACTCCATATTTAGTTTTTATACAATTTAAATTCCCATCCATCCATATTTAATCTAATTATTATAGGGAATAAAGATTTTGATGATACTATCAACTGTTATACACGTGCATATGTCAACCGGACCCATGTTTGGGCATCAGTGCCAACTCTAAACTCTTTTGTGTAGTTAAGGTTTCTTTGCATTGTAATTAAGAGAACAGTGTGTTCCTTGAAGTCCAGATAATATTTTGATAATATGTGTGAGCTGTGAGTCTGCAGTTTATTTGTGTTTTTCTATGTGAAGATGTTTGAGAAAATAGAAAGAAGACAGGAACAGATGAGAAGTATGGTTAATGTTTTATTAGTGACACAGACGTGCTGCTGCAGTGGCAACACTAAGAGAATAATATTCACATTTGGATATATCCTATCGTAAATTTGTATTTTTGCTAAGCCTTTATTTGATTTATTTGGGGTTGTCACGGGTATAGCTGTTTGCTTTCCATGTTTCAATATGAAATGTTCTTCAAACTTTGCAGTTTCATGATTGCGACATCACCGACTACACTTGAAGGCAGCGCTGCTTTGAGTCACCCAAATGAAACACTGCGCATGCTCGTAGCATCCTCCAGCCCGTCGGCATGGTGAGACCTGCTGCAGAGCAAGATGCGTAGAAATCCATCTTCCTACCGCATATTTGTAGAGCAAACGTCCGGGCTGGCCACTTTTCTTTCTGCAGGATATCTGCTCGTCTCCTCCTCCCCCGGCAGATCTTTGGGTGGGTGGGTGGGAGGACAGAAGGGAGGGGGGTACCTTAAGGACGCCGGAGTGGGGGTGTATGCAGCTTGATCAATAGCAGGTTGCCTCTGATGATCCAGTTCAAACTGGTTCTGTTTTACATCTGCGACTGTGGCGCTGAGAGGCTCCACGTTCACAATAAACTGCAGACTCACAGCTCACACATATTATCAAAATGTACTCTGGACTTCAAGGAACACACTGTTTCCTTCATTACAATGCAAAGAAACCTTAACTACACAAAAGAGTTTAGACTGGCACTGATGCGCAAACATGGGTCCGGCCGACGTATCCACGTGTATTTAGTCTTCTGTGGACTACATGTCCCTATTATAATAATATTAAATATGTCAAAATAAAAACACACATAATGGGGGCACATCGGTTCACGAAGGCCTGACTCAGAATAATAACAGTCACTGTTAATTACAGGGAGTGTCGGGGAACAACAAAGGACCGGATCGAGCATCATCATCATCATCATCACCGCCGCCACTGTCGCGCGTAAAGCCGGTATTGTTGTCGCTGCTGCTTATTGTGCGGTGCAAGTCGCCGGCAGATAGGCTAATGGGAGGTTTCAGATGCGCTGTAAGGCGAGATGTAATCTCCATGTTGGGAGTGATGTGTGACAGGAGCAGGGCGACAAAGCGAGGGGAAGCCGCGGAGGAATCACTGCAGTGCAGCAGAGCTGTCAGTCAACAGCAGAGCAGCCTGAACACAGCCCAGTGTGAGCCTGCAGCGGCAGCCGCTGGCCACGCATCAGGGCGACTATCTGCTGAGTTTAAAAGCTCAAAAGCATCATGTAAGCATCGAATGATAGCTGAATATAAAAGTCTGTGTCTGTGTGTCAAATCAGAGTCTGATCCTACAGCAGCTTTTTTTTTTTTAGCTGCGCAATAACTGAGGTGTCCTCGGAGTGAAGTGCCAGTCGGAGCTCTGCCAGATCCCAGCGCAAAATATATCAATTCTCATCTCGGCTTCTATTAAAAAGTTGAATTATACTTTATTATTCGGCCATATTAACATCATAAATGGAGTAACAAGCTTTTCCAAGGACTGCAGTGTCCCTGTGACTAAGATTTCCTCCTGCTTTAGGCATCGCCCGCGCTTTACCTTGCGCCTTTGTGCTGGGTACCGCATCCCTTTAAGCCAGAGTGCCTGAACAAAGCAGGGATCCTCCACATTGTTAAGACTTTGTGAAGATAAACCTGCACAGAAACTAAATCTCTACGTAATCCCGCCATCACACCCCCTCACCATGGGCTCACATCCTCAAAATACACACTTCGCCGGCACACATAAGCCTGCTCAGATGCGGAGAGAACAAGTGTCTCTCTCCCTCCTCCCGCGTCCATCAGCATCAAACGGAGAACCGCTTCCACCAATCTGAGCAGCAAGGGACCACCCCAACCCCTGAACCTGAATCTACCCGCCCTGCCCGCTTATAAATACTGCTTGAATCACACCGGCAAGTCTTGGTCGTCAGAAACGCTCAGGGTTGCAGCAGAACATCCCCCTCCGTCTTATCCCCTTCATCATTTCTCTGTTTTTTAAGAAAACCTCACGCATCCTCCATTTTCACCCTCATTCTCCCCCCTTTTTCCGAACTGTAGTTGATTTTTGCGGCCAGTTGCATGCATTTTTCGTCTCCCAAAATGGTTTGCGAGACTAAAATTGTTGCGGATGAACACGATGCTATACCTGGGACCAAAAAAGAGTCGATGATGTGGAGCTCTCCTCCGTCCAGCGCGGCTCTGAACCCCGCAGAGGCCAAGGATGTGAGGAAAGATGCGGTTTTTATCCGCGAGTTCGAGCGCGGGGATGAGGAGGAGGTGCGCCGCATCTTTTATGAGGGTATTATGGAGAGGATACCCAACACGGCGTTTAGGGGGCTCAGGCAGCAGCCCAAGACCCAGTTTTTATACGCTCTCCTGACAGGTAAGTAGCCTGATTACTCTGCACCGGGTACCCTGACTGATGGGTATTCACCACTTTACCTTAAAAGGCTCAGAGCCACTTTTCTAGTGACAGAGAAATGACTTCAGTGCTCTGTCTCCAGTATGGATGTGCTCACTCCAACTTCAAATCCCATTGTAGTTTCACTTGTCTGTTGCGCTCACAGTCTAACAGCTTCACCTTGAGCAACTTGTCTCAAATCCCGCAGAAATCTAACTCTCATGTCCGGTGCTGTAGATGGTGTGCAGTGGAGATGAAATCTGTTGCAACACCACTGTTTTATCGCGGCTCTCTCTCTGCTGGTGTCGTGTCAGAAAGTGACTCTCCGTCAGAAACTGCCCTCAGCGGGAGCGCGCACACGCTGTTAAAGATGCATCGGCCAGTTTGTCTGCGTCTGCTGCTGTTTTATTCGGCCTCAAAGTGCTAAAAAATGAATGCAGCATGTTTCCCCAGTGGTAATATGAAGATATCCTTTGTGAAACTATCGACACAATCGCTAAGACTTTGTAACCGAGCGTCTTTTCCTGTCTCAGATTACTTTTTCACTGAGATGGTTATATCAAAGATTTCTACCATCTAATCTATTTGGCCAGTTTCAGTACCTCTATTGGACCAGTATAACCAGTAATATTGCGTTTTCATCTTGCCAAAAGGTGAAAACAGCAGTTTCCTGCCTTGGTTTGACTTAACTTCACTCTTAGGGGTTTTATTTAAGAATCCTAGATTCAGGAGTCATTTCTTATTGTTCTTCTCAACCTTCTTCCAAGTCTTGGGATGTAATGTTTGTTATGATTGTTTCCATTAGGCAGGTGTAACCTAAACAAGAAAATAAATTAATCTGTGGCAGAAAATCACGTCCTCTAACAGACTGTTGACAGGAAAACTTAACCTTACTGGTTTCGCTGGTCCTATACAGCCTCATAGTCTTCAAAATATCACAAATAACAGTGAAATGTTGTTGTATCTGAAGCAGAAAATATTTATTGTGGACAAAGTATTAATTGTAATCACTTTTCGCAAAGTTGAAAACTGCATTTTATTGGTCACACCAATGCTTTAGTGGTAAAGGTAATTAATATAGGCACAAAAAACTTTCAGTTCACTTTCACTTAAAAAAACATATTGGCTGTAATCACTTTATGACGAAAAAAAAAAAGACTGGTTATACTTGTTAGAGGTGTTTTTCATAGTAGAAAGGAATTACACGTTTCAAAAGTCAAAACAATGCAATGAAGTTAAATTTAGGTGGAGAAAGCTTTTAGGGAAAAAGACTGTGTCTGTAATCACTTGTTGACAAGAAGAAAAATATTTTTTTCCTGGTTATACTGATCCATTAAATAACTAAAATTGGTAAAAATGTGTGTAATGTGTTTAAAAATACCACAATTAACAATTTAAATTAAGTAAAATCAGTAAAGGATAAAAGCAGGAATACATTTTACTGTTTATTCTTGTCACTCAGAGCAAGTATTGGCAGCAATAACTGTACTTTACTGGTTATCCTGGTCCTTCTAGAGGTATTTAGGTACTGGAGGGTTCATGTACAGCAAACAGCAGGAAAACACTGACTCATCATAATAAATGCAAAGGGGAAAATAGGCTCATATCAGTAATGTTAGTCTAGTTTTTCAATAATGTTTGTAAAATTAATGAATCAGTTATTTCATTTCAACTTAATAATGCAACAAATCGACATGTAATGGACAAATGTGACAAACAACCACGTCAACACAAAGTAAATGGCACAAACATCCAGCACAGAGCAGCCTTATTGCCTGACTATTCAGTAACAGTCCCTTCAAACCGTCTGTTTCATAAAACACCTTCGCTATTACCACGGGGATGCATGTGGTTTCTATTTATTGGCACACAGAGCCCGAGCACAGCAGCAGTAGGCGCAGACAAACGGGGCGATGCACGTTTAACAGTGTGTGTGCGCGCTCCCGCGGACGGCACACACCGGCATGTTGCTCATCATGCAACAAAAGGCATGGCCAAGGCGCATGGTGCATGTGTAGGCTGTAACCGGAGGGTCTGCTGATGATGCGATGACATGCCGGTGTTGTGAATGAATAGTGAATGAATTTGAGGAACGGCCCACATGGTGCGCGCACGTACCCCCCCCCCCCCCCCCCCCAAAAAAAAAGCACTCCCCGGCGCCAACACACGCTGCACACATTAAAATCCCCCGCGGCGCGCACACGCACCGTGCAGGCGCTCCCCCTCCGCCTCTGCACAGCCAATGCGCCAGTCCCGCACTGATCTCGTTTGGCTTTTTAGTTGATGTTGCCGGCGCAGATAAAAGCGTCATGTGTCGTTACCGCTGCGGCTGCGCAGGTCAAAATCAAACAAGCTGTTAGTCTGGAAAATAAAACAAACATCTGTGCAGTTCGATTTAGCGCTAATTAGACCGAAAACACAAAAAAATCAAGTTGTTGTGTCTTATATAGAGTGAAAAGTCATCGCTCTACACATCTGGCGTTTCACACCACGCTCGGGTGCAGTGGAGTAAACTAATTACGTTACATTAGTTATTGCATGCCACGCAAAAACACGCTGCAGCATCCAGTCTGCATGTTTGTGTTCCCTCTTGCGCCCCCCAGCGTCACATCCGACTAATTACTCCAACATGTACTGCACTGGTTTGTATTCAATACCAGCATGTGCGCTGAAAACCGAAAGGTTTCCCCTGTCATGTCGTGTGCTCTTGCAGCTTTTTGTGCTTTTTAAAAGTTTAATACATTTTACTTTGCCCTTGTGTGAAACTAATCTTAATCTCTCTTCATCAAGTGTTGGTATGATACCGTTATAGCACAAGTGTTTCACCTAGTTGATGCTTAACAAATGTCATATTGCTTCTGTTTTTTCTTCTTCTGTCTGTGTGGGGTCATATTCCGCCAAAATCAAACATGTGATTCTCTTTTCTGACAGGTTTCGTTTACTTTTCTTCCATTTCTCCATAGTAATGTGCTTTTTCATGACCAAATCCGTCATGCTGACCTGCTGTGCACCCCTCATTCTCATGGGTGCGCGCTACTACTACAGCAGGAAAGTTATCCTGAATTATCTGGACTGTGCTCTGCACACGGACATGGCTGACATAGAGGCTTATTACATGAAACCCACAGGTAAGACGCACGAGGAACCCCACCAGTATTACTTTAGTGTGACCTGTGAGATAAATGCACATTATCTGTTGACATTTGACAATGCTCCACCACCAGTGTTGACGTTAAAAAGTAGGAACTACAGTAAAGACAGGGTATGAAATCACTCCATCCACACTTTGAAAAGTCAAGGCCCGTAACTTGCAATGCAGAGGCAGTGCATTAAATATGCAGGTCGTCTCTGTGCTATCCCCTCCTCCACTCCTTCCTCCACTTGCTCCCTCTCTGAGCTCCACTTGGTCACAGGCGGGGGCGGTGGGGGTGCATCACGGGGCTATTGATTGCATGGAGGAAACTGCTGATACACTTTCTGCAGTTCACTCGGTGTCGGCAGGGCTCATTTCCTCCACTAAAGCTTCTAATTGGAAAAATCAATCCACGTCCAGAGCCATGTCAAACTATTCATTCTCTTCAGGAGTTCAGCTTTGGGTGTGTGCGCGATGGCCGAACACAGACACATAACGCATTTTCACACATTCCCTTGCTCTGTCACTTCTTGGATACATTTATCCCCTGTTAACCCAAACCACGTGGCCGACATAAAACGCAGGTGCTAGTTAAGCCAGTCAATTGCCCAGCATTGTGTCTTTCTCTCTGACATTGTGCCCTCTGGCCTGGTAATCCACTGGATACACAATTGCAATTTAGCATTCCCATTATTGCTGCTGGGCTGTGATGGTTTAGAGAGGGTCAGGCGCCACTGCTCTTGGACAATGCTAATGATTATATCCATGCAAACTGAAAGGGTTCAGGGGAATGAACACCTGGCTGCCCACATGCGGCCCTGATGGAGAGGCACCCCTGACATGACTGTCATTTGTTGTAGCGTTTTTCAGGATGGCATGGAACGCAGCATGGAGCGGTGTTCGATTATGTGCAGGATGTGGCGCAAAAAAACTTGTTGAAAGTTCTCCATCACTTTCTTATTATGAGCAACTGAGCCAGTTCCCAGCCAAAGTTATAACCATTTTGGTTGTGTCACGAGAGATTCGTGTTTATCTTTATGGGCCGAGTTCATTTAGAAAAGGTGATGTCACATTATTTCCTAATAATACTAATTGTTTATGCTAACGACTAAATTAATCAAACCAAAGCTGAGGTTCTGACTGTGAAAAATAAATAACATCTTAGTGTTTTTCACAGAACAACAGTACATTTATTTTTTTATTCTTTTTTAGTCATGTACTTCTAATGTGTGTGTGATCGCTGAGAGTTGGCTGCATGTGTATGAAAATGAGGTGGCATAAGTACTGTGGGTTAGATTTTCATAACAGTAGATGCGGTGTGTGTGTCTTTGAGGGCATGGCATAGGAAGTGGCACATACTCTGTGTGTGTGTACGGTGGTTATGTGTGTCGTGACTGAGAGGGTGCAGTTTAATCTTTTGGAGCTTAAATCAAATGTTAATAACTAAGATGTGGATGATTAATCACAGCTTTGAAAAATGTAAATGTTATTATTTTACAACCCATCAATAAATTAAGTTAAGGGAGAAAACTTTAAAGGCAGAGTGATGATTAGAAGAAAGGGACAAAGAAGAGCGTTACCTTATGTGCTAATCCTTTTTTTTTTTTTTACAATTAAGTGGTGAATTGATTAATCTAGACACTGACTACTGGCTGCTTGGATAACAGAAGCAGACTGACCTACTGACTGGAGCCACATATCACTGTGCACATGCTACAACTGCACCAATCAATACTCTTATTTCCGGTGTGTGTGTGTAGTGATCATTCACTCTGCTGCCATCTAAGGCCAGCTGTCACCTCTTTAATTTGCTCCAAAATAGAGTGAATGGCTGTGTGTGTAAACAAAGGGGTCATAAAGCAGTCTGCAGGAACAATGTTTGGAAGTATAAACACATGTGGCCGAAACAACACAGCCGCTGCTATCACAGATGTGTTATTCACAAATTAACCCATAATGAATTTATATTTAAACTACAGTTTGAATTAGGAATGAATCATCTGAATTCAACACGAGGGAGCGATTCAACAGCCCTTTGAAGGTGAATGAACAACTTCATAAGACTGAGTCAAACTGACAATATGTCGCTGAAGACAGAAGGTTCTTATTCTTTGAGTATATTCCTCAAATAAACAGCAAATCTAATCTAATCCCTCTGTGTGTTTAGCTGACCAGACTAGCCACACTGCAGCAATTAAATCCAAATGTAGAGCCTCTGATTGGTGATACCACATAACTTCTGTGGGTGTTATGATAGTCATCAACCAAACGTGACCTCCTCAGTTTGTGTATCATAGATAATATGTTGTCTCCACTCTGTATGTGCCAGTAAAAGCCACAAGACATAGTTTGTAACTTTGATCTTTTGCTCATTGTTGTGACATTTATCCAGAGTTACTCAATGCAGCAGTGGTTTTATCAACTAGCTCAACATGCCCATCTGCTTGTCTCATATGTAATGACAAGAAAATGTTTGTAGTACGACTATCATTAGTAGAATACCAAGGGTGAGAAAGCATTTAAACAGCTATTCTGAAAGGAAAACTCTAGGTTTCCCTTCATGTTCAAGCAGTAGGCGGATGAAATGCCGCCTCCCTGGAACTCTTTACTCTCACATTAGGTCACTCCAAAGCAGCTTAGAGTCTAAAAAGTGCATGTAATGTAATGAGGGCGACACTAGACACTGAGCTAAACCTTCCTCAGCTGAAAGTGATACCCACTCAGTAGTACCGTCTGTTTAATGAGGCATCATTACCATGCAGGGTCTTATCAAGGCAGGCAGGAGACATTACACTACCCTACTGGTCAGTCTCATAGCTCTGTGTATATAAATATATATGTATATATGTGTGTGGGATGGATTTGAGCTTTCTCTGGTCCAGGGGAGAGAGCAGCTTCCTCCCCCGGTACCTGCTTATTTTAGCTCTGAATAACAGAAACAGGGAGACAAAGAGGGAAAGAGAAAATGCATGAGGCAACTAAAGGAAATGAGTACTAGATAGAAAAAGGGGTATCAGGAGGAGGAGAACTCTCCTCATCTATAGGATATATTTTGCATGCCTAAGGGGACGACGGAAAACTGTTACAGTACGCTAAGACAATCTACCAGGGATACATTTCTGATTTGTCAACATATTTCTGATTTGCTCAGATTAATAAGGCATCTTTTGTTGCAGTTTGAGCCAAAGCATTTTCTTTCTTTGTCCCACCTGAATCGCTCCTCCTCCTCCTCCGTCTTATCTACGCTGAGGGCTCAGACGAGGCACTGCAGTGGCCCACTGGGTTATCCATCATCCTAGCACAGAGGAAGTGATGCTTCCTTCCAGCCAAGGAAACAACTCTCTGTCTGTGCAAAATAAAAAATACAAAAATGTAATTTAATATTAATATATTTGTTTGTCAGGGGCAGTAGACAGGTACATTATTTAAACAGAAATAGTATGAAGCTATTTTTTATGCTTCACAGGTCAAATTAATAGAAACAAAGGAAAACATAAAGCTAGATCAAAAGTGCTGAAAGAATTATCAACTATTCATAAACTACCTTGATAAGCGACTAATTATTAAGTTATTTACCAAATATTAGTTATTTCTAGTGTTAGGATTTACTGTAGATTTTGTATATTTGGATTTAAAAACAAGCAATTTGTTGTGAGCGCTGACATTTATACCTCACTTCAGATATTAACTTTTTATATTTCAAACTTAAATTCAATGCAATACTGAAAATAACTTGAATTACAGCATAAAGGAACAGTGAGCATTTGAGAAATACACTTTCTTCCTTTCACTAGGAGGCTAAAGTACAAATACCATAAAAAGCGTCTGTATATTTGCCACAGACAAAGGCAGCAGAATCAAATATACCACCCAGAAACATTTAAATTCCCAAACCATCATTTTATATCATCAGCCCTGCAAAATCCTAACATCCATTATATTCTTAACTCAAAGTGGTGACCATGCTGTTCCTTATACCTCTGGCTGAATCATTAAGTTCCCAAACTGTGCATACTGAGAAACTGGAGAACTCACTCATCCGTTAGCTTAGCTGTATTCAGCAAATATGTGAACATGTGTATCTCTCCTCTAGTCAGTGGTCTGAGGAAGTGCAGCCAATCATTAATAATGCATTGTAGTCTCACTAGCCTTTGCTTCACATTCTGCTTAAATCAATACTGTACAAAGACACTCATTGGAAAGAGTAGATGACACATCAACAGCAGCAACATTAACTGCAGCCCTGTGCACTTCTGACCCTCCAGTGACCAATCACAATCCTTTATTGTGAAATTTTAAAGCCTGATATTGATAGGTGAGTGATTTGTGTTCTAAATAGATTAAAAGTGATTTCTGCAGGTTGAACCAAATCAACTTAGTCTAGATTTGGGACAATATACAAATCTAGATGTAATAGGTGAGAGTTAGATTTTGTTGCTTTAGCCCACCCTGATGGCCTTTCACCCATAGAACAAAGGGGGAAGGGGAGTTCTGTAACAGTCATGTGAACAATAACATAGACACAATAAAGTGTAGCATGTGTGCAAAATGTGTATGAGGGTATGTACCTGCAGGCTTACACAATGTATACAAACACACACCATGCACTGATGGGCCAGAGGACAGTAAAACCGACAGTAAGGAGCTACATAATGAGCACATCTGAGCTAATGGAATTTGAAGGTAGCAAGTGAAGGGTGCACACTACGGGAATATGCAACAACACACAACCCAGTGTATCAGTCGACTCTGTATATCAGGTTTGGCCTTACAGCCAATTTAATGGCAAAAGCTTCTTTTGCTGTAAATCTATGCATTAATCTACAAGAATTATTCAATTGTGTGTCCTGTCTCTGACTCACCCTCATTTGTCTGTGACAGGGGAAGAAACTGCTGATGCATGTGTTATACGTGACAGGCTAATCCATATTCCCAGCATGCACTCTGACCCGAGGAGCTGGGTGTGTTCCTGAATGGAGGGGCATTAGGGAGACAGTATGTGGTGTATGAGAACAAGAATCACTAAAGAAATCACTTTCAAAAGCATCTAAAACATCATTTAAATGCATGTTAAAATAAGATATACGATGGATTTACATTACTTTAAAACAAAAGAAATGTGAGCCTTTCTCTAGAAATAGCAGTTCATGCACAACATTTTTTGTCTTTTTAGTGAGGCAAGTCACAAAAATTAGGTTCATTAGGTTCACCAAAAAAGAAATAAAAAAGCTTTACAATAATTTGATATTGTATAATCTATAATACAGTACACCAGGTGGAGCTCCATCAGACACCAGCTACAATGCTTACTCACTATGTAATGCTCCAGAGGTTCAGATTAATCATGCAGTGATGCAACAGTAAATCGCTGGTGTTTAATGTTCACTGCAACAATGACACACATGCCGTGGATAACTATAAAAAAATAACACATTTCACAAACACAAAATAACACAGTTCTATAAATTCACAATCTGGTTGTAGCACAAAAAACATTTATCAACAAAGAGGACAGAGTCGAGTCACGTATGAATGGTCGTCAGGGCTTTACACCTACAGAGTTCCCAGGGTAGTGTTAGGCTCATGGAGAAGTAAAGTACAGCACATCGAGGCGGCGTCTAGACTGAACGCTTATCAAGTGAATTAGCCCTCTAGGTTTCCTCTGAAGGAAAAGAGAATAATCTTGTTAGACACCATAAAAACTATTCCCCTGTTCTGTGCGCCTGTGTGTGTCTGAGTATGTGCACGGTTTCTTTTGGTTTTCATACAGGGTTCATATCACAACATCAGCCAGTATTTAACACTCCCACACACATGCATGGCAAAATATTAATATCCTTGCAAAGTAGCTAAAGAAATTAGATCTGTCACATTAAGAACACTGTAATTAGATTTTGGATTGTGTGGGAATCATTATGAATGATTTCCAGAGCTCCAGAGTTGTTCCCTTTTTGTTCTGGTCTTGATTTATTTTCTTTCTAGAAATCATCTGTATTCTTGAGGTCCCCTCCCCCTCTATAATAACGGTAGATTCTCTGTCCTCCCTCCCCCATTTACGTTTAGATGCCCCAGCAGCAATAATGGATCCTTTCAGGCTCATCGCCATTACTGTTAACACAGATGCTTTGCCTCCCTCCTCCTCCTCCTCCTCCTCTGCTCACTCCTTCCTTTAGAGATAATAGATGAATGACTTATGTTTCATTGTCCCACTTTCTTCTCCTTTCCCAAATTCTTTTTCTTAGTGAGTAAGTTCATTCATACGGCTTACTGGGATGACAGAGATACACCAAAACATGGGTGGTGCACCGTATTACTATTTGATGGAGCTTTGCTCTCAAGCAATGAGCTGATGTGCTGCAGCACCATGGAGAGTAATGCCTTGCTCAAAAACAACCTGGCATAATATTGAGGCCTCTTTGGAAACATAGATAGACTCATTGCGTCTTTCCAATCAATACTGTGATGACACAAGGTCTTAAACACCTTCTCCCTTATGAGCTGTTATCTGCAGTATTTTCAGGGATAGAAAGAAGGAGCAAGACATCAAACCACAAATGACAACCTGCTGGCTGCAATAGAGGAAAATTCATTAGAATTCATCTGCTGGGGGCAAAAACATCTGCATGTCTAAAATTTCCACTATTAGTTATTTCACTCTAAAACCAGCAGATGGACATTGTCATTCCTAATGCCTCACTGCTAGCATGACTAAAAAATGATACCATAATAATTTTATATTAATAATGTGATGTTCCAGTGTATCACACACAGCATCACTGAGAGGAGAGTGTTGTTCTACTTTCTTCACACTTTCCCAGTCTGAGCCCCTCTGGTAACAAATTGTGTTTCTCAAAGAACAGGGAATTATGTAAGACATGCAGCATATGCAACAATTTGGCACAAAGCACTTGTTATTTTGGATCGTTGTGATATTTTGGTTGCATCTTTCATGAGTCTAGAGCATCTTTATCTCTCCAACTAACCAACTTTTCAAGCTAAAATACTCCTCCTCCTATAACGGACTCTCTCCCCCTTTTGTTCTTTCCATTTCTCACAGCTCACTAGATGCATGCAGTTTAACAGTAGAAGTGTCAGACGCAGCAGATGTTAAGTAGCTTGAGCCATGATGTTAGGAAGCTTAGAGGTCATACCCTTCTTAACTTTCATAAGAAAAGCAAAGTCAGATGAGGGTTTTTTCAAAGTAGCTCATTGTCCTGAGGTTTTTTTTAGACCTAGGAGTGCCTGGTGTGTATGCTTTCTTGTGCTGTGCTCATTCATGGCACAAGCTGGGGTCAGACAGATGGTCAGGAGGGCTCGATGGAAGTATATCTCCACTCCTACGCCTCCATCACAAACACATACACACAAAAAACCTTGATGAGCATAATACCGCGGGCAGAGTGCCACATGAGACACAGCAGTTTTGACATCTGTCTATAATAAAACATCACTCTATGGTATTAGCGGAGGCTGCAAGAGACTTCCAAATTTGCAAATCTGAGTCATACACGCAATTTCTTTAATGATCATCTATCCATCAACGTTCCAGATAATTAAACACACTTTCAAACCCCCAAATAGGATGAAATAAGAGTAGCTTTAAGGCTAAGGAGACTTTTCAAAGGAAAGGAAGGCACATTATGTATCATTATGCAAGATTGTCCCATAATCACATTAATTTGATTTGGTCAGATCGAATGAACATCAACAGGAGTGGATGATCAGGGAGTACTTGGATTTGCTTGTTGCTGCTCAAATCTACATATGAGACTTGTTTGATTTCAGTGACAGAAGTCTCAGCATCAGATTAACACAGGTGGCCTCAAATCCTTCTTAACACATTACAGAAAAAGGATGATGTTACTGTCACCTCCTGTTTGTGAGTTTGTGTTTTTGAAACTGTGTGTCAGAAAAAATAACGAAGACATAGGTTTATGTATAAGAGATGATTAGGATTCAAAACTTATGGACTGACGGACACAGATTTTTACTGTCCACTGGTTCGACCCTGTCTGCCATGAATAGTCAGATTTACTTTATCTGTAATGAACAGATGGCTTTTTAGTACAAAACCATGTAACCACTGCCAACACGTAAATAATGATCATGCTGATGGAGAGGCTGTTTGAAAGTAGTTATGTAATAAAACAGTAGGTTTAGAGGATCATTTTCCATGAAACATGAATAAAAACTGAATTAAGCCAGAGCACATACCTACACACTGTGTTTATTTTAAAAACTTTTATAGAGGAATGATTTCAATATGATGACCCATGAGCCACAAGTTAATCCAGTGTTTAATGTAACACCCTGTGAAGTTTGTGTAGATGTGTAACATGGAGTAACAGCTATTTTCTATTTTCTACCCAAAGCTAAAGACCCAAGAAATTAACCTAAAAGAAACACAGATACGTCAGCTAATAAAGTTACAACTGGTGACACGGCACAAAGATGTTATACTGAAGATGCTGAAGAGAACAGCTTTTAAATTGCAGCACAGGTACACAGTAGATCAATATTCAAACGGGTTGATATTGAGCTCTGAGCCCTGTACTGTTGGAGGAGCTTTGTCTGCTGACATTTTAAACTGTATTCCTCTAACCTTGTTTGTCTGTCTATATGTGTATTAGTCTGTCACCATTGTCTGATGTATTAACTCTCTTACAGTTTACAGAATTAGCTGTAGAAATGTCAGTGTTTATGTTTGTGCTACAGAGTAGAGTGGGCTGCAAGTCACCACACAGTCATGCCTGTGTTTTTATTCAGCAGCATGTCACTGAGTGGCTAATGTCATTAGGCACCAGTAAACCACTGGTCTCTGCCCTCTTCAGTCCACTCCCTGCATCCCCTCTCCTGTTCTGTCTCCCTTGTCTGCTCCACTTTAAGTTGTTATGACATATGATGCACCATGGTGCTAATGGAAACACACAATGCTCAGTGACTTCAGTTTCTGGGTCTTTAAACCACTCATTCATTCCACCCATCCTTATTAGCGGTTTCTATGTATTTACCATGTGGTATTTACCTGTCTGGTAATTATGTTACTACTGCTAGCAGCAAGTTAGCTTAGCTTAGCACAAAGACTGGAAATAGCTATAGTCTTGCTCTGTCAAAATTGTAATAATCTACCAGCACCTCTAAAGCTCAATAATAAACAAATAATAACTGTTGGTAAAGTGATTATAGTTATTGTAAGTGTGGCATTACTGCACTACAGGTAGAGAGACGTCAATTTTGTTGCTAGCCTGGCCGAAGCTAGCTTTTGCCCTTTTCCAGTGTTTATGCTAAGCTAGGCTAACTGACTGTCCCCTATGTACACTGCCCGTGCAAAAAAAGTCGCCACGTGGATTTAACTAAGAAATAGGTAAGAGCCTCCCACTGGCCTCCCATTTCTTAAACAACCATGTCTGAAGACACATCCTGTGGTGGTAAAAAAAGATGTAAATGTGTTTCAGAAGGGTCAAATTATTGGCATGAATCAAGGAAAGAATATATCTAAGGAGATTGATGAAACTACTAAAACTGGGTTCAGAGCTGTCCCGTGGAAGGAGGTCATGTGGTCTAGTCCGTCCAGATTTACCCTGTTCCAGAGTGATGGAGCATCAGGGTAAGAAGAGAGGAGGATGAAGTGATGTACCTACTGTATCATGCCTGGTGCCTACTGTACAAGCCTGTGGAGGTAGTGCTATGATCTGGGGCTGCTGCAGTTGGTCAGGTCTAGGTTTAACAACTTTATGTGTCCAAAGAATGAGGTCAGCTGACTACCTGAATATACTGAATGACAAGGTTATTGTATCAATTAATGTTTTCTTTCCTGATGGTACAGACATATTCCAAGATGACAATGTCAGGATTCATCAGGTTCAAATTGTGAAAGAGTGGTTCAGGGAGCATGATCATTTTCACACATGGATTGGCCACCACAGAGTCCAGAGCTTAACCCCACTGAAAAACTTTAGGATGTGGAATAGAATTTGTGCAGCAACAAAATATTAGTGTGACTTTTTTTGGATGGGCAGTGTTTTAAACAGAGATGTCAGTCTTCTCATGTTGGTCTCTATTATTTCCTAGTATGTTGTTCTGTCCTTTAAGACTTTCAGCTAATTTTATCAAACATGTTCTCTTTTGTTTCTGACAGGGTCCTGTTTCTGGGTGGCAGTACTTAACGGACGTGTGGTGGGCATTGTGGCAGCACAGGGCCGTGAAGATGACAACACGGTTGAGCTACGGCGCATGTCGGTGGACTCTCGCTACCGGGGCAAAGGCATCGCAAAGGCCCTGGGCCGTCGAGTCCTGGAGTTTGCCGTACGCAACAACTACGCCGCTGTGGTCCTTGGCACGACGGCTGTCAAGTTGGCCGCCCACAAGCTGTACGAATCGCTGGGCTTTCGTCAAACAGGCCAGAGCGAGGACTACAGGCTCCCCGGGATGAGCCGCTCGCCGCCGGAGAGGCTCTTCTTCCAGATCCGCTACAGCCGCTACCGCCTGCAGCTCCGCGAAGAGTGAGAGGTGACAGGGAGAGAGAGATGGAGAGGGGGAGATGGAGAAAGAGAGGGACAGAGAGAGAGAGCAATGACCCTCCTTCACCTGACAGCCCCAACTGCATCCTCTCCTCTGACAGCTTTTATTTATTTTGTGTCATTAGAGATAAGTTCAAGTACGACTTAATGCTACTATTTCATCTTAAAAGTCACTAACATTTTTATTACAATTATGCCTTTGTTGCTGTTTTCTGTATTATACTGTTACATTTTAAATAAGAGTTTGTTTCTTTTCTTCTATTTTATTAATCTAGTTTTTGTACCTTTACCCCACCCGTTTCATTGTGGGAGAAAAGAATTGGCATCAACAGAAGACATCTCACTTGCACCCCAACTAGGCACCCTCCCAGCCCCTTTGGTTTTAAGATCATGTGACTCAGATCAATACTCCCCTTCACTACTACTGTACAATACCCCTCCCTCTTCCCTTCCCTCCCACCTTTGCTTATTTTCCCCACAGCAAAACTCAACAGGCCGATTTAAAAACAGGATAGCTTGGTGAGACATTTACATTTGTTTCACCGGGAGTGGACAGAGCTACAGATGGGTTGGGAGGAGTGGTGATGATGAGGGCTTGAGGTATATACGCACTCAAAAGCTCTGCAATGTGCATTGTAGACAGTGTGGTCAACCCCTCCAGATAAACACACCTACTCTTTGGCTTTTAGCCATTCCCTCAAGACACCATATTGAAACACAGCAAGAGTGCGTTACTGACCCCCACAGTGAGAGAGAAGGATGACAGGATGGTTACGGGAATATGCACAGTATATCCTGTGTCCTGTGCAAATGGACCTGAATCAAGACAGTGCATCTTCCCCAGACACACTCCTCTGCATTCTCCTCACTGATTGAACCGCTCCTTCCTTTTTTTCTCTACATCCAGCCTTAGTTTTTTTGCTCCTTTTCTCACTGGAGCTGAGGATGAGGGTGTCTGATTGGTTGAGGTGAGAGGAGGGTGGAGCTTTCTCACTGTATGTCACACTGACAGAGCCGAGATACAGTATAGCTGCATGTCAGAGCTTGTGTGTGTGTGTATGTCTGATTGTTGAGAGTGTGTGTGACTGTGTGTACTTCACGAGGCAGTGGTGACACATTAAGACCATGCCTCAACAGTGGATGATGAACAATGAACCTTTTTATTTAGCAAAAACAGACGTGCACCTTTCTTGCTGAGTCAAGTATTATCTAACTAAACATTACTACTTTACATTAGTAATTTACACTAATGTAAAAGCATTACTACTCTGTCTACTTATAAATCGTTTACTGATGGAATCAAGACAAACTAACATTTTGAATATACATAGTATTTGACTGATAATTAGTAGTTTTATAACTTTAAACACATTGTGATATGCAAATTGTACACTTAAAACTACATCAATTACAAAGTGGCTGCAGTCTACACTCCACAAAGTTACTCCAGGTTATTGGGGAACAGCTTGGGTAAGACCTGACTACTAGCAATACTTGCAAACCTACAGTACATGACTGAGCACAAACAGCAAATGATTATTAAAAACAATATATCGGCATTAGTACTCCCCCTACTTATGTATTTATATTGTGTATACAGTTAACAACTCATGTAGCGAACAAAATGTCTCCCATAACACCTCTCTCCATCTCCATCCTCTGACCATACAACCAGCAGTAGATTCAATCATCTACTACTCTGAGCCTTGGTTGTGTCATCAAACCATTTGTAAAAAGGAAAACATATAGAAAAATACAAAAAAAAAATAATTTAAAAACACATACGAAGAAAAAAAGAGAAAAAAAATTAATACAAATGTAATCGTCATGAAGTCAGCACTGACTCGCTACGCCTTGCCAACCTTTCCCCCTGACCTCTTCCTACCTCTCATTCATGAATCTGTCTGCAACCCTGGGCTAGACCCCACACCTTCCATTTGAACCCTGCACACCTTCCACTGACCTTTGACCTCACCTGTACCAGTCCCAACCTATTTCCTGCCCATCTCTGCATGTGCCACAGAGCCTTGCTGCACTGCTTTTATTATTCCATTGGAAGCTTGTTGGATCAACCTTAGACCCCCTTCCCTATTCTGATGTCATCTAGGCAGGAGGCATGAATGGTGTACAGTATGGTGGTATGAGAATAGATGTGATGCAAAAAACAGAAGGTGAGAGAGAAAATGCGCTGATGTAGTCACAGGATAGACTCACCAGGTGCAGCACTGCCTGGATGACATCGTGCCTGCCAGCCAACCAACTGTAGAATGCAATAAGCAATGCAAGTGTGGCATGCCTCTGTACCAAGTGTGTGTACGGTGCCTGCCCTGGAAAAGTGTAGAAAAAAATTAATTGATATGTATACTATATATATAAATATATAAAAAGAAAATATGCTTCTTTTTTAGATTAACATATAAAAGAAATGTGTGTTTCTTTGTTTGGGGAAAAAAGAAAATTGTACCATTTGCATGAAATGTGTCTTTGAATGCAAATATAACTTTTAGGGGAGTGACTCCTAGCACATGGCATACAATGGAACCATAGCTTTGTAACTTTGATGGTTTATTTTATTTAAAATTATTTGATTTCTCTGTAATCAACACAAGAGTGAGAAATTCAGAGCGACCACGAGCCAGTGCTCATAAATCATAAGGTGGTAGACAACCATTGCTTAGAATTTACATCCCAGACTAAAAAGCCCGGTTAAAGTTGATATGCTGTTCATATTGGTATTTGGATTGATCTTCCTTGATCACAGTTCTTCTTCTATAAATCAGCTTATGGTTAAGGATCCGAAACACTATTTCAGGACTAAGATTTTCAATTGGCATTTAAGGAATGACGCAAAAGAAAACATGTATTGTCGCAGAGCACATAACGTGAAATCTTTTAGTTGATTATGAACACTAAGTGAAATATCTGTCATAAGTCTCCTGAGGAAAGTTTATCAAATACACATAAAGTAAGGTTAATGGAGGTGAAATGTTTAGACTTAGAGCAAAGGTGTTGTCAAAGCCCTCACTTAACTTCTACCTGTGCTAGCTTAATACTTGTTTTCTTTTGCATCTGACTTATATGTACTATAATTGCATAAAGTTTTTCGTATTAGGGATTTGTATATAGTATAATATGATATAATCCCCACAATGGACACAAGTTGATCTTACTTACTATAAGCCTATGAATATCAGGTCCCATGGTACTAAGGGTTCCTTCCCTTCCTTCGTTTAAGCCATGTGAAAGTTAAATATCTAAAAGAAGCTTAGCTACTGACAACAACTTTGTCTATTAATTAGATTCTATCTAAGGTTTCCCTATGAAGTTCTACAAAGAAAATCAAGGCACAAATGCACTAAATCCATGAAACAGTACCGCTTTCAAAAACTTCAGATGTTTTGATCAGACCAACACGTGGAGGATGCCTCACATCAAGCCGATGCATCTACTTTGAACTTGGTTGCTGCTGGAGAGTCAAAAAAAGGACCAGACCGTGTTTTGGCACACAGTTTTGGCACCAGTTTTGTTGTCGGGCTTGTCTGCAAATACAAGAATGAGACTAAACTAAAACTAAATCTATTCATAGTAAATTACTATTGGATACCAGAGCTGCGATATGCAGGTGTCAGTGGTGCTGAAACTTCTGATTTCCTCAAAGAAACACCACAGCAGAGATAAAGTTGGAGTGTCACTTGACATCTGTCAGTTATCGCTGCCAGTGTGTTTAGGTCCTTACTCAATGACTGCCCATTCTTCAGACTTGGGTAAGCTCTGAAGGTTTAGAGTGAGAGGGTGGGCTTTTGTGAGGTGGACTGGAAAATAAACTGTGGTCTGGAAGCCTGTCAGTTCTGAGCCATTCTGCTGCTGCCAATCTCAGTTTTTGCCTGATGAAATTTAAACTGCTCCTTGATGTATTTTGGGAAAAGTATCAATTTTACTGGTACATATAGTGAAAAAAAAAAAGAATATCATTCAAAATGTTTTTGCCAAGGCCTTATGCACTGGAATCAAACACTGGAGTTCAGATATTTCGTGGACTGCATGTTTTTAGGTAGTTAGAGGGTGAATTTGACTTTTAAAGATGAAGTGCACTGACTAAAATGCATTTATGGATGTTTTCTACTTACTTTCTACAAGTGAATGCTATGCCCTGTGTAGTCTGCCCTCCTATTTAAAACTGGATTTGCATACTTAATGTTAGAATGTAGTAATTAAAGTGTATGCAACTTCTACCAGTGTGTGATTTTAGTTACAAGCGGTTCCTCTGAAATTGTTGTGCTGATGTACAATCCAAAAACAATGTCAAGTCTTTTCTATTGGGTTTTCTGTTATTTGTTTGAGTGCGAGTGTGCTTTCCTAGTGCTTGAGGTTTAAGAAGGTATGCTGCATAAAGACCTCTCCTGCTGGAGAAGGCTCTTTTAGTTTAGAGTGCTTTGGAGCCCAGAAATGATCATCTGATGCTGTCTCTCTGATGGCAGGCACAGGGGCACAAACTGAAGTTACTGAAGCCAAAGCTTTAACTTCAGGAACGTTTAACATCCTAAAACATGGACACATTACGATATGGCAGTTCAAATACCCAGACAGTAAATATATCAGTATTTATCATGATCAACATTTCATTCTGTATCTATTCTGTTGAAGGAGCATTTAATTCTAAACTGCAGAGAAGTAAAGGTCTGTGTGTGTGTTGTATTATGTTGGCATGTGCCCATGCCCAACAGCCTTGGGCATGAACACTCACAGGCATGAATGTAAACTATCAAAATATGAGGTTTTACAAACATTTTTATGTTTTAAATCTTTCCATGTTACATTTTTTATTTTGGGAATGAAATGAACAGTGGAAAAAAGGTGAAAAAGCAGTTGTTTCTTTCCTTAACTGAGTAAACCATTGCATTAGATGTTAGACATTTTGTGTGATTGTAAATAGCTGTAGCGCTACCTATTGCTAATGTATTATTTAATGCAACCTGTTATCTTTGCTGGTTTTAATAGTTTTGTTTGTCTCAGAAGATGGCTGTTGCCTGGAATGTTCTACCTAAAGAGGAGGATGAGGGGTGAGGGAGGAATGTGCCACATTGGCAGTAAAAAGGGGTGTGTGGTGGTGGGAGGAGTTCTGCAGCTACAGAGCTCCACATCATGGACTCCCTCTCTCTCTCTCCCTCTTGTGAGGATTTTGTTCCACTGTGGCAAACATGGAAGGACTTACTATGGACTGAGGCCACAGGTGCCAAGAACACAGAAGCACTTGTAGCACAACTGTGTCTTGTTTTGCTATTTGCAGTACAGGCATGTCTGATTTTTTACATTTGCTATGAAGAATATGGAATATGTTTCTTTTTCTCCTGTATTACTGACTGTATGTATCACAAGCATATATACAAAACAGGAAACCAGTATGTATAATTCACACCACAACCCATGGCTATTTTTGGAGGTGGAAATTTGCCAAAGGTGACAGTAATTGCTGTATTTTTATTCCTTACGTGGCTATATTTTGTTCAACACAACCCTGTAATTACTTGTTATTATTGGGGGAAAATCCAGCCCACGTGCCATCTAATCAAGCAATAAATATATACAGACAAAACAACAAAATAATGACATACTATCTACAAGGATGTTATTAAAACATGAAAATGCTGCATTGATGTTATATCCCTTATACTCTACCAATTAGTGGCAGTGATGCCATCACAATATTGGCACTGCAACATTACCACTCATACCGAAGCCTAAAAGGGTGTTTGATTGTAAAATGTTTCTGTTTTTTTGTATTTCTTCTTTACAAAGAGGTGTCAAAGATGTGTTTTTTTTTACTCTAAAGTTGAAGTACACAGGTGTACCTCTGCATATTTGTACAGATGACAGGAGACTGGGGAAATGACGAGAGGGGGATATTGAACGATAGAAGCAACAATGAGCAGTTCAAGCAGACAGGAAAAAAATGGAGTAGCCACACTTTCAAAGTGCTATCTGCTGTAACTGTAACTGATCTTTTTTCCACCTCAAAGACTTAGGATTCACTTGAACCACTGAGACATACACTGCAACTTCACTACCACCACTCTGTCAGTCACACTGAAAAATAATCAATTAAAAATATGCAGCAGAATTAAAACTCTCAAATATTGTTACAAGTGCAATTCAAAGTATTTATTTGAATCAGCAAGTTAGTAACTGTAAAGTTGTAAAATATGTTTTACTGTAAATAGCACCTGGGAGTCATTTTTACTCCTTTTGTAACTGTGGATTTAAAATATATAAAAATATATTTTAAAGATATTTGCAGCACTGAAAAAGAGATTCTACGGTAGTGAAGGTGTCTTCATCTGCACTACCTCACAACAATCACTTACTAACTAATTGCAGCCACTTTGATATAGTGCATGTGGTCTGAGCCCTAGTGTCTTGGGTGCAGACACAGCCTTTCTTGTTCTGCCTGTCTGTTTGAACTCTCATGTCTTCAGAGAGAGTCTAAAGCACTGCAACAGCAGCAGCTCTGTTAGCTTATAGCACATACCAGCTATGGCCATGGATATCAGTGGCTCTGGACTGAGCTATGTAGTTATCTAGCAAGCTTCTGCAATGCAAGGGGCTCTCTCTGGCCTGGAGCCCTGTCATGGCTGTTGCCAGGAAACCAACCAGCACAAAGCACAGCAGGGGATTGATATGCAGCCACACTGTGGGGAGGCAGGCAGGTCAACCAGCCGGCCATGATGGACGAAGGGAAGGAGGGATTGTGGATAGATAGATAGACTTGGGGGGAAGGGAGTTAAACTGCAAACTGAGGGAACTTAACCGAGGGTTAGGGGACACGTAGCGGAAGGAAGAGTGCTTTGACTACTGTGAAGAATTAGAGGAGAGAGAAACCTAAGAATGTCAAGTAGGGCAGTGAGGCCCACAGGGTTAAAGAGGTTACAAGACAGGATGAGAATAAGAGGAAAAGCAGAGGTGGTCAGACTTTCTTAGGTGAAAAGTGCTGCAGTGATTTAGCAGATTAAGTCAATCCCAGGAAGACAAGGCTCGAGATGCAGAACCCCGATAGTGTAGGTGTTGTTGGCTCAACCAGCCTGCCTCAACCTCAGTGACACTGCAGTGACAATCTGGTTTTTATTGGGGTCTATTAGTTCTCTGTTCCCTTTCTGCCATTCCCACGGACTACAGTATAACCACACTGAAATTACTATTATTATTGTGATTATCAATGCTTTCTTTTATACTGACAACGACTGGAACCCTGTATAGATGTAAAGATGGGATTTCTTGCATTATGACGATGATTGAAACATGGATGTACATATATTGCATCAATTAAAATGCACTGCATTAAGCTTTTATATGCTTCATACTTGTCAAGTGAGCAGGGAAGAGGATAGAAATGATACACAGTGACAATAATTTAGGTGAATATTAGATTTGAAACAATATAAATGTCAGTAATCCCACCCATGGGTATATGAGGTGCGGGTTCTACTTACAGATCTCACAGACGCCATGACAGCTGGAGGAAGCTCATGCTGTTGCCCTTGACAACTGGAGGCTGCATGGGGTTCCTCAGGCTTCTGCTCCTGTTAATGGCACACATTAAAGTGATGGCATCACGCATCCACATGAACATACTAATAACCTCATGCACATTTTTGAAATGATACTAATGTCAAAGACATGCAGCAGAGGTTAACACAGTGATTTCACAGATTTTCGGTCCTGCAAAAACAATTGTGCTTTAAACTTAGAGATGTGTGTGCCAGACAGGGCACAAACAAAGGAGTTTAAAACGATAGAAACAGCTTTATTTGTACTTGTTTTATCTCCATTTCTACTTTGAACACCACTACTCTACAAAAGTGCACAGAGCTCTCTAGAAATTGTACATACCAGTCTCACGCCCTGCTCTCGAAGGGGGGAAGGCCTTGCAACCTTCAACCAGACAACAATGAGAGAATAGAGGGGCAGATTTCCATAACAGTGTCCAGTGTCTCTGGCTCAGAAATGCTCATACTGACCCGGTGAGAAAAGCTTCTCTCAGATAAGAGGACACATTCCTGTCGGTGGGTTCAACAAGCAAAGTGAAGGGCTGCCCCACTGAAAAAGAAAGGAAACTAGGGGAATAGAAAATCTCTTGGTGGGTCTGCTGGATATCTCGCGTGGAAATCTTTGTTCTGACTTAAAAAATGAACTCTCCTCGAATTATTAACCAATTTGAGGTGACATTTCAAATAGGTAATGGGGGTTAGGCTTTGTTTAAAATGTCATTGGGGGTATGGTCCTGACTAGACCCATTTTGTAGGCTTAAATGGCCTTAATTGGAGGACAGAATAAAAGGGGCAAAAAGAGTCTTGTTATGGCTGCTAGACACAGGAAAGCTAGGTCAGTATGCCTGGAAGCTGATGGCTCTGTGTGAGTGCACTCATGGTGGCTGTGTATTTGTGAAATGTGTGTATGCTTGTGCATGTGCATTGGTGGAATGTGTGTGTGTGTGTGTGTGTGTGTTTGCGCATGTGACAGAGGCATGAACAAGACAAAGAAGAGAGTCTGGTAGAGCGAAACGGGCGAATAAAAAATGAGCTGAAGAGAGCGAGGCACTGGATGCTTACGGCTGAACAAAATTAGATCGGCTTTGAACCAGCTGAATGTAACTGACACAAAAGTGAAGTTTATTATGAAAAGAGCCCCTGAAATATTATAGTTGTATGGCATGAAAGAATCAAATGTCTGACTTTTTCAAACTGTCTTTTCTCCCTTAAATCAACAACAACAAGGGTAAAAATGACAGAAATGGCTCTAAAACGTAACATGCAAATAGACCCTGATGTGAACAGCAAAACATGCCAAAGGGTCTCTGTGTTGTCCAACATTTTTAAGCACAAAGAATAAACACAAGTTTAATTCAACACGAACAAACCACAAAATAATAAAGGAGATTTCTGTAAAGCACATAACAAATGCTCAACGTCTATGTTAAAAAAATCCTATCATAACCTATTTTATGGACTGATACATATCAAGTATTTCCTCAAACGTGTAGCTTTAGTCTAGGCAGGGAAAACTACATTAGTCTTAATAAAATAGTGTAAAGAGGGAGGTGGAGGACAAGGAATCTTTTTTGTTAGGATGGAGAAAAAAAAAGGAACTGGTGCAATCCAGTCTGTGGCTCCAGCCGTTGCCCCCGGATACGGATGGAGTGAAAGCGAGAACGAGGAGCTGGAAGCAGCTGCAGCTGCCTCGTTTCCATAGTGATGTGGATGCAGGACAAGTGAAGAGACAGGGAGAGAAACTGAGAAGAAGGTAGAAAGATGAGAACACACCAAGGTGGAGAGGGAGAAATATATAATAGTGAAAGAAAAGTCGATTTTATTCAGAGGTGGAAGAATTGGCAAGTTGGACCATGAGAGGAGAACTCAAAGACATGGAGTGGGAGATGTTGAAGGGACGTTAAGCTCAGACATGGATCCCCAAGACTTGCCACTGTAGACTGCCACCTTCAGGGGAACCTGGTAAACACACACACATAAAAGAAATAGGAAGGATGTCAGAATAAATGTGAAGGAATGGAACTTAAACTTACTCTAACTTCCATGGTCGATGATGAAATATGACGAAACTCTGCATTTCATTTAGCAAAGGAAGCCATCATAGCGCTGAATGATTTTAATTACAGGTTTCAGTCTCTCACCTTGAGATGGACACCAAAATGGTGAATGTGCTGCAGGGACTCCATGGTGCTCTTCACCAAAACTGCACACAAAAGCATAAAAACACATTAACAACAATACCTGTGGCCATAGCCATGATTTTAAGTTATTTTAAGTAGTGCATTTTAACTATACTCTATATAAACTGTACAGTCGTACAGTATCTTTACATTAATTAACAGGCTTGAAATCAAAATGTCAAGCGCATTTGTTAATTAATTCCCAATGATAATACAGTATGTGACACATTTACCTGCAAAGTGTTCCACCTGTGAGTCCTCCACTTCATACAGAAGCTCATCATGGAGCTGTGCTATCAGCCTGCAGAAACAAACACATTCAAAAACAGATAAAACACCAACTACTACTGAACTAAAGCTAATCCCTCTAGTGGTATCGTCATCAGCAAATCAGTGAGGCCTTCAAGTGAATCCTCCCTCGGCTTTGCACCCTGCTGTCTTCTGGTATATTTTGGCTCTTGCTTCAAGTGTGTTTACTGTCGCTGAATGTTTGGTCTGTAACAGCAACAATCATTTACAAACACTACAAACATGCTACAGATTTAGTTGGCTGGAAAAACCAGTGAATGATTCTGGTGTGTTTTGGTGTGATAGACTCAGTCAGTTCCTGTCTGACATGACCATGTGGTATACAGTGAGAAATGTTTCAGTCTGGTTTTATCATAGTACAGAGACGTCTTTTTAAAAGTCCCTGATGATAACAGGTCAAATCTAGAAGTCAGTAATCTTTCAATCTTGGTACTACTTAACACTGTTTTTTTATCAGTGGCTGATTAAATTATTTCAAAGGTGCAGTGTGTAACATTTAGTGACATCTAGAGGAAACATTGTGACAGTGTGAAGAGCCAGTGTCTATTTCACTAGTATCCAGTGTTGGGTACAAGCTTGTAACATAAAGAGGTAGTGGTGGCGTGTTTATTGCTTGTACATGTACCTTGCAGACAGTGAGCTGGAGGAGGATACCAGGTTAAAGATATTGATCATGGCCATCTTACAGAGGTCGGCAGCAGAACCTGTACACACATCCAACCATACACATGAGCAAAATCATACACACCACACTGTTGCCGAGGGGTTGTCAAAGTGATGAATCATACTACCATGCAAGAGGCCTGTAAAACTGAGGGAGCGTCCTTGAAGATTAAGTGAGGTTCAATGTGGGTGCAAACATACACATTCCTAACCTAATGCACACATATTTTTATGTTTATGCTGTTAAGATATTGACATATTGACACGATATATTTTATCTACAGTTTATTTCTAACAACTATAAAATAAGAAGGTTTAGATCAAACAAAACATCAAACAAGTGGATGATATTACATATAGCTGTCGGTAATCCTACCTTGTACCACAAAGTTGACGGCCTGCCTCTCTGCCTGCATGCGGATGCCCCAGTCTAGAGATTGGATGTTGGGAAGGGATCGCCGGCGACCCATGATGGACAACACGTAACCTAGACAAAAGAGATTTTTAGATTTGGTGAGTTGTGTTGTGTCCAAAGAAGTACACTGTTAAAACATAGAAAAGACAATATTTAACCAAACAGTTACATAAATACACATTGTACATCAGCCCATGATGATAAAGTGATTCATCATTTCCAAAGACTGATAAGAGAGGTCTGCCTATCAAGTGATTATTGGTCAGATCTGACAAAAATTGACTGATTAATTGTTTATTATTAGATTGAATTATAAACTTGTACCTGTGTGATTATTGAGTTTGGATATTGTGTATTATGACTGCATGTAAAATATGTATTTGCATTAGAAAGAGGTATATTTTTTGTTGTACAAAAGTCAGTACAAAACTGCTTCAAGTCAGTATCGTAGAGTCTCAGGGAGGAAACACCTTTTCTGTACCATCTCCCTCCTTTCTGTTATCGAACTAAATGCTGAACAGAATCAAAGCTACAGAGTGAGACTCCAACTATTTCGTGAAGAGTAATTTGTTGATACAGCATTAAAGGTGATTATGGTGTCACCAGGCTCACAATGACACAAGTGTACACCCACACACAAACAAGCACCCAACATACACGTACACAAACTCTCCTATCCACATGAAACACATTCAGAGGAAAAAAGAAACACGGACATTCCCAGTACAGTCACATAACACACACAGCAATGTGCAGTGACGTGATGTGGACATAATACACAAACACGCACATTAACATACGCAGGTATGCAACACACGCATGCTCACACACACACACACAAAGGGACCAGTACATTCCACCTGCACGACAATAGAGCTGGCTTTACAGCTAAATCCCGCTAGTATCCCTTACTCTGAGGAAAGCCAACTAGGGCATGAAACCTGAATGACCCTCATCCCAGAACACACACGTGCACAGGCATAACTGAGCAGGAAATGAGCACAGTACAGAAACAAACACAAAACCTTTTACTCACTGTGAATTGACCCATGACACATGCATGTGACCTTTTCACTACGACTGTGACTTTTGTTGAGGGGCCAAAATTCAGGCATGTGCAGAGCTCTTTGTGTCAGTGATAACACATCACACAGGTATGACCGTGAGTCACGCTGGAATGTGCGTGTTTTTCATTCCCAGTGGGATGTTTTTCAAGTCTGTGATATAGTGCTGTGAAGAACAGTGCTTCTCAAGTTCATTTAATATCCTGAAAGCACATTTTATCAACCAGCAACTTACTATGCAAAACATAGTATTAGTAGTAACATTTGGCTTAATCTTATGCCAAAATTAGTATAGCAATACATGAATTACACCATTAAGATAATTTTTGAGTTGTGAATATTTTATTGATCTAATATTTGAGACCACTGCTTTGAGTTCAGACATATGTTTATATATATTGATATAGGAAGATCATTATTATCAGTATTTTGATTTACTGGAAGTCATTGCTGGCATTTGTTTAACATAGCCTGAACTTAAAATCATTTTTAAAATGAATTATATCTTTTTTTGCCAGCTCTGTTGTCTTCATGAGTGTATAATTAAAATATCTACACATATATGAGACTAAATTGTGTGATAGCGCATCAGAGACAGAATGTGTTTAAGTGTGAGTGCTGGCACAGCAGGGTGTTTATATCTACATATGGAGATCTAGGCTTCCCTGTCTGCTGTGGCCCATTTTCATCTCTGTGATTCCCTCTGTTGTGTTTAAGAGAAAAAAACTCCCTCTTCACCTTTTTTCTCAGTCAGTCATAAATCATTTTCATATCAAAGACAGTGTTGAATGTGGCCATGTAGGCTATGACCATTAAGTCATGTACTGGAGTTTATATAGTGACAGATAAAAAATATTCCCGTCTTTCATCCTCATCTTTGTATCCTTACTGTCTCTTTGCCATTACACCCACACTGTGATACTGACCTTACCTTTACATTGCTCTCTCCAGTACATTTATCTACCGATATGACAGTAGCTGGTCCTACTAGATGCTAATACAATCAGTGAATCTAGTGTAATACTGTGCGTGTTCTCTGAGCCGAGAAACAAGTGGAAAAGAATATGGAAAGAAGAGAGACAGACCATGGGGCAACAAAAAGGAGAGAGTGTGGGACGAGTGGGGCAGATTAATCGCAGCGCTGTCTCCGATGGGTGAATCACCATGGCGATAAGCAGAAATACAGCGGACTGTTTGGCGCATCATTACTCTGCCCCTAAATACGAAGAGGCTTTCATGGTGATCCATGTGCAGCATTTTAGAAAAATGAGTCCATCGTGCTGCTTCGATTAGGAAGCCGACACCAGAGAAAGGGAAGCGATAAGTGGGAGGGAAGGTGTGTCACTGGAGATAGGTTGCAATGGGTGATTGAGCACCTGTGACAAATCCGCGACAGTGTGTGTGACAAAGGTGTCTGCCGTCCCTGCTGGCGTGAAAAACACAGACAGTCCTGACCTAGCTGTCAATCCTTACTAAAGTGCAAAGTTCTTTTCCAAGATGCATTATACAAGATAAAGTGACCAAGTGACCCGTGTGGAACACAATTGGTTCGTTTTCACCAAACTCTACTTATTTTATCAGCATATAATTGGTTTACATTGTAACCTATCAGTCCTCCATTCTGACCTCATCTCTCTGTCTGTCGGCTCTGGTCTCGTGCACTGTGCCCAATTAGGGTTAGAGTGTATACTTTACACCATTGTGATGGAGTGTGTCTCAGGTGTACTGCGTTGGCAGTTCAGTTGGAATATAAATACAGTGTCCTGTCTGAACCATCAGCCCCTTCCCATCCCACCACCCCACCCACTTCGCCCCCAAGTATTGACCCAAGGCAGTTTGTCTTATTCCTGCCAATGCAAGCACATCTTCTTTTTCAGTGAAAAGCTAAGCAATTCAAGCTACGTAGTAAGTGTCAAAAGGGCAGTGACTAACCCAGACACACACATTTTATTGCTGAATTCAACCATTTGCAGTCCTTAAAGTTAACCCCTTATATTCCCCATCTTCTCTTTGTCTTTTACTGTTGATTTCTGGGAAAATGTACTTGTCCAGGCTGTGACATGTTTTCTTCACTATCTATTCCTTTAGGATAAGTGAAACTCAATAAAATGACTCATGAAAGAGACACAGTGGTAATGTGACTGTACACAGACCTTGTTTGTGACACTGCAGATTAGTTCTCTGGATAAAGGCCTGGACCTCTCTGTAGGTCTGAAGGAAGCTGTCCTGGAATTGTCTGGCCTGCTCAGCACTCACGCCCAAGATACCAGACAGACGCTTATGACCTGAAAAAAGCAGCATAAATGAGTCATCATCTAACTTGCTTTTAACTATGAAACTGAAAAGAAGGATATATATTACAGGGTATACACTGATGGTAGGTTATAAATAGTTTGACATTTTGGGAAATATGTTTTACTAAAATTGGGGTTATATATGTTAAATAATATTATGGGGATATATTTTAGTTTTTTAGTTTCTGTGCAGATTAAAGATTTAAGACACTGATAGGTGGATTGTTTTCCGGTTTCTAGACATTGTGTCAAGCTACGCTAGCTACTGGCGATAGCTTCCTTCTTACTGTACAGATATGAGAGTCAATCTCATTTAACTCTTATCATGTGGAAATATATCTGTGAGTATTTAATTAAGGAAAAACTACCTTTATTTTATTAACAGCTGCAAAAATAGAAAAGAGAGTCTTGGGAAAGAGAGGAAAGCTTAAAGAGGAAAGAGTCAGCGAAGAACAGACTGGACCAGAGGGGAAGCAAAATGAAGAGGAAAAAGCAGAGTCAAGTGAAGGGTGATAGATAGAAGAGGACAAGATAAAAGCAGAGTAAAGGCAAAGATCACGGCAAGACTGCAAGGTGTGTGTGAGAGGCCACTGTGTGTGTATACACTGTGTGTGCCATCACAGGAAGTGTTAAAGATATACAGTCTGCAGTAGCAGTATGAGAGCGGACTATAAAGTTAGGAACAGATCAATGGAGTGGAGTGTAGAGGGGGAGTCTATCTGTGCTCTGTATCTGAGAGCAGGAATTTCACAGCTAGCCTGGACAGAAGTCGTGGTCAGAATTGCATAAATATAAACATGAACCCATTATCAGTCTGAAAATATCTAAATGACCAGTTAATAAAAAATGTCATATTTTTTATTGCTCTTCAAAAAGTTTGAACAACTTTTGAAACTATTAACTACTAGATTTCTTTGTATTAAGAATACAATACAATTAGTTGTTTTTGTAATGATAATTGAGATATTTAAATTAATTTGAGCATGTCTGTCTGTGTGGTGGGTGCACAGCTGCATAAATATGTCATGACCCTTTCAGAAATGTGACTGGTTATGTGTTTTTGGTGTTTGGACCCAGAAGCCATTGAGTTTAATATGTGCCTGCAGTATTCAACAGGCACAGAGATTGAGTCAGCAGTTGACATTTACTGTAGTTGTGAAGAGCTACAGAGCACTGGCTCCGGATAAGTTTCTGGATGTGAAGCTCTGCATTTCTTTAACCTTCGTTACTTCCTGGATAACTTCCTGCACTGCTCCTCTTGTACTCCTCTCACTCCCCCCTCTTGTTTTTGTCCTTTTAGTTTACCCTTTGTCTCTTCTTCTGACTGCAGCAACCCTCAAGTTAATTCTGCCCTCTGTCCTAATTGTGTTTTGTTTTAGTTTTAGCCCTTTTATTATTTTTCCCAGTACCTATTTCTCACCTTTTTATCTCTAACTTCACTACTTGGCTTTCTTATTTGTTGACCATACAAATGTATATGTATATATGTGTGTGTGTGTGTGTGTGTGTGTGTGTGTGTGTGTGTGTGTGTGTGTGTGTGTGTGTGTGTGTGTGTGTGTGTCCTCTGCCCCTCCTCCCTGGCCTGATTATTGTCTCGCACAGAAAGCTTCCTTTTAGTATTCGGTATCCATGGCAACACATCCCTCTATGAAGAGCTAGCTGTCTGTCTCCGCCGATCAGGAGCTCCTTCCATTCCTCTTTTCGTTTCCTTGTTCTCTCTTAACCCCACTGCCCTTTAAACTTCCCCTTTCCCCTACTTTACTCTGTCCTCTGCAACAACCTCCCCTTTTATTTTTTGTCTGCATTTTAAACACGCCTCACACTTACCCAATATTTCACCCTGTTCCTCTTTTACATCTCTCTACAAAATCCATATTTTCTCTGCTTTTTTAGCACTGACCTTCTACTTATTGAACTGTCCCTGCATGCATCCCATGCTCCCTCACAAATATCTCAAATAAGTAGCTTTTACATATTTTGCCTCATAGGTTCTTATTGTTAAGGTCCAATCATCGGTGTGTGTGACTGTGTTGGTCTGCTTAGATTTGTTTCCTCCTCCTGCGATGTGACTCTGTGAAGTAGAAATACCAGTGAACACCACATTACCAGTGTACCCTGGTATTGAGAGCAGTTTATTGAGCTCCTGACTGCACTCAAAGAACATGTGGGAGACCATGGCCCAGTTCCCTACATGCAGATTCTGATGCAAACCACGTGCTTTAGGGTCACTGGTGATTGTTTAATTAAAACTTTTTCCATCATGATGAGAACAGTAAATGTTTTGATTATACAATATATTATATTTGGTCACAGTGATGGACAAGCAGATGAAACTAACAACTCCATGGGGGCATGATTAGTGTTTATGTGGGCTAGCCTTCTGTTTACTATTAAGAAAAACAGTGAGTGATGAATTTCATTAAACCACAACATATACCCATACATTGCTTGTAAGTTTAAATATTTAAATTTAATTAGCTATTTCTAGCTAATTAAATTAATTATTCACAATAACAAGTAGTGCAGCACATGTGCAGATTACTGGTCATTCGCATATTCATATCTTGACAACACAGAGCCTGACAGTTAAAAATCTTGTGTAATCTTGAGTCTTATTTAACCCTTTCCTCTCTTTTAAACACCCCATTAAATATATGACTAAGATTGCCTTCATACCTGTCTTCTGAACCCTTATATTCCACCTCGCACCCTTCGTTCTCTTAAAGCAGGGCTCTTGCTTTTCCCCAGAGTTAAAAAAGAAGTCAGCAGGCTGCAGGGGCCTTTCCTACTGTGTCCCAACACTGGAATAACCTACCTGCTGACATCAGACAGTCTCACTCTGTAGAGGTTTTTAAATAAAAACTTAAAACACATCTATATGCCCTAACATTTTACTTAATTGGTGAGTGGGTTTCAGTCTCAATGAACTAATAAGCCCAGTATTTCAGTTTAGCCCATATTGTCTTGCAGACGAGATCATAGCATTACTCAACTCAGCAATACTCCCCTCGACCCAACCGGTCAGGGAAGATGGCCACCCACCCTGAGCCTGGTTCTGCTGGAGGTTTATTCCATTAAGGGGAGTTTTTCCTCTCTGCTGTCGCACAGTGCTTGCTCAAGGGGGATTGTCGGATTCTCTCTATGAGTTTGTAAAGTTAATTTCTATTTTGTGAAGTGCCTTGAGAAAATTCTGTTATGATTTGGTCCTATATAGATAAATTGAATTGAATTAAAAAAATATAAAGACACAATAGCAGCACCTCTGGAAGTAGTGAAACAGGAAAATGACTCACTTGATCTGCAGTCCTCCCTAAAATGACGCAGATATTGTATCTACCAGATGACTACTAAAGCATAAACATGCATAACAACCAAATATTTGTCTTCCATGACACTGACTTCTGTGGATATCCACGAGTGTGTGCATTCATGACACCATGCACATGTGTGAACCATAAATAGGTCACAAGTGACACACACATGTCTCTTTATGGGCCACAAGGGTGCATTATACATTCATCTTCCTCTGGCTCTTTTTCTCTCTATTTTTATCTCCTCCGCCTTTCTACCACCCACCACTATCTCTGTCCACTGTGTGGAATCAGGGATGTTTCCTACAACATGACATAAACACAGAAAAACAGCTGCGTCCAATTAGAAACCAATGGGACCTGAAATCCTTGCTAAAATAGTCACCGAATCACCCGATGCTAGGCTCTTTTTTTCCGTCCCCCTCTTTCTAGCTTCTACTTTATTCCAGAATTGCCTATGCTAGTGAAGCAGCCACCCCTTCACACAGTGAACACATGTAACTGAACCGGTCACTTAATAACACTTGAACCGACTGGTTTGTAATTTTAAAACATTACAGGTCGATCTTCCAGGTGACTGATGAACATTTGTATTTTCATTACTGTCAATCAACACTCACTGCACTATAGGAGCATGCCTGTATGAGTTTGTACTCACCTGCCCCATACACAACGGAGTAGACAACGCGTTTGGCCTGTTCCCGATCCTCAGAAGTCACCTCACCCTCACTCACCCCCTTCCTGGGTCACAGAGATAAACACATTGAGAGAGACTGTGTATGGTTCTATACTATATGAGGGTTAATATTTCTTACAGGTGAACAGAAAAGAACAGTAAAATAGTAAACTTTTAAAAGTAGTGTAAAAATCTTAATTTTTTTCATATGCTCAAAGAATTACCTGATGGTACAATAAAAATAAAGTTGCTTTTTAAAGGGAAATGTGCAACTGGTGCACAGAGTTTAAGTATTTCCATAGACCAATTTTTGTGTTATTTAAACTGAAAACTGAACAAAACATGTGATTCAACAATATAGAAATTGTAAATAATAGTGCACAAGTATGATGCATTGAATATGTGTCAACATTGACGTTTCATATGGTGTGATTCCAAATTAGAGACAGATGAGGAGAACCAATACAAATTAAATAGGATAGAGAAACAGGGAATAATATGTGGAACACAAAAATACTGATAGATAGATAGATAGATAGATAGATAGATAGATAGATAGATAGATAGATAGATAGATAGATAGATAGATAGATAGATAGATAGATAGATAGATAGATAGATAGATAGATAGATAGATAGATAGAAACAGGAGGAGGGAGGGGCAGGGAAAGACATTCAGAGACAGTTATTAAATATGACATTTAGTACTGGAAAACAGACAGGTTGGGAGGACACATGTGCAAAGCATTTCTGGAGGTGCTGACAGAAAGCTGCCACTGTTTATCAGTGTTGAGAGTGCTCCCCTCTCACACACACACACACACACACACACACACACACACACACACACACACACACACACACACACACACACACACACACACACACACACACACACACACCAAAATTCATCACCACAGAGTTTCATGATATCTGATGTTTTGATGCCCGTAGCCACAGACTCTTAAATATGAGCTAAATAGTCTAAAATGCATCCTTACTGTTTTTGCTCACTCACAAACACACATATCACAGATAACTAAACCACAGAGTATGTGAGTACTTTCCCATCCAATATGCATAGGGGTAAAATAAATTCATACTGGATTTTCAGTGACCCCTGCTGGAAAGGCAATAATCTATTGGCTCTAGCTACTGTGTTTGTCTTGAGCAAGAACTGGCATGTTGTTTTTAAGTGACAACATTTTTCAGAGTCTGTTACAACCTGCAAGTCTAGAAAGCTGAATGTAGCAGGTTGTGTGATTAATAATATAATATCAAATGAAAATAATATTGCCATATCCAGAACATAAATAGTGTAGTTGTCAAAAAACAAAACAAAAACAAAAACAAACTCTGACCACAGGTTGTGAATAAAACATTTCAACAATGTGATCTTACCTTGTCTCCTTCTGCAATAGTTTAATAAAAAGGTGAATTCAACCCAAATAATTGAGGGATCAGTGACATAACTGTTGTGTCAACAATGGGACATTCTGGGAGAAAGAAACATAACGAATAAGTAAATGGGAATAAGATGAGAAAAATAAAGGAAGGGCAGAGAGGTAAATCCACCAAAACCACCTAAAGAAAAGTAAATGGACATTTGCAAAAACATAAACGAGAAACAGAAAGTTCAGAACAAGAGATTAAGGCAGAGTAATCCCAGCAGGGCTGCAGTGACACCAGTTAATATGTTTAAAGGGGAATTAAAGAAAATGAAAGAGACACAATGTGAAGTCTCAGTACAGCTCTTAATGTGCTGTGTGTGACCAGGTAATCTGTTTAACCGGCTGCCCTCTGACTCACACCTGACTGAGATGGATGACAGGTGTAAAGGCTGATCACACACATACCCACACAACAAAACACACAGAATCAGAAACACAAGAAAGACCTATGTGTAAACACTGGCACATATTGCTGTCAGGAGGGAGAAAAAATACATAGTCATAAAAATATTTCAAAAGCATAACAATGGAATCACTAGGGCTTTGAGCCCAGGGGTGTCCTGCCCATAGAAAACTGAGAGCCAACGAGGCAGTTGGCATGGTAGTCATGGAAACAAGGTTATTAACATTTGAAGAGAAGGAGTCGGCAGTCTGGCTGAGGCTGGGACGGAGGGAGGGATGGAGAAACCCCGTGGAGTATCAACACTCACCTTGGCAGGGATATCAGAGGAGAACCTGCGGGATACAGGAGAGAGAGAGACCTACCACTGAGAGGCCAGCATGGTAAAGACGTCGACCTGGGGGTTGGTAAAAATGCGGAGCAGTTCGGGGTCAGAGGAGAGGTGAGCCAACAGACGAAGCTCCACCTGGCAAAAGTCTGACACATACACACACATACACAGACATACTTTCCAAATAACATATAGTACAAAGCAGGGAAAAATGCAGCCTATCTCTGTATAAGTGTAAGAACAAGCTAGTCCTAAATATTTAAGTAAAAAAAAAAAACATTATCAGCACTAAGAAGTTCAAAGAATAGTGTACTGTACCCTGAAAGTGCACAGTTAGCATAAACACTATAATTAGTCAGAGACATTCAGTGCATGGAAGGTGTTATTTATGCCAAAGTGTAGCAAGTGTGTATGCAGTTCCTAAGCCTGCTAACTTCACCTCATTAAGTCATGCACGACATTTACCAGGATAACTTACAGAGGCCTAACATACATAACCTGCAGGGAGCGTGTGTCAGATAGGTGTGCTCAGCTATGAGGCGTGTAGGTAAGAGAGGAACAGTAAAAAAAAGCTTTCAGTAAGCAAAGAAAGGCTACTGTCTGTGGAGAAATGTGTCTGCCCACATGTTTCTCCCTGTATTACAGCTGACAAAAATTGTAGGTCTTGAAAGAAGCTCTTTTTTTTCCCTCAGGCCACCAAAAAAGCTGTGTGCTCACTACCGATGTTTTTACCAAGCAATTTTCTGCTATCAAACTCGATTGTACCTAAGACGGAGAAAAATGTGACAATTTTCCACAGTAGCAAAAGACACACATTCACAGCAGCAACTAAGACACACAAAGAAACATAGTATGATTCATACTATGAGAACTGCAAAAATACCGTATTGGCACAGCCAGTACAACATTTAGAAATGTCCTAAAAAAGGAAAGAAATCACTGCAACATACACAAAACAGGTCAGCTAAGCAAAACAACAACAGCTGATGACAGAAGAACAGTGAAAGTTGTGTAGAAACCCCCCAAAAATAACAGTCAGTGACATCACTGAAAACCTCCACAGAGCAGAGGTGAAAGTATCACAATCCGCCATTCAAGTTTTTTTTTATTTTATTTATTTGAAAGCTATCTGTTCCAATATTTATGTTCTCTCAAAATGTGGGCCGTCTGATACAAAGGGTGCTATCGTCTTCATTGTTTAACATATCAAGTTCCACACAGCATGAAAAGCCGTAGAAGCTAAAATTCTCAACACGCTTTCTCTGCCTAACTCTCTGTACAATACATATTGTAACTGGATCGTCTGTGAATTCATTAATATTATGTAACAAAATGTTCGGATATTCTCTTCATATATCATTAAATTTATATGATTTGGAGCTAACACCACTATGACATAAATTAAAAATAAATGGATGTTAAGCTCAGTTAATACAACAGTCACATCATCCAAATGATGTTATTAAAGTTTGATGTGACCAGAGGACAGTGTGAATATAAGTGTGACCTAATGGCTAAACCTCCTCCACACTGCACATTCAAGTAATATGGTTAGTAAAATAATAAAGAGATCAGTATATAATTATCATATTTAATATTACTATATGTAACATTATTTATTATTGTCAAATATTTTTAAGCAAAAATGGTTGCAGCTTTCGATTGCTAAAACAGCAGAGGTCAGAGAGAGAGAGAGAGAGATAGGAGAAGGATGTGCAAATGCAACAGTGAAGTTGCAGAACAGACAAAAACACCTCCACTAAAAAGTCTTGTGAGACCAAACTGTTTCTGAAATCTGCCCACGGCACTTTTATAGGCAGACAGATCACCAGAGGCTATAAATGAGATACGCTGAGAGACACACAGGAAAACATCTTAAAAATAGGCAGACAGAAACTCACTTGTCTCACCTGACTGCACACGATAATAAACATATAAACATGAGTTTACATACTGTATGCACACAGACAAGACAACTCTGTAGATATGGAAACATATGGAAAGGCACAGAGAAAGAGAAAACACACACACACTTTTCTCTCTGACAGTCTGTTACTTGTGTTGTACTGACAGATGTATAGTGACTGCTAAGAAGAATCAGTGGCACATATTCACCCCTCTACAGAGAGAGAAACATAAATGCACTCTTATATCCACTCCCACGAACTAACAGCAATACATTCCATTGCTGCCATTTTACACAGACACATCTCTTTCTCTGATGAGCTGCTTCAGAATCAAATTAAACCTGAAAATGACTGAAAACGGATGGGTGGAAACGTCAGTAAGGATGAAGCAAGCAGCTGTAATAGTTATGTGGGATGAGAAAGAATGATGAAGGAAAGGTGGACGAAATTAAGAGGAGGGAAATATGTACCGCAGCTTTAAAATGGAGGTAATCATTCGCCACTACTAGGAGACAAACAAGAGAGTAAGTCCCAATAGTGGGTAAAAGGATCAACAATTTCCATTTAACCTAGGCTAGGTTTAGATGTAGATAAAAGGGCAGAGAAAGGGAGCGACTCCAGTGGGACAGATGTAGAGAAGAAAGCAGGGTGAAGGGGTGATGGTGAAGTGAGAGATGGAAGAAAAAGGGCAACTGGTTTTGGTTGTGATGAGGTGAGGGGGGAGTTTCTAAAGATATCTTTCCATCAATGCTTTATGAGTCAGATCACATTTGCTCCCAGCATGGCCAGCAGCCTCAGAAACATATTGCTGACCAGGATCTATGTGTGCATGTGTGTGTCTGAGAGATGGAACGAGGCGATGCAGTGAAGGAGGTTTGGAGGAAGAGAGGAAGACATAATGTAAAATGAAAATATGTGTGAGTGACATACTGTACAGTGAGACTACAAGTGATTGTATGAAGTAGTAGTAGTAGTAGTAGTAGTAGTATGTTCTCTTCAAAACCTGCTTTTAACAGATTGTCCCTGTGATAAGAATGGCAAATGCAGCAAATGCAAAATATGCAATACGAAGTTCATCAGACTGGGTTCTGATAACTTATGATGGGCATTTGTCACTTATAAACACAGCTATATAATAATTTAATTATACTAACAGTAATTTAGATATAACTAATTAGCTGTGATTTCATTCAGCAATAAAGGAACAGAAAATTACTCTCCTCTTCTTTCATATTCATATTGCTTTTAATTTTCTATACAGTATTATTATAGGATGTTGCAACATGTCAGTGGCAAGTTTGTGAACCTTTTGGAATTTTAATGGTTTTCTGCATTAATTTGTCATAAACTATTGGATATTTATGAATGTTCTCAATAAAGACATAAGCAATCAGATTTTTTTGTGTCATTATTTTAAGTACATTACATTTATTAATACTTTTGACTTTTTATGAGAAATTAATTCAGAAAACTATGAAATTCCACAAGGTTCACATACTTTTTCTTGCAACTGTATAAGTATCTCCTGTAGTTCCTTCGCCTAGTGTACTAAGAAACTGAGGAGACTAGGCCACCTCTCATACATTTTTAATGTCACCACTCAAAGTACCCTGAACAGCCACATAGCTAAATGGAGTATCAAATTTGTACATAAAACCTTAAGAGCTCAACTAAACCCTGCACACTGAGAATAAAGAATGTCCCTTATATGTGATGTTAACCCTGTATCAATTTTAGGCAGAAAAAATTGCTTAGATCATGTTTTTTGAAGAAGAAAATCAATTAAATATGTTTGTGACTTATGGATTCATAGGGTTTTATACATATTGTGTTTTGGCCAGGACGACTGAATGTAAAAAAAGAAAATACAGTCTGAATGTAAACATTATATGATCTCACAGCTCTGCACCTCTGAACTGTGGTTTCTGATGGTAGATGGTTACTGGATGAGTTATCACACATATACACAGGTGAGCAAACTTAATGCTGTTAGAGACCAGTAGCCTGAAAAAAAGGCTCATGTCTGCTTCATTAAAATGAACGAGATATACACCAATGAAAAAAAATGGACGGGCTCCAAATTTATGTCATGATAAAAAAACAGATTGTGCAACAGCTGTTAACATTTTAATTTACCTTCAACTTTAGCTCATATCATACTGCGTTGACATTTTAATCATGAGTTTTTAAAATGATATTTTTCAAGTAGGTTTCTTGATCCAGTATGTAACAATTAAATAAATCATTTCTATCCAATCAGCATATGTGCTAAACACAAGATGCTCTTACCACTGTTTGCCAAAAAAATACACCAAGGTCCTGCACTTAACTTTTCTACAATTGACAACTGGCCTAAATAATAGAAATGAGAAATTAAACAAAAAATGATTTCACTGCATGTATTTAAAAGGACTAACAGGGTTGATGAGGGAATTGAGCCTGCCTTTGTTCTTATTTTGGCTAGCCTCTCTTTTTCCTCTCCACGCTCCAGCCCCCACACACCAGCAGACATTTCCCAATAGAAAATAATTGAGTTGACAAATGCAAATATAAAAAAACACACACACAGACACACACAGGTTGCCTCAGGACAGGAAGGAGGTTCTTTCCAAATTTAAAAACATAATGTTCTAGAAAGAATAATTTGTTTTATCTTTGGTAAAACAGACTTGATGGCCATGCATTTTTAACCATATCTGGGTTTGTATTCGGCTGAAGGTGGGTTCAATAAAAACACAAATCCTCTGCATATTTACACACACACACACAATGGTTTCACAGGAGAGTAACCTTCGGATACATAATACGTTTTGACTTGCCTCTTAGTTGAACTTTCTAGGGACACTAGAAAGTGTCATTTGAACACACACAGCAGTTGTTCCAGTTTTGGAAGGGCATTAGAGGACATAACGGGAGAGAGGGCTGTCTAGGAGGGGTTGTGTCCATGGCAACCTTGCCTCTAAGTGTTCACTGTATGTATGTGGTTGTTTGAGATTGTGATGTGTTTCCCTGCCAGCGTGTTTGTCAAGTCCTGCCATGTTGTGTGTATATATGTGATCCTCGTTCTTATCCTGTTGGTGTCCTCCTGCAAACCCTGGTTTATCTGCGTAGTTATGTAAGTGCGCGACACACTGTCAGAGCCAGCAGACACCAGGCGTTCCCCATAAAGCTCTCCCAGGCTGACAGTGTTCCAGCTCTGCCAGCACATCATGGACCGGTGTAACACCCTAAAGTGACCTTATGACGCCAGCTAAGGTCAAGTCAACATAAGGGTTTTTTTTAATAGCTACAAACCTGATCAGACAAATTCAGGTAGGCACAACATTAAGGCTTATTTAGGACTTATATATTCAGTTTCCATACAGACTCTCAAACTATTTTTCCACTAGGCTGAGCAGAACTAATGTTGCAGTAACGGTAGAACAGGAGCACTTCCGCTCTTTTAGGTTTAGTTACTGGCTGGATTAGTGTTGATTGCATTGACATGCTTCAACTGCTAAAAGCTGCCGAATCAAAAATTAATTTAATTTGTGGCAAAATAAATCTGACAGATGATTAAATCCAATGAGTGTGACCAGTGAACAATAGACCAGTGACTTTTCTTACAAATCAGTCATTTAAATCAGACAAATCAAAGCATACTCAAATATACTACATACTAATACTAAAATATGTGACCAAAAAAATACACAATAATACACAGGCTCTAAAAGACAAAACATGTAACAACTATTTTATAGAATATTTCTTCATGAAAAATATGCAGACAAAATATAATACTGCACCTACTAAAGCTCAAAATATATTTTTTTACGCATATTATGTTTGTATTGGGGGAAAGAGGAAGGATGTTTAAAAAAGTAGTGGACTACTTTTTTAAACATTACAATTCGACCCTACATGTTTTCCTACCTGCCGCAAGAAAGGTCCAGCCTTCCTGAGGAATGAACATGACCCGAGGATGAACAGTCACCACCTCCTCCTCCTTTCCTGTGGGAACCAAACACAGATCTAACAACTGACTATGGGCAAACAATATTTCTATAGGTCTGAGATCTTAAGTGAAGAACATTTGCTCTCTCTGGTTAAGGATATTTATAATGCCATGGTTGCTTGATATACTAATGGTATTTTATTTATATACTTTCCCAACATACATATATCACAATAATTCAATTTCTGAAATGTAGCAATAGGTTTTTACAAGATTTAAATAAAAATGTTTGAACATATTAATACTTCCTTACACCTAAATAATATATTATACTGGTTGTGATTACCCATTCATAAAAACCAAATCTGTAGTATTTGTTAAATATTAGCAATTTTATGTTATTAACCATTTTATTAGTTGTGCCTTTGTAATCACTGACACATGTAAACTGTGGTGAACACTGCTACCTATCAAATTAGTTAGAAACAATTATCATAACTCCGACTTGTAAATGAAATGGTAGAATTAATTCAACCTTCCACAAATGATCAGAACACATCAACAAGTAGCATAAAGCAAATGTAATATTATATTTATGAACTAATCATGAAAATCATAATGAAACATAAGAGAGTGATTTAGTTCTAATATCCTGAGCGTGTGGTTGACAGATTGACATACAGAGACTGAATGGGCTTTGGACTAAGAAGAGCAGTAAAGAGAGTTAACATTGATATCTGACTTAATAAGGAGTTAAGTTATGAAACTGCAGTGCTCATTTAGAAGCCGATCAGGATAAGTCTATCACTACACTCTCTGCTGTGAAGAGCTGGCTTGATGTGCTGACCTTAGTGAAGGAGAAATGATGGCGTCCGTAACAATGAACCATCACATCCTAGGTCAGCATGGTGAAAATACCACTACATCAGTGTACAGGCACAGACACACACATGCTGGCCATGAAAATGCAGCTACTGCAAATGCAGACACTAACAAAGAGAGGCACTGTAATCAGTAGTGTTTACGGTCTCACCTCTGACCTTAAGAGAGAGATAGAGGGAGAGAAGAAGGAATGCTGATGGAGGGAAAGACAGATGACATGAAGGATGTAACAGGGATGAGGATTTGATGACAAGGAGCTTTAGCACCTATGAATCACTCAAGCAGGGAGAAAAAGAAAATCAGCAGCAGTGAGAGAGTAAGAGACAAAAATAGTGTTATAAAAGCTAATGTGGTACCACTGGCTGCAACTGACAGGAGAGTCAATACAGCCTGGCAACGCCAACGAATGGACTTGTTTTAATGTCTTATTCATCCACAAATGCAGAAATGTTTGGGAGAAATTTTCAACTAATTTGGTACCTCTGGAAAAGACAAGTAGGCTCCACATAAAACCACACCCAACCACTTATTTAGTAGTTGGATCATCTTTATGTGGTGTTTCAAAACAGTGTTTAATGTATGTTTATGCTATTTTAGCTGAAGTCTGTCAGGCATTGTTATAATTGCTGTTCTCAAGCTGTTTTAAGCATCTGCACTACAATAGGAGGAGTCACTCTGTTTTCCCAAAGTGTCAGTGTGACAGTTATCATCATAACAATGCCTCTGTACAACAAGGGCACGATAAGGTAATTCAAACTTTTTTTTTCCAAAGAAGAAAGGAGCAGCATCCTTTTGTTTACTGACTTACACTGTGAGAACAGAGAATAACTGATGGGAATACAAAGAAATCTTTAGTTGTCAATGCGATGATTGTCTCTGTATGTAAAGTACTCTCTCCAGGCTGTCTTGGAGAAAACGTTTTTATCGTAAAAGTAAACCGAGATACTAATATGCAGTTGAAAGGTGAGGTAGTAATAGCAATGTTCCCAATACCTCCTTCCTGTTAATTTGCTCTCTACCATCTTTCTCTGTCCCCATCAAAGCACTATAAGCCGATAAAACCAGAAGAAAGAACCAACATCCATTTTAAACCACAATATGTCCCACTTAATCTCTTTAAATCCTGCATTCAATGCCATCTTCAAATCAAAACATATTTAGGTGGCAAGACAAACCTTAAAAAGAAAGAAAGAAAGAAAGAAAGAAAGAAAGAAAGAAAGAAAGAAAGAAAGAAAGAAAGAAAGATATGTTTTTGTTTTTTTTCCACATTCATGTAGGCTTACTGTGCTTTTCTAATTACTGTCATCAGAAAGTCAAACAGATGCAGCACAAATCTGAGGCAGAACAGACAAACATCAGCAGAACAGACAAACACAAAGATACTTGTTAGAGAGTGGACCTCTCTTAAACCATCTTTAGCACCCTGCCCATCATGTTTTGTTTGCCCCAAGAGATGCTTGTCACCCACACACACAAACATTTATCACTATCTCCATGGTTATTTCTATTTGTGTTAGTGTATGAGTGTGCGTTCATCTCACCTTGGATGTACAATTTCTTGGTGATCTGAAGTGGCTGTCTGGGCAGGGCCTGGAAGTTCTAGTTTAGGAGAACACACAATTTGTTATCCAGCTGTAATACTGCAGAGTGTACATGTAGTTATACAGACAGCTACAGTTAAACATCGTCTCATTACTCTGTGGAAGTGAGCTTTCTTTTCCCCACTGTGTGGAAACCTAAATAAACGGATCCAGCTCTGCATAAGTGAGAAAGGTCAGCAGTATATATCAGCAGTCCCTCTAGCATGCTCCTTTGTGGCTGTAATGAAAGGACGGAGGAAGAGATGGATGTGACCTTTGTGTGTATTTGAGTGTATTAAAACAAAATGATTTTCTTCTTTCCCAGCTCTAAATTAGGCCATTGGGAACCAACAAATACAACGTTCCTGATGCTGTGTGTTTTAGAGAGCATTACCTTCCTTAATGTTTGGATACATGCAAGAGGCAAATTAAAATTAGTCAAAATCTCGACAGCTGAGGGCAAACATTTCCTGACTATTAGTGTACTATGTATTGGTTAAGCTCCAAAACAATGAATCCTACATTTGCCTGATGACCTCTCAAGCTTTTAAACTCTGTTTAATACTGATACTTAGAAAGTTTTTTTCACAGTCTGAGTTGTATGTATGTGACAAGTTAACTAAATCAGCCTTTGGATTTATCTTCTACAGCTACATATATATGGCACATATGTCATTTTTACATGGGTGGATGGATATACACACCTGTAGATGCTGCTTAATTTCAGGATAGCTGGCTGCAAACATTTTTATAACATCAGCATGTGTATGTTAGTGTCTGTATCTGCCTGTAGCTTTATTCCCAGTTCTGTTTTTAAAGTTGTTTTGTTATGATTATATTTCCTCTTCTACTCCCCGTTTCCTAAAATTAGCTGATGAAAATCCTGTGTAGCATTTCTGTGGTGTTAGCTTGTGTAAGATTAAGAAAAACAAAAACCCATTTTGAGACTCTGACCAACACTACAGATTGTTCAAGTGTTCAGACACACACCTTAAAATAGGAACAGCCTGATGTTTACCGGGCTCTTGGCCCACCCTGCATCAACCCACTGTGTAATCTAAGACTTTGCTGATACAGACACCGAAAATTTCATGTAGGCAGTTTTATCTGCCTCAAGGAGGAAAAATGGGAAAAGTGATAAGTCACACTAGCACATACACACCCACTGTTTGATGGGGGAAAGAAAAAAAAGGAGGTTTAGACTCAGCAGTTTCATTTTAATCCCTGTTAATCTCGCTGTGTAACCTTTTCAAACACAAACACACACCATTTAAGGTGTAACGTATGTATTAGGACGATATTAGGATGTTTAAGGTTATTATCAAGGATGTGGACACACAAACTCACATAGATATCTACACAACACTGGCTAACACGGAAAAAAGAAAATGACATCGAAACACACACATTCCCACACAGACAGTTTTCCCATGATGGTCAGCGTCCCAGGGTGTATGTGGTTGGTTTGACTCTATAGTGAGTGTGTGATCGAAAGAGAGAAAACAGCTCTTTGCTTCCGCCACACATTCATTATTTACTAGATGAAGGGAGAGGGAGGGAGAGAAAGGGAATTAGAGGGAGAGGGAGGTAAAAAAAAAAAAAAGACAGGACTGCAGTGGCAGGGTGTGGACGGTGGAAAGAATACATCAGAGACCAGGCACCGAGCAGCGAGCCCATAAGCACAGCCACTAGATACATACTTCAGTCTTTCTATTGTTGTAAGGACCCTCACTGACATAGCACAATTATCCCAACTAAATGTCTAATCCCAATACTAACTCTAATATTAACCCTAAAACCAAGACAAAACTGTTTCTAACAATGAATTGTCCACACAGTCACGGAATCAGTATATTTTTACGTAAGCACACAAATAATATATCTTGGTGTTTCCCAAACAGTGCTCCTAAAACTGTACATGAGATACATGACCTGAAGCGAGCATTTGCGGGGAAATGGTGCAAGTAATGAAACACACACAATATGTGTGCATGCTGTGTGGTTGGGATGCCCTCTGATGTGACAGGTGATTCAGTGTGTCAGATGTGACTGCTCAGCTTTCCCATCATGCCCAGGGTTGCAGTGACATAAATAAGTGCACACACAGACACACATATTACATATTGTATACACAATAGATACTCATGACATACACACATTTCTCTGTTACTGCATACACATAAAAATAAACAAATTATGTTGCATGGCAATGACACAAATGAGAACCTTACAACTCATCTAAAGCACATATGCAATGCTATGTCACAACAATCTTGAATAATGGTTTGTAGAAAAGATGCATCAAGGTATAAAAGAACAGGGAAAACAAAAATAGACCCAACTCTCTAATTACTGCTAATAGCTTATTCTGATTGCTAATTATTGTTGCAAAAGAACTGAAGAGAAAGTCAGATGTGAACAAGGAGAGATGAGCAGGAAAAAAAGGAAGATACAAATGAATAAGATGTGAATGAAGGAAGAAAAGAAGAACAGAGATCAAGAAATAAAAGAGAGAACAAATTAAAAAACTTCATAAAATGTAAGTAAATAACAGTGATGCAGCATAACTACTGTTCATGTGTTATTGCAATTGAGATGAGAGAGAAAAGATAAATGAGACAAAAAATGTAATCGTTTACTCATTGTAAATTGCTGATTGTACAGTTTAAACAGTCAAACCTCCACCCTAAGTGCCTGTCATTCTAAAATATATAATACAATATAGCATGTTGTGCTTCCACAACTTCTTCCCGTGCAAAATAAATGAGGTAGTGACCAGAAATATTAATTTCATAAAAGAATGTAAGAGCAAGTATCTATCAGAGGAACTTGTACCGTGTCTATAGATCATATAAGATCTGTATGATCTGTTTCAAAAAATCTGAAGCTGATCAAAAGACTACATTTTCAAAATCTGTCGAGCCACACTGCTTCACACATTTGAACACTTCAATAGCAATACATGCATCCTAATATATAAATGTAAATGAACACAACTGCTCTATGTGTGCTCTAAGTCATTATCACCCTTACTGTGCCATGAAGAACAGAGAACCAGTTCATTAGTGGACACTGTGGGAGTCAGACTGAAAGCCCGCAGAGAGCCGCATACTCATAGCTCTGTACTACATTTATTTTGTGCTCAAAGTACAGGAGCTAAGACAAACACTACAGCCCATTACAAGCGAGCAGTAATGTATTGTGTACAGCACATTACAATGCACACACACAGATGTAGTAGAATTGGCATAAAGGGGGTAATTAAATTGTTGTTTTTGTACTTGTTCCTCCCCCAAATAGATCAACGTGTGTGAAATTTACAGAGCTTTGTTGTGCACATTAAAACACACAAAACATAAATATTTTTAAGCTGTTAGACACAGAACATACACACACAGACATTCAAAAGTATGACCAAAGACTGGCAAACACACCAACACGCATTCTGTGCTTGTGTTTTTCTCTTGTGGGCTCATTGACTCTGAATGGGCCACTTAATCGTGGAGATGTGCTTGTTTTCCATGATGTCTCTCCACTACTCACAGCATCATTTCTTATTCTCCATAACAACACACTGTTTGTATCCTATTACGCCTCCTTCATGTCCCAATATGGGTGCATAGTGGCCTAATAATGATCCTGCACTAGCCTCTTATTGGTCCTCCAGTGTGTCTGCATGGGCCCCACAAGAGCATGACACTTGTTGCCAAAGCACCCGTTAGCCCTGTTGACCCAGTGATTCATGTTTTTAGATTAGCACTGGTTGACATATTCATGATTAATTTGCAGATAGGATGAAGATAACTAAACAATCACTTAGTGAGAGGTAATGACAGCGTCATAGTAAGTACAGTAGCAGTGGATTTGCACATTATTCCAATCATGCTTATACTGTACATTTTGGTATTGCTTGCAATTCTGATTTAGATCCCATTCTCTGATAAGTTCAACCTGTCCTTTTATTTAAAAACAATGATGTCTTCTGTTTACTTTGTGGCACCACAGGGGCATAGTGAATATGTAGACCATGATTCAAATGTAGAGACCTGGTTTAATCTGTGTGTGTCTGCAAACACCTATACTCATGCTTGTGTGTACAAGGCCAAGAAGCTAAATGAATCCAGTTTCCCTAAAATAAACAAATATTACTTAAATTATAGAGCTGGGGCTCATGACTGCAACTGTTTACAGTGTAAGCATTTAGTGACTATTTTTGGAGATTGTGTGACCAAACCAAACAACTAAGCACACCAGTGTGACTTGTAAATATGACCCCCATATTCTTTTCATCATCATTTTAAGTAACACAAAACATTAGAATGAAATAAGTGCAAATGAAGTTAGTAACAATTTACCTAGAGTTTGCAAGTATGAAACATTATTTCATTTGTTCTGAGTACCTAGGATATTGATACGTGAAGAGATAAGAGAGATTAGCACATCTGATGAGGCATCTTTTCTTCCATCCTCTATTGACTGCAACAAGCTACAGTACTAAAGTGCAAGATAACTGTATGAACAGCCTTATCACTGTGAATGCTGTTGAGCATTCACAGTATTGTTATTGTAATCTTTATTATTATATATTATATATTATTATATATTATTCTTCCGTACGTTTTTTGGACTCTAACTACTCCTTCATACTTTGAGCTACAGAAACCGTTCAGGTATCAAAATGTTCAGCTTTTTAAGGAGAAGTGTGCTTCCATTCAGAATTTTTATAACTTTTATACTTTTTAAAATATTTAACTTTTAATAACTATTTTTTATAATGGATTCCTATGGGAGAGTCTCTTCAGCAACTCTTCAACTTCTTCTTCTTTCAGCTTTAACTACTTCAGCATACTTTCAGCTACAGAAATCATTCAGGTATCAAAATGTTCAGCTACTTCAGCTCTTTTAATCTTCCATTCAGTTTTTTAATATCTTTTATAGTTTTTTCATAATTTCAGTTTTTGTGACTTGATGTTTTTGGCTGATTTTGGACTTTATAATGGGAGTGAATGATGGAACGTTGGTGCAGCTAGAGTGGATGACGTCACAGCTTAGAGTGGAGAGGCCGATTTTTGTGAACCGAAATCTTTCTCAATAAACTGTCAGCACGACCGCAATTTTCACTCTATCTGAATAATTTCTTCACAACAATGTAGGAATACTTGTCCTGATTCTGATAAGCTATTTATCTAAGCTCTGAGACAAATCGTTTTTTCTCTGTGAGCCTCAGAGTGACGGGAGTCCCCCTCCGCTCTCCATTAGCGCCAATGTTAAATTCGGTCTGAGATTCTGTCCGACAAGCTGAAGGTTGCACTTGGATCTCTCGCTCCTGTGACCACAATTTTCAGTCCTCAAGCATAAAATTCACACTAGTGGTTCATTAAAGTCTTGGCTCTCTCGTAATTCACTTTTAATGACGATATCTGTCGTAGTTTTGCTGTAAAAAGCCTGTTTGTAAGGGCTCCAAATCAGTTTTCACGAGTGAAAATCTTGGCAGTTGAAGTTTCCCGCCTCTCCCCTACAGTCTCCCTGGCAACGGCTGTGTCGGGTCACGTGATCAGGGCTGTTTATAAATGAGCGTCAGACACTTGTACAGGCTCGTGTGTAGTTAGCATGTTTATGCTAGCGGCTCTTTGCTAACCTGCTTCAGTTTCTTCTACTTTCAACTCTTTTTAACAAAAACTGTAATTATTCTTTTAACTTTTTAACTATTTTAGATAAATTCAGCTATGTTTTATCAACTTTAGCAAATCGTTTTCAGCTTTTTTTAACTTAACATTCAGCTGTTTTAGCTTCTTCTTCATATGTTTATCTCTGTTAAAACACTTCCTGTTTCTCTTCAGCTAATTTCAGCAGCGTTTTAAAACGTTTCAGTCTTTATCTAAATTACTGTTTAGATAAATTCAGCTATGTTTTATCAACTTCAGCAAATTTATTTCAGCTTTTTTAACTAAACATTTAACTTTAAATTTAACTGTTTAGATAAATTCAGCTATGTTTTATCAACTTCAGCAAATTTATTTCAGCTTTTTTAACTAAACATTTAACTTTACCTTTAACTTTAACTGTTATATTTTACTGTTTAGATAAATTCAGCTATGTTTTATCAACTTTAGCAAATTTATTTCAGCTTTTTTAACTTAACATTTAACTTTACCTTTAACTGTTTACATAAATTCAGCTATGTTTTATTAACTTTAACAAATCTATTTCAGCTTTTTAACTAAACATTTAACTTTACCATTAACTATTTTAGATAAATTCAGCTATGTTTTATCAACTTCATCAAATCTATTTCAGCTTTTTTAACTTAACATTCAGCTGTTTTATCTTCTTCTTCATATGTTTATCTCTGTTAAAACACTTCCTGTTTCTCTTCATCAACTTTCAGCAGTTCTTCATGAATCGATTCAGCGTTTCAGCATTCACAGTGCATTTTCTTCAGGAAATGCTTTATCTAGTTTGCCACATAATATCTTAAAACTGAGGAAGTTCAGGTGGACTGTCTGAAACAGCATCACCAACACTCCCAAACCAGGCCCCTCCCTCTACCTGTGAATCTATCAACGGTAGAGAGGTGAGGAGTTTCAGTACTGCAATCAATCCTCCTTTTAGAAGGGGATGATGTTAAGTTTGTGTTGAAATTGTTTGAGATGAGTTGATTCCACTGTATGATCATTGTGGAGGATGTAGTTTGTCCTGCTGTTGAATTGTACTGCATTAGACATGATATAGCTAAGATATAGCTAACACTTTGCACATGCTCGGCAGAAATGGATACAGTTAAAAGTTAGTTAAATGTATGACTTAAAACATCTGGTGGTCACTGACAGAAGATGTTCACCTTGAGCTGCACTTCAAGGGCAAATTCCAATGAAATCTACCTTCTAACATATATGAGCACAAATTGAATGAAATGTGCACTGTAAATTTTATGTGTGCTTTCATGAATGTAAATGTAGCCCACAAAGAGACAGAGACAGAGTCTCACAGGACTACTGCCTTGTTAAACAGATGGGGGTGACAGTGCTGGAGTGGGGTAATTTAATCACACTGCTCCAATTTAATGACTAACCACAGAGCACAAATGCAACTCATACACATGCACGTCTATATAGACACAGTACTAAATTATCCCCATTTACACAGCAACCACAAACAAAATCCATCTGCTCAACATGGAGAGAGATCACATGACCACAAAACCCACAACTAGGCTATCAATGATAAGGTGACTGACTGAAGGGCACTAAGATGTGGAGTGGAAGCAGTTTCCCACCATCAGTTGTCCCTCTGAATGCTGACAACAGTGTTGTATAAAGACAGTTTATCTAACCGTGGCCATGGCTATTTGGTTAATATACTAGGACACATATGGGACTCCAGTGGCACTGTTCCTGTCAATTTAACATTTTCTCTAAGCACCAGCAACTTTTCCCCAAAAGCCCATATTTATCAGAACACAATGTCTTCTAACCAAAGGGGCAAACATAAAACACAGGTGAATAAAAATAGAATATCATATTCTTGCATTTTATAATCACATCTATTATGACATCAATTTATACATATTGCTGATATACTTTTAGTATAGCTTAGTTAACAAATTAGAGTGGCTGCTTTATTAGCTTTTATAATCATTATTTTGATAGGTAGGCAAGAAAAATAAAGTCTCTCTTTCTCTCACACACAACACACAAAATCCAATAGAAAGTATAGCTACAGTTGGATTTGTATTGAACAATCTGCCCGCAAGTTAGCACAGAACAAAACACACACAGTGAATTGCTGGATCAGCCTTGGGAGGACTTTCTGTAAGTGCAAAACACTTGACTAAATGTTCAGCAATATTAAATGAACACAAAACTGTTTGACAAGCCCTAAACAAAGCTCAGTTGGCAGTTTGGGAGGAGATAAAATTGCACAATCATAGGACAATACGCACAAACAATAAAGCAGTACTTGCCATTTAATATTATTTTCCTACACCACAAAAAAGAACAAATCAGGAACAAAATTGTACTACATATTTGCAAAATCTATAAACTCCCTCAGCTAAATTAAAAATTAAAAAATGTACCCAAAAAGACACTGGTAAAGACAGAAACTTAAGAAATATCAAGAAAATAATCAGATTTTCAGATCCTTTTGCTCCTATTGGTTTCACTATCACACACTGTTAAGGGTGTTAACAGTGTGTGATAGTTGTTTTTGAGTTGAAAGAGTAAAAGAAAATGTAGAAAAGGAGGAACCACAAAGACAAAGAGGGGACAAACAGAAGAGAAAGAAGATTTGAAAGAAGATTTAAGATAAGATGAGATAAGATAAGATAAGATAAGATAAGATAAGATAAGATAAGATAAGATAAGATAAGATAAGATAAGATAAGATAAGTGATTTAATTGAGAAAGAAAACAAGATATTTAAACACCAGTGGAGGTAAAAGAAAACGAGAGGGAAGCACCAGTGTTATGGCTGTCCTGATTTAATACAGGCCCCCCTTATTAATGCAGTCTGGTTTAACCTTGATTAAGCTTACACCAGATTAAAGCTAAACCCCTCTGCAACAGCCCTCATTTGAACATGGGTGTGTACATGTATATGACCTGTATGTGTGCGCAGAGTGGTGGCAGAACAAGTTACTTTTCCCCCCGCAACTTCTAACAACCATACAAACTTTTCCTTTACGAAGAAACTAAATGTGATGCTGGTGTGTACGTCTTCAATTAACAATAGGAAATAAATGAAATGATTTTTGATGGCTCTTCTCTGTTCTGACTTACTACTTAGGTTGAAACTTCTCTTCATATTCTGATAAAAACTAAACGGAAGATTTTAAGAAATGCGTCTTACACATCCTCCTCTGGGGACTTTTTTTAATTATTCATTATTTAAAGGCTTTTTTTAAACTGCTCTCTATGTAGGATTGTCATCGAACTGTCTGGATCTCTTATTGATGGCTGGTAAAGATAGCAAAACGTCTTTTTAATGTTTCAGGCTTAAAACAAACAATAACCAAAATAATCAGAAATTTGAGTCATAATAATATAATTCACACATTTTATTTGCACTGGCTTCATCCTGCCAAGGCAAAAAAGCTTAAGCATGTTACACTATGAATGGTGTAATTATTTTTATAATTGAAGAATCTTCTAATTTTTTTCTTGTTTGTGTTTATTGCTTGCTGTTTTTCATTCTGAGCCATTACAGAACAGTCAACTACAACAATATGAGATTAGTATAATTTATTCTGCAGTATTAGAATAAACCGGTTATGTGAGCAAATGGTGTCATTTAAGAGACATCAATAAGTGAAGTCACTACATCTGCTACCAGTGAAAGATACTGTGCATCACACATCATAGAAAAGGGAAGTATAATAGTATGTTTACTCACATATGAGGCAAATCATTAGTGTCAAAACATTTATTATTATACTTGTTATGGTAAGCCTTTATTGGCAGTTATCATAAAGCTTAGGAAGTCTGAAAAATCAGAAAATAAAAATTCTGAAAATACCTAAGCCTCTCTCATTGTGCCTTACCTATTCTTAGTGTACAATACACATGTGCCCAAGGTACTATGAATATTTCAGTAGGATTATTTCCCTGACTAATAGAGTCAGGGAAATAATAGTGCAGCCCTCTCTATTAGTCAGAGTTATAGTCTGTCTGAAATGCACAGAGTCATATTCATTTTGGTGTTTTTATCGCTGGTCTGCTCTCCTTGAAATATAACAACAGTACTGTACAAACACATTAATACAGCGAATGAACATAAGCATTGGACACAAATGCATAAAAATATGCAACGTGTGAAACATCAAAGGGCTTTCTGGCCCTGATCATGGAAAATGTTAAATACTGAAAGTCTGCACCAAACGTATCATTCAACATATTCACTCTTATTCAATAGCTTTTTCATAGTATGTGAATTACTATAAATTTTAATAGTATATTTACTTATTGTTTTAACACAATGAAACACAAATAGTTTCAATAAGAAGTAAAGCATTTAAATGCAAGTGCCTTATAGTGTTACTTTTGTTTCTATTATTGTAATTTACTATAATGTTTTTCATTATTCCACGTACAAGGCACAAACTTAACCTATAGTATGACAAACAGAACCACCGTTACTCCAGTTTCAGTCTGCAGATAGCGGTGTTGAGTTAGTGTAGCCGGGGCCTGAGCCACATTCATTTAAGAAACACAAGATTTTAAAAGAAAAGAAACAATATCAAAACACAGAGGATATGTAGTCATGGTAATCAGGTTATACTTACTGGGTGTTTCGCTGAGATTCTCCCAGTCACAACACATGTCTGGTACCATGTGGAGGAAATGTAGCTCTGATGAGTTGAGATCAAGGATCAATACAGAGAAAAAATAATTAGCTACACAGATAAAAGTCAACCAGGACATCCAACAACCTAAAACAGCTTCAGGCAAAAATAATTTTATAATTCCCATGTTTATGACAGTGACAGTGTTAAAATACATTTCAATTGCTCAGCTATGTGATCCGTAATATTTCGATATAACACACTCATGTAATGAAAATAACAGCTGCAGGACTCATTGCCATCATCACTTTGATGCTTTTGGGCCAACCAAGAGCTCAGTTGCTCTGAACCACTGACCGTAAGTCCTGCACCTTCTTTTCCTCTGCTCCCTGTAACCTCACCGTTTCACTTGGCTGCCTCTCATTCACACATGTATTCTGTTTTGCTGCGGCTAATCTTCATTCCTCTGCTTTCCAGAGCACACCTCCACCTCTCTGGATTTTCCTCCACCTGCTCCCTGCTCTCGTCACAGATCACAATGTCATCTGCAAACATCATAGTCCACGGAGATTTCTGTCTAACCTCATCTGTCAGCCTGTCCATCACCACAGCAAACGAGAAGGGGCTCAGAGCCGACTCCAGACTTCCTTATACAATACCACAGCTCCTCTCTCGGCACCCTGTCATACACTTTCTAGATCTCCGAAGAGACAATGCAGCTCCCTTTGCCCATCTCTGTACTTTTTCTAGGCATGAAACCATATTGCACCTCACAAATGGCCATCACTGCCTGGTGACACACCAAGTACCCTCCTAGTTGTCTCACTGATCACATTAGCTGTAGTTGTCAAGTCATATGAAAACACCTTCTGACCAGCCAGAGCTTGTCTCACCTCCCTGAAAACTACACACCATTCTTCCTTAGTCCTTAGTGCCTTAGTTCTCTTCATCTTACTCACCACCATTATCATATTTCACACAACCATCCTATGTTGTCTGGCTACACTCTCCCCTACCAATACTTTGCAGTCACTGATCTCTTTCAGATTACACGGTCGACACAAGATGTAGTCCACCTCAGTCCTTCTACCGCCACTCTTACACGTCCCTTCTAGAAGAAAGTATTCACTACAGCCATTTTCATCCTTTTTGCAAAGTCTACCACTATCTGTCCTTCTGCATTCCTGTCCTAAAGACCAAACCTGCCCATCATAATCTCATCACCTCTGTTCCCTTTACCAACATGTCCATTGAAATCTGCACCAGTCATCACTCTCTCACCTCATCTAACTCCAGAATCTCTCCTTTTCCTCTAACTCATATCCTGCTTGTGGGAAATAACCACTAACAACAACATTGAACATCACACCTTCAATTTCCAGCTTCAGCCATCACCCTATCTGATTCTCTTTTCACCTTCACAACATCCCTGACAAACTTCTCTTTCAGAATAATTCCTAATCCATTTCTTTACCCATCCTTCCCTGTCACGGTCCCAACATTCAGTCCCTACTATCAGTCCTACACTCTTGCTTTTCCTCTTCTCTCTCTGCCTACGAACATATCTTCCTTCTTTCCTTCTTCAACCAACAGTAGCCCAGTGTCCACCAGGACCCTGTAGGTCAACAGCACCAGTGGCGATATGTTAACCAAGGCCACAACCGATCCAGTATGGAAGTCATGTTGATGATTTGCATTCACAACCCTATGCATTTATCCAGGCTTGGTACTGGCTCAAGATGACACTGGATTGTGCCCCCTTGTGGTTGAATTGTCCCATTGTGGCTGTAGTAGTAGCTATAAATTAAATTACCCTTTCCAAATGTTTTCTGGTTAACTGACATAAACGGTATATGCATCAACTTTACTATTATATTCACTTTATAGATGCTGTTTTTTCTCAGAGAATATATTACCCACCTATAGTGTGGACTGAATATTTTATAAAACTACAAATCTTGATTCAGCATCATTCAGCAGCATCCTGCTCTTGCTGGGATTGTTGACTGCAGAGACAGACTCATTTTTAGAGATGAGTAACCACAGAGTGACAAACACAAGCTGCTGCACCCATACACAACTAAATGAAGCCCATGTGGAGAGGAATGCAGACACAGACCTCCATCTTTGCTCTGCCAATTTCAAACAGCAGTGGCAGTAAACAGGGCCAACAGTGTGAAGAGATCAGCACAGATGACATTTCATTCTTATGTTACTAGAGAAAAAGCTGAGTACTAGCTGGAGCAGAAGTAGTGCAACCAAGCCACGTCACTCTGTTGCAGTTGTACTGTAGTTGTGCAAACAACTACTTTGTGAATAACCTACATAATTGCACTGTACTGTAAGTTGGAGTACTGAGTATTATTACTGAGTATTATTATTATTACTGATATTCCCATTTGAAGAAGGAGAAACAAGATGTGTTTGGTAGTATACAAGCATAGATCTGGTGCAAAACCAAACAATGGGAAATAAAAACTTTGTTTGAGTCATAGTAGCCTGCAGCAATCTCTCAGCTTTTGAATTCGAAGTCTGTTTTATTTTTATTTGTTCCAGCCTGAGGGAGAAAAGTCCATGTCAGAGTAAGAACAAGAAAGTTACCTCATGTTTATGAGACTAATAACAGAAATGTGTTATTATAATTGTACTTTGTAGACAGTTTTGATTTATATTTAAATGAAACCAGTTGTAGGCTCACCTTGCTCCCCATGCATGAGAGAATCCCATCAACGAAGGTGGACTTGATCTTATGAACCTGGGATTTTAACAGAGACATTTTTACAGTGAAAACAAAAGTATCACTTTGAGAACGCTAAGCACTTTGAGGTAGCACTTTCTCCTTAGCCAGTGCGTGTTACCAACAATTTGCCACGTGAAATTGCCACTGCAGCTTCATTGAGCAAAGGAAACCATTTACTAAAACATTGTTTTGACAAGCTCAAATATAAAGCAGATGAGAACATGGCTGACCTGTCTGTACTCTAGAACAACCTTTGGCAGAGGATGCAGGTCCTGAAGCTGCAACAACTGCCAAAGAATAATACAGAGGAAAAAGATAGAGATAAGAAAAATTGTATATGAGTAAAGCCAACCCAAGTTTTCAGCACGCAAATATTTAATGTAAGCTACAGTGTAGGTTGGCAAGATCCCTGTCTACCTGCTGATTTGTGGACTGACTATATTTGATGACTGTTTATCAAAATTAAGTAGCAAACATGTGACAGTGTGTGTTTATGTATTTGCCTTCGTCAGTTATCAGTGTGCATACTGAAACTTCAAAAAAAGACTAATCTGAAGAAGATTTGAGGATCAAACTGACTTATCAGTCTGTGTTTATGTGTCTGTGTACTCCATACTGTAGCTTCTGATGTTGACTGATGCTGTTTGTTGATGGTCTTGGGAAGTTTCTTGTTCTTGCAGTGCTCATGGAGGCGCAGCTTCTCAAACAGAACCTTCAAACATTGTAAATCCAAAATATGCACAAATCTTTCTAACTGTAACAGACACACATTAATTAAAAGTACTCACGTAGATACATGTGCGCAAACATAGCAAACATACACAATATAAAAAGACAAGTAAACATTTCTCACCTTTCCCAGAATCAAGATTTTGCAACATTGCAATATAGTATTAGGAGATTTGATACACACCATTCTTAACTGAGAGTTGCTGGTGATCAGAAACATTTGTCCAGCTGCTTGATGGGCCTCCTGCTCCAATTGCTTCATTTTAGCCTGAAAGAGCAAGTGAGAAAGTAATTTTATAGGTAATTTTATACTTGAACAACAATAACTATTAGCCTACCAGCACTTGCTTACTACTATACTAACTGGATCTAGGAAACTACCATATATTCTGAACTTTGCAGATAATGTAAAAGAAAGTTAGAACATTTTATTCCAGTACAACATTGCAAATCTCTGTCAGACCTCTTCCACGTAGCTAGTCTATCACTCAGTAGGTAAGACCAAATAAAATGTTGGTGACAGAAGTGTATTTTTAACAAGAGTGACTTTACTATAATGGGAAACACAGTTCTGATGCCTTGTGAATGATAGCTTGCCCAAGCAATATCAAGGTAAGTAAATTATCATATATTTTTCCAGACCTAAATATGAACCCTGCAGTAAGGCTATGGAGGTTATTTAAAGGAGGGAACTCATATTTCTTATATTTCCTCTAATGTGTGTATTTAGAAACTTGTACTTTCTCAATTTCTCTCTTCTTCCAATGATGAAATGCAAATCATGCTGCTATATTAAGGATATGGATACAACCAACAACAGAAACTTTCACACAAATAAACAGTATGCAATCTAACATAAGGAGCACCAAACAGACTGTAATGACTGCTGTGATAATCAATTTAAATACAAAAAAAAACTCTATTTCTCAGGATAGCTAACACGAGAACACAGGAAGTGGAGAGAACAAAAATGCTAGAAAGAGGGAGAAGGAAAGAGAATGTATGATCAAAAGAGAAGTCCCAGAGAAACAGATATAATGATGAAAAGTAAATGAGTAAGATGAAGAACAGTAAAAACGTCACACAAGAATAAGCACAAACATGAACTTATTTTTCATTTTTTATAACTGGGGGTGACACCCACACAGCAGCTCATTACCAGTCTAACTGAGGTAGAAAACACTTCTTACCGACGTGACAGCCAAACAAGAGAATGAGGTAAGAGAAATGGGGACAAGAATAGAACAACAAATGGGAGGCGAGAGGACGGGGTGGGGTGATGAAATGAGACACAGACAGAAAGAGAAAAACTGTGACAGATTAAGGAGGGACAGACAAAGTGTGTAACTAAATGGGCCACGAAAAATTTAAATGTAGATAAATTAAAAGAAACAAAAGATTTTTAAAAAGTGGGCAGATGGGATGTAGGAACAAAAAAAAACTAAACCTGAGCGGGAAAGACTGAGGCTGTACCTTGATAGAAAATGGCATTAGAAACAAACAGACATCATTCAGACAAGTGAGATGGGAAGACAAAACGTGGAAGGATAATGGGTAGAGGTGGGAGAAATGATAAATAAAAAATAGCAATGAAGGAGGTAGACGTGGGGAAATAGAAGCAGTAAGATAAAAAGACAGAATGAAAGAGAAGGAGAAGTGGGAAAAGTAGAGGAGCTGGCAGACATGTGCCTAAATCCTAAAATATGATCTTTTCTCTTGCTTGCTCACTCACTCACTGCCCAGGGCAGGCTCCAGACTGCCTCATCAATATTAGATGCTCTTAGTACTGTGTATGACACACACACACACACACACACACACACACACAGAGCGGGTAGCAGAGAAGTGATACTATAGTGCAAAATTCTGGATGATTGCATCAAAATTAGTCATTGCACGTAACTTTTCTGATATATGTTTAGGAAAGGATGTCTAATCTGCTTTAAACGTGACATATGACGTGACAACAGTTTAATGAGTTATATTAGTAATATTTGGTTAGTTGTGGCATTTGTCTGACTGAATTTTAATAATGCTCATTGAAAAGACGAAAGACCATGTGAGGATATTTGTAAGATGCAGCCTGACAGACAGGGGGATCCTCTGGTGTTCAGACCAGTGAACTTGACAGCTCAGCTAAACAGAAATCCAACGTTTACAGAGTGGGGACATGCATGACTGCACTAACAAGCACATATTACAAAAACAAATACACATGCATGTACACAAAATTCTACAAAAGGTTTGGTGCATCGGTGTGCTTTGATGGCAGAGACAGACAGTGATGGACCTTCCTGCAGCACAGGCCCTTGAAGGAAAAAGACAGACTCTCAATCCTATATTTAGTAACACGGCAAGATACCAAGACTCTCTCTCCACAACAACACTGCTGCTGGCACTAGCAAGAGTTGTAAGAGGGTTTAAGCAAGTGCGTCTGTGTGGGTGTCTTTATGACTGCCTGTAAAACTGATTATCATTGTGAGTGGACCGCTGAGGCCATACTGTATGTGTATGTATGTCTGTCTTTGTGTTTCTATGATCACTCTCAAATGTGTCTCCAGAATAGTTTTTTATGTGCATTCAAACAGGACAGGTCTCGGGAGTATGTTCATCCACCATTTCACAAATCCTACCGATGAAAAGAGGAAGAAAAATGTTATTTTTCTTTCATTCCTGCACTGTTTTCATAAGGTCCCACCAGTTTCCCATTGTCCTCCACTGTTTTGCTTGTGTTAATACAGCAGCTGTCTAATGCACTGTGTTGGGGCAGTCACATACCAATGTTAGTTTGAAATTCAGTACACACAAGGATGTTATTATAGATTCCCTAAAAGTCCATACGTCTGTGAACATGAATTGAAATAGCAATCTTGTTTGTGAATTGTTCAGTCCTGTGCTGTTGCAGTTCTTACTTAAAACAAGGCATTGAAATATAACTAAATGACTTGTCTAAAATTAGCATGTCTAACACTAAATACACATTGCAAAATTTGTGTATGCTGCTCCACTGCTGCTTTCAGGTGGGAAATTGGCATTGACCATGAGGGAAATGCTGATAACTGCTGGCTGTTGTAGATAACTTTGTCTGCTCTGCCAACAAACAACAACTTTGAGACAAACTGTTCTGCTTTATTTAATTAATAAAGCTGATTGAGAAACTTTATAATACACTAGCCATAACATTCACTTTAACATAAAGATTTATTTTCCTGCCCTCTTGTCTTACCCCCAGGAGGTCTGAAGTTCTCTTCAGTGCTTCTTTGTCCACATGGATGCAATGGCCCTCCATGGCTGAAACAAGACAAGCAACGCTGAGTAATATACAAGACCTTCAACAGTGAGCTATTGACAATAGGATAAATACTCAAATAGGGTTACTGCTAGGGTAGAAACATGATTTACAGTAGGATTCAACACAGATGAATAGAAAAGAACAGAGAGCATTGACAATATTTAGACATCTATCATTACATCTGAGCTATAACTTCAGCTACCCCAGCAACTTAAGTTCATATATAAATCAAAGATTTAATCAGCCAATGCTGTATGCTCTGATATAAAGCAGATCCAATTTGAGCTTTATTTGATTAGCCAGGGATGTTTTTGCCACAAATGCATTGCATTAGATTTATTATCATTTCATACCACTGCCTGAAGCCTCTAAGAATGAAAAAATATAGTACAGTATTAATGAAGGAATGTAAAGATGTAAAGTGGCCATCACCTGCTAAGACAGGAATCATTTTCAGCTCTATGTGTGAGTAAAGCTCCCACAGCCCCTGTGCCTGGACACACAAAGAGTCAGTCAGGCAATTTGTGTCTACTGAGATTACACTTGTGTGTATGTGTGGGTGCATCTGCAAACCTGTAGTTTAGTGCATAACTCATTGTTCAGCCAGTACAGCAAAGAGAGATCTGAGATGAGCTGGGAATCCTGGATGAATAAAAGTAACATGATGATAAAATACTGCGGTCAATTTTCATCAGGGTAGAAGATGTTAAATGAACTTTGTCAGAAGCCTCTATTTCTTTATATGAACAAGGACTTCCTTAAATATCAGCAACTGTTATCCAGGATACAGAGTTGAAGTTTTGATTAGTTGTGTCCTTGAAACAGATGGCCTTTGCTCAGACCACCGTGTTCTTAAAAACTCTGAATCCCACATGCAAGAAGTGTAAGTGACCCTGATGGCTCAATAAATTCACATTTTAACTAACCTTTTTGGTACCTAAAACAGGTGTTTTATGAGGTCTTTTGCAGTGTTTCATGAGAAGACCCTGGTAACAAGAGGATGGATCTGCAGGATCCAGAAGCCACCCTGACACCTGTGGGTCATGGATATGACAGCCTGCCACTGGAAAAAGAAGTAATCCCTTCAAATTGAATATGATCCACAGTATGTACATAAGAGATGGTCAGCTTGCACTGGATGTAACAAAGAGAGAAACTACAACCTTTTAACAGCCAGTGTTTGATAATGCGACACACGTTTTTGCTGTACTATCACAAAACAAAGCAAGTGCTGATTTGAAAAAGCATGAGCATGACAGCATCTACAGTATCATGTTTGTGTGCATGGTATGCCTTCTTTCCAGTTGAGGTCTTGTTTGTAAAACTGCAGAGCTGTACGAAGCAAATCCTTGGCTTTATAGCACACCACCAGTTGAGATCTTGAAAGCACCTGCAGTAGCACATCTCTATGGGACACAGACATGCACACACCTGAAAAGCCCTGTATACTGTACATATCTGTTTTTTGAGTTTAAAAGCACAAATGGAATATAAACTCACACTTCCTATTCACAATCTCTTACTTACACACCTAGTAAAGAGTGTCTGGCTTTCGTGTTTGTGTTGTTGGGCCAATACAGGCATTTGCTCTAGTTTGAAGTAGACCAGACTGTCGTTTGGTCCAAGAGAGTCTTCTGGTGTGCTGCGGTCGAGATCATTCTTCATCAGTACAAGGAGACCACACACCAGAGGAGTGAACTTCTATATCAAAGATCAAAGAGGGAGAGTAACGTGAGCAAACAGTTGATGAACTATTAACAATAAGAGTAAAGTGGTTACACTGATTGTATAGCGACTGTGACAGATGGAAGCCACAGGGCAAGTTTCTATTCCTTTTTAGGTGCAAAATCATATCATTTATTGAAATACAATAAATCTTTCATTACCAAACTGAATCCCTGCAGCCATCTCTGCTCACCTGTTCTGGGTCTAACTGAGTTGCTCCATCCTTGTACACCATGGTCAGAACCAGTGCCTCGGCCTGCCTGGTCTCCTCAAGCAATTGCATCTTCTCGACCTGGTTCAACTTCCCAGAATCCTTTATTCTAGGGTCACATATCAGGGCTGTAGTAAGACAGCTATCGGTGGATCGGGGCTGGGGTTCACCAGTATTAGTCCTTTCATGAGATGTCTGTGACAAATTGGTGGCTTGGTCAGGTCCACAATTGGCTCGTTTATGCTTGGGTGGTTGGTAAGTTACAAAAGATGATCTCTGTTTGGGAGTACTCCTAGCAAATTCATGGCCCCTGTGATCAATATTACTTCTCTTTTGTCGAGTTTTCTTTGGCACATATGGTTCTGGGAGTATAGTTGGGTGTTCAGGCATAGAGGTTTTAGGCTTGGCTGCCCTCCTCTTGCTGACTTTTCTGTCCCCTGGCTTTTCTTGTGAGGAACAAGGTGGCTGCCATTTTAAACGACGTTTGATTAGGTGGATTTTTTGAGGACAGTTCATATTTTGGTCCTGAAGCACTTCATGCTTCCTTTTTAGTGGGAACGAGGGAACCAGAGGAGCAAGATGTGAATTAGTTTGTGAAGCAGACAAGTTGCTGTTTTCTAGTTTTTCTCTTGGTTTTATGGCAGTTGAGTTTAAGTCCTCTACAAAAGAGGATTTTTGTCCAGAAGCTAAAGCGCTTGCTGCCACACATGAGCTACTCCCTCTGATGTATCCATTAGTGGTCTACACAAGAAAAATGGTAAATAGCATGCAGTCAGACAGGAACAAGGGAAACAAAAAAGAAAAGGAGAAGCAAGAATAAATTTAGAAGGACTCTACAATATCCAAAGGGAGTTGAAAATAGACTTTCATTTTCTGTGATGGTTCTGTTACATAGAAGATCAATACAGAACAGCAAATCAGTTTGGAAAGCTTTAACACAAAGAGGAATGTAAACTGTATTTGATTATTCCCATTCATGCTTAGAGCTGGTTACATAATGCAGAATTTGTGAAAGACTAAATGAAAGCTGAGAAAGTGAACAGGTAAGATAGAAGAAAAAAAAACTCAGAGAGTCAAAAGAAAACAAGACTGGTGCGCCTTCAGCACTGTGTCCCAGACAGAAACAAGACAGTTCAGACTGTCTACCAAGCTTGCCTAAAGCTGGGACAGGGTCACAAACTCATTCATTCATCATGAAGACAAAACACTTTTTTGGATGCAAAACAATAATCATTATTTGACACTAACCAATTAAATTTGTATATAGTATGTATTATATATATTACTACATATGTATGTAATTTAATAAATTTGTCACATTATACTATATGTAGAGAACTAAAAATGAGAAAAATGCAACATACAGGGTAATCGACCTATAGCAATGTTGTGAACGAACAGTGGCCAGACGAGATGTGGAAAATGAGGAAAAAAGCTGAGAAAGTACATGATGAGTAGAAATTTGAGTCCCATATCCCAAAAGCACCTCGTCACCTCACTCTGGCAACGTCTTACAAACATCTTTATTATTCATAAGTCTCATCTCTGTTTATGCAAAAGCACCAAGTGTGTGCAGTAGGGTCTGTAGGTAGGAATTACTGTGACTCAGCTCCCTGAGGAGAGTCTTCCTTATTTCCCTGTAAACACAACCCGTTTTCCTGCTGACAAAGTCATGAACCCCCCCTGGGTGCTGTGCTACAGGATATAGATAGAAAACCGAGGCAGGCCATGGCCTGCAGCCCAGTACTGGATGGAGGAAAGTGTAATAGAGTGAATGAGAGGAGAAAGAGAATGAATTGGTGTGTTCACTGCTGATTATAGCAATACAGTGAAGTCCTGCACCACTTTCTGTCTCTCCTCTTCACCTCCATCTTTCAGATACTCCCACTTCTTTCCCCTCACTGAATGTGTTTCTCTGTTGCTCTCCCACACCATCAGCTCTTCCCTTTAAAGTTCTTTCTTTTCCTGTTCCATGTGTATCATGGACTACTTTGTCAGGGCTTTTTTTTACTTTACAGCTCAGTAGGGAGCTATCAGTTGTCAGCAACTGTTTCCCACAAACTAGATTGATTTCTATGTGTATAAGTCAAATAGAAGCTTCAGTATTTTGAGACAGCTAAGGATATTTCTTGTGTGTTGTCACTATACTGTACAAGATGTTGCCCCTGCATACAGGAATTAGATTGGTGTGCTAATTATTGAGGAATAGAAAAAAGACACATACAAAGTGAGAAAATAAAGATACATCAGGATTTGTGCGTAAACAATCCTTGACTCACTTGTACATTGTCAAAATGACAGGACACTTTGATTCCTGGCCCTCTTGGCCTGTCCACCTGGGACAACGTAGGTGTGGGACAACGTTCTCTCCTTAAGTCCTCTAGAAGGGAAGAGGCAAATATATATATATATATATATACCTGTTTATCACTTTTCCAGACTTGTCTTCAGTCATTGCACCTTCTCTGTTGTGTGTGTGACTAAGCATACATGGGAGCTTGCACATTGTGTGCATAAAACCTCAACACTGTATGATAGGACAAGGTCAGCCAACACCATAAATCCTGGCTAAGGCCATACATTTTTGTTACAACTTGTGTGTGTGTTTCTTGTCAAGTGTGTGTTTGGAGATGTGTACATGTGAATTGACTCAGCATTGTCTAAGCAGCTAAAACTCAAACTCCCATCCTGCAGCTGTAATTTGAGCAGGCATATAACAGTCCTTGTCAGTGCTGAGTCTCTAAAGCACTGCTCTGTCATCACCATCACTCTGATAACATAAAAATGGCTGAAAGTCACTGGAAAGAGATTGGCACAACCTGATTTAGCACCCCCTTGTACTGTTTTTTTTCCTTTCTAAACTAGCAACTGGAACAAAAACAGTCCACACAATTTCAATCTGAGTCTAATTAATTAATAACATTTATGTCTTAATCAAATTAAAGTAGTTTATTTGTCGTTCAACTACAAAGTTCCAAATTTCAACATATCCCTGAATATAGGTCTGTACCCAGTTGACCTTAAGTGTAGCTTTACATACTTTTATGCTGTTATAGTATCCAGTCTGGTTCTAAATTATGAGTCTGACACTCATCAGACACAGAAAAGTATTGTAGCACTCTCTAGTGGCGAATTCTGAAAACAGCATATTTGTTGCCCATCAACCCTATCATGCGCTTACCTGTAGATGGACTCTCATGTTCACTGTCCACTGCTGACTCATCTCTATCTTCTCTATCTCCAGGTAAGTCACTGACCGCTTTATACTCAGATTGGTTTTCTCTTGTCTGGACAATAGGACAATGTTGTTGTTCAGTCTCCATTATATCTTCAGTCTCTATAATAATGTCTGCCTTTGCCCTGCTCTTTGTGTGCACTTCCTGTCCAATCTCCATCATATCAACTCTTTCCTCTGTGGTTCTCGCCAAGTTATTAGGATTGGTATCAACCAGAATGAACTTGGCAGGCTCACACTGCACCAGTGTTCCTTCTCTTTGGTCCTTTTCTCCAGTTTCAATCACAGTCTGGCCCATGACTTGAGGGTTTTTAGATTGGCACAGACCTGCCTTGTGATCTCCCCTTAATACCAATGGTGTGATCTCTGCGGGATTGCCAGAATTATTTCCAGCTGATAGTGTTTTTCTGAAAGACGGCCCAATTTCTACGGTGGACCTATGAGAGAATTAAAAAAGATGAGCATGCATATTTTAAAATGCTGTTTTGCACAAATCGAGTAGCACATGATCACATGTTGAAGTTCAGACTGATTTCCTTTATGCAAAGCTAAGATTAACAACATACTTCCACAATACTCTGCATACTGTATTTCATTTGATCCTTACTTTCTCCAAAAAGCAGCCTGATCAGGAAGTCTCTTCTGTATTTGGAAGGTCAGAGTGTGCCTGTTTTCATGGGAGGAAGCGGCTGCTGTCTCAGACACCTCATTTTGAGGACATGACTGAACCTGGCTGGTTTGGTGAGCAGGGGGTTGAGAGTACTTTCTCTGGGGATACATCTGTGAGCACTGATAATAGCCTTCAGTCTCAGACGTCTGCCTTTGGAGCTCATAATCCCAGCAGGAGGAGGAACAGGGTGACAGGGAGCTCTCCGGTGTCTGTGAGTACTGATAGTAGGCCAAGGTCTGAGAACTCTGGCTCTGGTTGGAGGATTTATGGCATGAGGTGGAAAAGGAGGACACCTGGGGTCTGGACCATGGTGTGAACCATTGAGAGAAGGAATACTGTTACTTTTATCAATTTACACTTGCATTAAGTACATTGGGGTAGGTTTGATATTGCATGAGTATAGAAAGGTATGCCTTTTATATAATTTAAATACTGACTCCTTGTCCTTGCACCACTAGTGATTGTCATGTCATTGGACAGGCCAACATACTTTAGGATTAATCTGCAAATGTTAAGTGTAAAGTATTGTAAATGCAGTAAATAATCTGATACTATTATTCATATTTCCTGTGTATATTTTGTATTTGCTAACCTCATCTGACTTACCGATCTGCATTTCTGCCTCTCCTCTCCTCCTGACTTATACTCGCTGTGATTTGAGTGCAAGGCTCCCTCACGCTGCCATGTCTCTGCACTACCATATGCACAACAAAGGAGAAAGCCATAAACTGTCAAGAAAACTAAAAGAAAACGAAAGCAAATAAAATAAAAATAAGTAAATAAAAATAATTCTAAATTATACTACCTTCTAAAAGGTTTTACATAAAAACTAAATGTGTAATTGTGAAATGTTCTATTATTTTCTAGTATTTCTTCTAATACTACTGATCTAATACTATTATTGGAGCAGAACCTCTGAAGAAACAAGGCTTGGAATTGCTGCAGTACTGCATGTCATTGTGATTTATCAAGTCGGCACGTTCGAAAACAGTTTTTTTTTTTTTTTTGCTTAACTGGATTCTACAACACCTACAAGAGACTAGAAATAGCATACAGTATCCTAGAGCAACACTCTTCATGCCAGTATTGTGCAATCATCTGAAATGTTACTTAGCTACAATCTTGTATTGACAAACAGATGAACTACAATGCCTGTTAGCAGGTAATTATGTGCAATATGAAAGAAATTATAACACTAGAACAAACAACTCAGTTGCTAATACATTTATGATTGTTCCCTGACTCACTTTGACTGTGACTATAGGAGGAAACGCAGTGGTGTCTAGCTGCATTTAAACTCTGGGCCCGTAGAGCAACCAGGACTTTCTGGGCCGCCTCGGACAGTGGTCCAGAGTACAACATTCTTCTGGACTGCTCCATCTCCCCATCAGAATACCTGCTACTCTCTCTCTACCTGAGGAACTTTGACTTTTCAACCCTCAATGGCCTAAATAAGACAAAGGGAAGAATTAAGTTAGTTACCAGAAGACCTGGTTTGAACTGCCAACCCAAAAAAACATATAAAATTAAAAATAACTTCCATTAAGATATTTCTCTTTATTCATCAGATGACTTAAGACCAAAAGAAAAGGAATTTTAAATCATAACAGACAAAATTATTATGATTACTTTATGTAAAACTGTGAAATTAACCCAATCATTCAAATTCTAATCCTCACATAAACCAAAGCTCATTTTCTCAAGTTCAGTGTTTTTCCAAAGTTCAGTTAATTAATAATCGCCCACACAAAACAAGAGAATGTCCAGATTTTGAGCAGGTTCCCACTTGAAATCGGCAGAGACAGTGAGTTTCTTTCTTCTGCTTAAAGCACAGTGTGTGCTCATTAGACTGGCACTTCCTCAAGCTTTGAGAACACATTTTGACTTCCTCTGCTCAGAAACCGTTCACTCTGGTATGTTTGACTATTGCTGCCCTCTCTTCGATGCCATTTTGCTCTCCAGATCTTCAACTATTTTCTGCAGTAGTCTGGCATCCAAGTGAAAATAGATGTATAACTCCCTCTCCCGCCTTAGGAGGGCATTGCGCTCGAGCTGAGAACGCTTGGCTTTCACCTCCCCCATGATTTCTTGCATTAAATGCTGCAGTCTCTGTAGCTGAGACTCTGCTTCCACAAGCTTCACTGTCAGCTCCTGTAGAAGCACAAAAAGTGGGATGAGAACAGGACAAACAAATAATCAGCAATGTAAGAACACATTTTAAACTATAAGGTACATGAGCTGACTAACTGAATCTCTAAAAACATCAAATAATCCTAATTCTTCATGTAAATTAATTCAGTTGTTTGTAAATATTTCTATAAATATAAGCTGTCAAATAACAGATTGTATAAATAAAAGGAAAATATAAGGGTTGTTTTTGCATATTAAGACCTGCTACAAAGGTCCTTGTGCATAGGACTGTAAGTGTCAAAGTTAAAAAATATCCAATTCAATATATTAATAAATTAATGGACTTTAATATCCAGTTCTTAAATAACTGCAAACAGAAAAATGCTGCCATATAAGCCCTGCACTGTGAATGTTTCCATGTTATGTTAAATAAAAACATGAAAACATATAGTTTGTGTACTATTATTTTAAGCAGACTATGTTTTTCTATTGTTGTGAGTTAGATGAAGAACAGAGCACATTTTATGACAAATTAATGCAGAAAACCATGAAATTCCAAAAGGTTCACAAAGCTTTTCTTGTCAATGTAAATGTATGAACATAATGATCACCACCTGGATTTCACCAAGCAAAAAATCTTGACAAGAAATTAATGCAACTCTTGAAACAAATGTGATATTGCATAAGCATACTGAAATTATGCCACAGCAAAAGTGTGCTGCAATAAAAGCAAAAGGCAGTCCAAGAAATATTATTGTGTAACTTCTTTAGGCCATGCAATGTAGTTAAATAGTTGTCACTACAAGACATGAAATGTGAAGGCCATTCATATTTAAAACTGTAGATATAGAGTAAAAAGATATGACCATCCTTGAGCAAGGAGACAGGGTGAACAGACAAAAATACAGGCTAGATACTAAGCCTTGTGACGTGTAGCAAAGCAGTTCCACCTGAGGCCCATTTATCACACACAGATTTTTTTCACCCAACACCTGTGTCTCTTTATTATGTGCTTGACATTGTGCAAAAGAAAAAATATGTTGTGTCACCAGCTTCCCTCACCAACAGTCATGGATAATTTAAAATCAACTGACTCACATTGAGGACTGCTCATGACTGTACATAAAGGAAAAGGAAACAAACCCACCTGTGCATTTGGGCAGAGCAGATCCTGGTCAGTGCTGACTGTTGGACGTACCTGCGGCCCTAAGACCAGCTGCTGGAGCTCTGTATACATTGACCTGTGGAGCGCCTCACAGTCGCCATAAAGACGAGCAGCTGTGTAGTTCTGCTCTCTGTGAGCACCACCTAGAGCATCTCGTGTCACTTGGAGGTTGTCTGCCTGGTCACGAGAAGCCTGATCCAATGCTTCATATGTCCGAAAAGGCTCTGATCGACCATGATCAAAATCATTGTCAAGAATCTCAAGCAGTCTAAGGAAAGACCCAGGAAAGATATAATACTGAATTACATCCCAAAGAGAGACAGTCTGCATTTTATAAAGGACAAACACAAAGCAACATAGATTACACAGGTGTTGCAGAGAAACACTGGTTTAAATCTACAAACAGTCACAGTGATGTGAATGTGTTAGTGAATTAGTTACACTGTGGGCTTTTTGTCATTGCACTTTTATTCTTTATATATAAATAGATAAGTAGAAAAATGATCACGTATTATTACAATATATTGAAAGAATCGAAAAAGGCAACACACATGCTTAAAAAAAACATTTTTAAAAAGTACTAAATTGTTATACATCTAAATTTGTGTAACATACACATTTCAGGTACTTACCTGCTAAATGCTGCATCCCTGCAGTTGATAATAGGGTTGGACCTAGGGTTGATAGCAAGGTCAGGATGTGCCAAGGACTCAATCCTTAAGGTAAAAGCTTCACCTTCCTTAATCATTCTGCTGTTTACGTCGCCCAGCTGCTTCAAACATGTTCTCCACCTCCTCAACTCCATCTCTTGAGCCAAGAGGACCAGATCAAAGGACGCCTTCTGGCGCAGTAGGTAGTCACGAACCTAGGGGGAGGACTGGACTGTTAATTGTTATTTAATTCATTGTTATTTCCAGATTGTCTTACATTGGCAGAGTTGTTCCACAGTTTCACATGTCGGTTAAAACAGCAATCAAAACCATGAGTTTAGCACAGGTAAATTTTTTGTGTATTTATGTTTTCAGTATAAATAAATCACTGAAAAGGATGTCACCTACTAACCTGATCCTGTCTGGAGGTGTAGTAGTCCTGCCTGGCCAGTTGTAGAGCCAGGTCTCCCCTCACTACTGGTACATTAAGCAGCCTGGCTGACTCTCTAAGAGCTGCAGGTACTGGTCCATGAAGCAGAGCCTCCAGCTCAGCCTCCACAGCTTGCAGCTCCTTCTTGGTCACAGCGTCACGCACATGCAGTGAAGAGGAGGTGGAAATGCTCTAGTAAAGTGGAGATATAAAGGATAGTTGAGAGGAAGCAATAATAGTAATTATATAACAAGCCATGAGAACAACTTTGACTGTAATAGACACAACTAAAACACACATAACGTATACCTTGGTATGAGCAGACTTCTCCGAGAGCCAATCCAGTCCAGCCTTAACACTCTTCTCCTCTGCCACTGCCTGCATCAGCTGGTGCTGGGTCACAATATGAGACCACTGAAGTCTGGCCATCTCTGTTCTTCTGCGCTCCACCAACCGGTCCTCCTTCTCTCTTTTGTCCAGCCCATCCTCTTCCTCCTCTTCACAAGAACTGAGGTCAAGGACCTGGAAGCGCTCAGAGCAAGAAGTCTCAACAATGTCAGAGATTCCCTGGAAAAAATGTTTCTGAGTGAAGGCAGCTAGTGTTTTGGTGTTAAGCTCCTCTTGATGCAGGTATGCATCCAAGGAAATCTGTGAGAGGAGGACATTGTGCCTTTTGGAGATTGAAGAGTTTGACGGGGGCACAGGTTCTCTTATTCCTTTTTGTTTGGCTTCTAGATGGAGATATGAAGCAAGTTTGCTGACCTCATCTGTTAGGTTTTGTAACAGAGTGTTAGTGTCGGCATTCTCAGCCCCAATAGATGCACTGGTTTCCTTTAGCCTACATGTACCACTCTCCAGCTCTGCAGTGAGTCGTAGGTCAACATCTGCACGGGATGTGGCTACAACCTGCAACCGATTGTAGCGTCGCTGCTTCAGTTCTTTCTCTTTACACAGTGCCTGGAGCTCTGCCTCCAAGTCCTCTATGGTGACATCCCCATCTGCTGCAAACATAGAGCTGGAAGATGAAGAAGAGGGCCCTACGTTGTTTGCTCTGCCCCCATCTGAAGTTCCAATGGTTTTCAGAACCTCGCCCAAAGCTGCTTCATCCAGAATTGGCTTGCCAGACTTCCGTAGCTCCTGAAAAGCACGTGCCTCCTCAGTGGTGAGAACATTGCTCCGGTTTAATGTCCGACAGAAAAAGCGCAAGAAGTGAAGGTTCTCTGGGGCACAGTCGAACAGCCAGTCAAACTCTGATGCCTTCAGTGATAATGCACCAGGATAACCTAGACGGCCCAGGGCCTCCACAAACTGGCCACCGTCTAACATAGTGGTTTAGAACTGAGTCCTCCTTGTTGGTGTGCAAGTCAGTCACACAGCAGCATAATGTGATTCACAAAGAATTAGGTTAAACAAAAACAATACAATTATTTAATAATTATATACAAACTATTTGAGTTGTTTAAACCCACACAAATTAAAAAAAAACTACATACAATTTTTACAAAATGTATATACGTTATTCTCTCCGAACAAAATCCTTTTTATTTAGTTCCAGTTTATCAACTGCTAAGCAACAGGAATTTCAATCTAACTAATGTTACAGTAATTTATGATAGGGTACAACAGGGGTTACAACACAAATCAACATTTAAAGTAGTGAACAGGTAACGTTAACGCAATCGACAGTCTCTTTGCAAATTTATATGTATTTTGGTCAAAAGGGGAACATAAACTGCACAAACATTTGCTTTTTTCATCCGGTGAATGTATTGTAAGGAGAGATCGGTGTCAACAGCCAGCTAGCTAGCTACCTAGCTGGTAAAATTAAGGTTAGCTACAATTTCCGTTTAAGTTAACAACTAAAAGTGTGCCCAAACTAGTAGCAACCACCTTCCTTATCACTTTTGTTCAAACAGATTTCTCGTATGCTGTCTTGTCAACAAACGTCAACACTAGAAACAAAGCTAATAAACATTCATGCTTTGTTACTTACAATTTTATTCAGGACCTCTGCCTATTAGCCTCCCGTCGGTTAGCTAGTTAGCTATACGCGCCAAACATCCAAACTGACATCACGTCAGCACGCAGTAGCAGCGTAACGTCCTCCGTCACGCTTACGAGACTGTGTCAAAGCCAATCAGATTTGAGGATTGAGGCTTGGGTCCCGCCCTCTGTCTTCCTGTGAGTTAGTCTGCTACAAGTTTAGTGAATCAAAAACTTTTGGCGGAGTCGTGTCTGTGTGCAGAGCTGGTGAGAAAAGGTACATGCATACAGTTTACAGGGTATTTTGAGAGACAGCAGGGTTCAATTAGTAAGTCACTTTTTATTTTAGGAGGAATGGAGATACCCAACCTATCAGTAATCGTATTAGTAATTGTTTAGAACAACAATATTATATTCAGTGGATAGCACTGTTGCAGTTGTTGTTGCAGCTAAGAAAAATATTTTCAGTTTTTCTGCATAAACATGAAAATGTGATCTGTTTTTCACCAAATCAAACATTTAAAAAATATTTCCAATCTGTGTTATCAGATTAGAAATATTATGTTTGTTATGATATTGGTTGAGATAAGAATCATGTTTATGACGCATTTATACAGAAAACCAGGAAATGCTAATAGTTGCAATTCCTTTTTTTGCCACTGAACTATCATCTGTTGTATCTCTCACAGCTGACCCAAACAAGAATCATGGTTCAAGCTAAGACATGGATCCTGACAAAGCCCTTTGAAGGCTTCCCGCAGCACAGCGACTTTGAGCTCAAGGTGGAGGAGCTACCTGAGCCCAAAGATGGAGGTAAAATGATTTTTGTCTATTTATTCACTCTACTTAGGATTCAACAGGCAGTCATGTTATTTGTTTTCATTTTCATACAAAAAAGCAAGTCATTGTTTACTTTACTGAACAAAGTTACACTTTAACATAGTTTTTGTTGTGATCTTCCTTTTCTTCAGAGGTGCTTCTGGAGGCAGTGTTTATCAGTGTTGACCCATACATGAGGTGAGACGAGAGGAGGATCATGCAATTGAAAATATTCAGAATTGTTATTATGAACGCATTGTTTGTCTCTTCAGGCTGATCAGCAGTTTTTCCGTGAATAAAGGCGATGTGATGATTGGAACTCAAGTTTCCAAGTAAGGAACAATAATAAAATAATATTTAATAATAATACAATTAATTTCTTTCGTTTGTAGTAAATAACTGAGAAAGGTCACAGCTTCTGGCCTAACATGGCAAACTAAAACATGTAGTGTCAGATAACCTATATAATAATTCACACAGTCAAGCAGTAAAACTGACACAGTAATTGAAATGACAATAAGAAATTCTTGATTGACCGATAGCCTCTCTTCTGTTTTTCTGTAGGGTGATTAAAAGTAATAACCCAACATTTCCTGTGGGAACCCATGTTGTTGCATCTTGTGGATGGAGAACTCACACAGTCTGTGATGGGACAGGCCTCGTTCCCATCATGCCTGACTGGCCTCAAGACGTCTCCTTGTCATTGGCTTTGGGTGCTATTGGCATGCCAGGGTATGACGTTAAATAGTCTGTGTGGGTATTCAGTGCAAAGTATTTAAATCTAATCTTATTTAAAGCAAAAAGGTACCCGGTACTATAAACAACTTTTGCCCAAAGAAAAAACAAATAAGTTGAGTAGAATGACATTAAACTATTACCATGCAATAGAAATGTAATAATAACCAATGTACAAAAGTACTAAGAACACTACCATAATACATTTAGCTATTACTACGAGTTAAAGTAGAAAACTATGTGAATCATTATGCACAGAAGATATCATCAACCCTCGCTGAGTCACACAAGTCTTCCTTTGTCTCCCATAAATCACATTGTCTCCCTTTTTCCAGACTGACTGCTCTCTATGGGATTGAGGAGGTCTTGGGACTCCAGAAGGGTGAGACCTTGCTGGTCAATGCTGCAGCTGGGGCAGTGGGCTCTGTGGTGGGCCAGATAGCCAAGATTAAGGGCTGCAAGGTGGTGGGTTCGGCAGGGTCTGACGCGAAGGTGGCATTCCTTAAGGAGTTGGGTTTTGATGCGGCCTTCAACTACAAGACTGTTGGTTCCCTGGAGGAGGCCCTGAAGAAGGCTTCTCCAGAGGGATACGACTGCTACTTTGACAATGTAAGCTGCAGCAGTGTAGTTCAGAGATGGACAAATGTTCTTGAGCACTTCTTGTTTAGTCAATATCATATTTCCTATGATCATTTCTGTCCTGGTTAAAGGTGGGAGGCCCCTTTTCCACTGTTGCCCTGCAACAAATGAAGAACTTTGGAAGAATAGCTGTGTGTGGAAGTATTTCTGTGTACAATGACACCACACCCCAGACAGGTGTGTACTTCTTTGTTATCTGTGCTGTAGATAGTTTTGATAGTTTTGTGAAATACAATGACATGTATTTTTAACTGCATGTACATACAGTATATTATGCATCCCTTCTACTTCAAATGTATTTATGTTTATCTTTCTCTGTCAGGCCCTTACCCCTATCTGACCATGATCTTCAAGCAGATTAAGATGGAGGGCTTCATGGAGACTAGGTGGGGGCACAAAGACCCTGAATCCCTCAAGAGACTGATGGGATGGTTGAAAGAGGTTGGTCATTAAAAAGCAATTACAATGTTGATGTAGTTGTAAATTTGTGAATGTATCTTCAGTGAAAATGTAATCCCTATGACTAAGGCTTCATACAGTGACAAGAAAAAGTATGTGATCCTTTTGGGATTTCATCGTTTTCTGTATTAACATGCCATAAAATGTGATCTGATCTTCATCTTAGCAAACAAATATGTGTCTAAAATACATGTGTGTGGTTCTTTATCGAGAACAACCATAAAAACCTTGTAGTGGAAAAAGTATATGAACCTTTGGAATAATGACCTTCAAAAAGCAGACATTAGCATACCTGGAAGAAAATTATTTTGAGGGGGTGAACTAGACCTACTTTCACTGACAAAAAACACTAACTTTTTGATTTTGGTTTTCACAAGAAGAAGATTCTTATATGAGCCATGCCTCACCAAAAGGAGCTATCAAGGACCTGCGATAAAGAATTGTTGATTTACATCCCACTCGTGAAGTATAATGGAGGAAACATCATGCCAATGTTTGCCCTCAATGTTGCCCTCATCCCAATAGGAGTAATTTGAAGAGAGAGACACACATGAGCCATCCAAACAATATCACAGAGCTAAAGCAGTTCTGCAGGAAGAGTGGAGTAAAATTCCTACAGTTATTTACTGTATGTAACAACTCTAGCACTGAGGCTTTCATGATAATTCAAAGTAAATGAAGTAATGAAGGTTTTTTGTGGTATTATTTTAGGCACATAATTTGTTAATACTCTTGATATGGATGAAGATCAGATCACATTTTATGAGAAAATCATTCAGAAAACCATGAAATTCCAAGAGATGCTTTTCTTGCCATTTTAATTTCAGTGTCATTTTTCTTATTCTGCATCCACAGGGCAAACTACAGGGCCGAGAGCACATCACAAAAGGATTTGAAAATGTTCCAGCTGCTTTTTTGGGGATGCTGAAGGGAGAAAACATTGGCAAGGCTGTAGTCGCGGTTTGATTTATAGCAACAAGAAGAATCAATAGAGGAGGATTGTTGATAATGGACACATTAGTACAGGAGTCATACATAGCAATTCAGCAATTTGCAACAGTCGGTCAAATTATGATGACTTCAGTGATAACATACGAAGGGGGGGCCAACCAGGGACCTTGAAGGTCACTGTCCTGCTTGTTTTTCAACCATGCCTGAACTTACAGCCTCTGAGTGGCTGAACACACCTGATTTGAGCTTTCACATCAACTGAGGATGAAGAATTTTATACTGTAGGAGAAATAAAAATGTGATTAAAGAGTAATATTAAAAAAAAAAATTTCAGTATCTAAGGCAAGATAATCTATAGATTATCTCTAATTAATAAAAAACTAATTAATACTGAGTCTTTTTTATAACATGTAATAATGACAAATATGTTTAGTAAAATGTAATTTACAATGAAAAAGTATGACACACAATAAATGCAAACTGTAGGCACTCCTCAAACTGATCTGAAAGATCCCCATGCTCCTACAGCATAAACATCCATAAGGACATGATTGATATAGTATGATATGGCCAAACCAGTTAAAAGCTGCAGCAGCAATTTGATGTTCTCCTTAGTGCTAATCCATGCCGTACGTTTAACTTTATATTTTAGGAGGCTATAAACAAAAGCACATTATAAACAATTCTGTTTTGTAGGTAAGACTTTAATTCAGAAATGACTCCTACTATAGGTTATAGTATGTCATATTAGCATCATCATGACCCAGTTAAAGGGGTCCATAAGATAAACATGTCGAGACATGAAGTAACATATGACGAATTATTATCTTATAGATTATTTTGTGAAACATATAGAATGGTTTTCCTCACCAGATAATTTGCTTAACTTAGCATTGACTAAATGTTAGTTTATAACTAGGATTACTTATTTAGATTTATCTAATTCTGCATCTTCCTTACAGTACAATGCTAAAGAAAACAATAAGTCAGTTCACAGGTGATAAGTTAATATTTGCTTAATTAAAACATTAAGTGAATATTAACGTATCACTGCTGAAAAGTTGTCCCTCATCACTTGGCTTTGCAGTTTCTTTCAAAAGAGCATCCAAATCCAGCACAAAAGTCTGAACATGGCATGTGTGTTAACACAATGCCAAGAGGGAATACATAACAACTGGAGTTCAACGTTTTACAGTGAGAAAGAAAGTGGAATACTTTTATGACAGCTGCTAATAGGCGTGAACGTCCAGCACATTCACCCAAGGTCAGATTGTGCCAGGCTCAGAGAAATACAAAATAACCACAGACGGACATCTCAGACAATACATGACTCATAAAGTCCATGACAGCACAATTTTAAAAAGACAAACAATGAAGAAAAAGAAACAGAAGTGGTATTTCAGCAGAAACACTTCATACCCACCTTCAAGCACAGCGGTGGAGGGTTGATGATTTGAGGTGTGTTTTGCAGCAACGAGCCCTAACTACACAAGCAAATGCCCCAAAACCTCAATGAACTGAAGCAATGTTATAAAGAAGATCGGGCCAGCAGTCCTTTACAATGATATCAGAGACTGATAAAGTCATACAGGGAAACAATTCCCTCAAGTTATTTCATGAAGGATACTTACAGTAGTGTTACCCACATGGTTTTTTTTTTCAGCTTCTTTTTTGTTAAATATATAATGGCACAGTGAAAAGGGTTATATGTTTTGTCTTCATCTGAGGTTGTATTTACCCAATAGAGACAACTGCTATTGTTTACACACAAAACATAATAAACTAACTTTTTTAAATGGCTGTATCTATCATCCAAACCAGACTGGTTTAATAAAAACCTCATCTCTAGGGCTCTGAGACAATTTTTTATTTCCAATCTTTATTAGCAGTGGAGACTTGACTTAAAGAATAGTTTATATAGCATTTATATTTTTAAAAAAGTTGTGTACTTTCTGAATTCCTTTAAAACCAGTGGATTTATATTTAAGAATCTGAAATCAGGTCAACTAAATCACACACCACATTTTCTAAGATCTCTTCAGTATGAATGTTAATATTCATTAAGCTCAGCTCACAAATGGTTAATGCCAAAATAAGTGAGCAAAACGTACAAATATAATTTCTAATTTTTCTACAATGGGTTTTAACTGGATAAACTCTATGAATGAGTTGGAGAAATACCTCTTTGGCTCTGGTCCAAACTAACCGCACATCGACAGCGTAACGTCCTACGTCATACGTACGACGCTGCGCTCAGGTTTCAGCCAATCAGATTTAATGGTTGCACAGCGTCTTCCGCCGTGTCTCCTCCCATGTGTCTGACACCGCGCTGCGTCCTGTGTTAAGATCCAAACTTCTGACTTTACTCTGAGGAGAGACACAGCTGGTAAGTTTCTACCTGTCATGTTATTGGGCAGACTGTCTGCCGACAATCAGCTACCAAAGGTTAGATTACCGGGAGATTACTTGACACTTCAAGCTTTAACTTCACGCTGTTTGAATTAAACAAAACTAAAACTATCTAAAAAGTTATCTGGACAGCAGACAGTCCGTGTTCTTTCAGGAACATTATATTTGCTTTCCTCTACTGAAAGAAATCATTCCAAGAAAACTCAAACTCGTTGACATGATGAGTTATGTAAACTGACATTCATCGAAATTGATTCTTCCTGTTTTTTAGGTGTGTAAATGTACTTATGTACACTATGCAGGCCAGGTCTTGTTTTGTTAGTGAATACGTGCTTTTACTCCAAAGTTTTCACTTACTTTAACACTGCAGACACATGTATTATAAACAGAGAGAACACAGTCAGGTCACTACAACTGTTGATCACATACACTAACTATATGATGTTAGATCTAATTGTGCAGCTTTAATGGGACACTAGTGAAAACTTAAAAAATAAATGTTTTTGCTTGACTTACAGTATGCCCAAAAGTTAATATCACTCACCTAATATTCTTTTGTATCTCTTACTTATATTTAACTGTATTGAAAACTCCTCCAAAGTCCTTTCTTTTCACTTCCTTGATTGAATGGCTTCAGTGGAGAAGTTATCTTACACTGGCTTTCATTTGTATCCACCGTATTAGTAATTGGATGCAGTACAGCATGTCTTATACGTATTTTGTTCCTATTCCTGTATCATCTCTCACAGCTGACCAAACAAAGAACCATGGTCCAAGCTAAGACATGGATCCTAACAAAGCACTTTGAAGGTTTTCCAAAGGACAGCAACTTTGAGCTCAAGGTGGAGGAGTTACCTGAGCCCAAAGATGGAGGTAAGATCATTCCTGTCTATTAATTAATTCAGTACTGATCATTTTAATTGTTTATTCTTTCAAACATAGAACAGCAAGAAAACGAGTCAGCGTTTGCTGATCCTCACACAAAAGAGGAAGTTTACACTTAAACAGTGTTGTTTTGGTCTGATCACACTTTTTGTTTCAGAGGTGCTTGTGGAGGCCGTGTTTCTCAGTGTCGACCCGTACATGAGGTGAGCAGAGGGGAGGATCATGCAGAAATGGCTATCCCTGTAAAAACCCTCTTACATCATTGAATTAATTCATTAAACAAGCATTACTTAAAGTTTAATGTAGTGCACTGTTCATCTCTTTAGGCCGTTCAGTAAGTTTCGCATGAAAGAAGGCGACGTGATGATTGGAACTCAAGTGGCCAAGTAAGAAACACAAAGACACAACTACACTTGAACACACACAGAGAAATGTCTGTTTTTCTGTCACTAGGTTTGTTGTGTGTCTGGTGTTTACGGAAACAGAATATGTCCTGCACCTGTTAATAATTACTGCCGCCTTTGATTCACAGTGACTCAAGTGAAATTGGACAAATGAATGTTCTTGGCCGAATCATCAGACGCTCAGTTTCACTGGAAATGTTTCTGTTGATAAACATGCAGAACAAATTACTCTGTGACCAAATGTTTCAAAGAACCTCAAAATAATCTGTTTCAGACGCATTCTTTACTCTGTAAGTCAGTGATGCTACAACTGAAATGGCGATGGGTGAGGAACTCTTCACTGACAGATGACTTTTCTGCTGTTTTTCTGTAGGGTGATCCAAAGTAAAAACCCAACATTTCCTGTGGGAACCCATGTTGTTGCTCGTTCTGGATGGAGCACCCACACTGTCTGTGATGGGACAGGCCTCATTCCCATCATGCCTGACTGGCCTCAAGACGTCTCTTTGGCGCTGGCTTTGGGTGCTATCGGCATGCCAGGGTATGACGGATGTTAAATAAAACCAGGATTTTAGAAGTTTTAATTTGTTGAAAAATGCCTCTAAATACACTTAATACCTGTAACTTATTGGTTGGTTTGGATAAAAGCTTCTGCAAAATGACTACATGTCAATGTTCCTGCAGTAGCCATGAATCAAATGAACTGGGTATTTTTGGTCATTGAGGGAAATGTTCTTAACAGTCGCAGAAAAATCTGAAGGCCGAATTTAGTTTATTCAAACCTGTGTCCATTTGCTGGTGCGTATTAGTAACCCACTGTGTCTTTGATGCATGACCTTGTTGTCTAGCTGGCTTTACCCATTACAGTGGTTTGTTTTACATGATGGCAAGTTCTGTGACTTCTTCAGTTTTGTTCATCACAGTACATCACAGCGGTAAATAAAGCACATGGTAGGAGAGCATAGTGAATCTAGTGCACTGAGGGCTGGTCAGAGCATACTGGACTGTCATTCTTTCACTTGCTGAAATTTCATATTGTTGCTTTAAATCTCTCTTATCATTCAAAAAAAGGTCCACCATTGTGGAACCCCTGAGCAGAAACGTTTTGCCAGGGATCTTTTGAGGTTTGCTAGCAGTTCCCATGTGTGAATTATTATGTGTGTAGTCAATCGTCTCTGAGTTTAGAGGCAACAAACCTCTGATCTGACAAACACTTTCTGCAATTCCTCTACTGGTATGTAAAACTTGGAAAGGTTTAAGTATTATTTCTCAACTATTTTAAAGACTCTCTGCTTAGAAAAACAGCAAAGATTTCTCTTCCTTTGAGAAAATAAACAGCTAAGGCTCCAGATGTTTTGTGCTGCTGATGAACTGTAGTTCAAGCTTGGAAACGTTTGCTATAAAAGCAATAGTTGACATTATGACAAATTAGTACTTCAGTGGAGCTGGACAGAAAACGTACCCTTATGCTTTTCAGGTTTTTGAAGTTGGATTTAACTTTGTCTCCATTTCTCCAGACTGACTGCTCTCTATGGGATTGAGGAGGTCTTGGGACTCCAGAAGGGTGAGACCTTGCTGGTCAATGCTGCAGCTGGGGCAGTGGGCTCTGTGGTGGGCCAGATAGCCAAGATTAAGGGCTGCAAGGTGGTGGGTTCGGCAGGGTCTGACGCGAAGGTGGCATTCCTTAAGGAGTTGGGTTTTGATGAGGCCTTCAACTACAAGACTGTTGGTTCCCTGGAGGAGGCCCTGAAGAAGGCTTCTCCAGAGGGATACGACTGCTACTTTGACAATGTAAGCTGCAGCAGTGTAGTTCAGAGATGGACAAATGTTCTTGAGCACTTCTTGTTTAGTTAATATCACATTTCCTGTGATCGTTTCTGTCCTGGTTAAAGGTGGGAGGCCCCTTTTCCGCTGTTGCCCTGCAACAAATGAAGAACTTTGGAAGAATAGCTGTGTGTGGAAGTATTTCTGTGTACAATGACACCACACCTCAGACAGGTGTGTACTTCTTTGTTATCTGTGCTGCAGATAGTTCTGCTCATTTTATTTGTAAAAATATTATTTACCCCTTTGACCTAACGTGTATTAGTAACTTTGTTCACTAGAGGGTGATATTGTGCTGCTGAAATACATGCAGACATGCATGAACATACCCTTATGTTGACACTGTTTGTTTTCTTGGACTACCATTCAAAGTATTTGTTGAACCATCTTTCTCTGTCAGGCCCTTACCCCTATCTGACCATGATCTTCAAGCAGATTAAGATGGAGGGCTTCCTGCAGAGCAGGTGGGAGCACAAGCACCCTGAATCCCTCAAGAGACTGATGGGATGGTTGAAAGAGGTTGGTCATTAAAAAAATATTTATTAACATGCTTTATCTATGTGTAAATGTCTGTATGTGTCTTCAATAAAAATGAAATCCCAATTAATAAGGTTGCATATATACATATTTTTGCGACTTGTTTCTTCCCTTTCCGCAGGGCAAACTGAAGAGTCGGGAGCACATGACAAAAGGCTTTGAAAACATGCCAGCTGCTTTTATGGGGATGCTGAAGGGAGAAAACACCGGCAAGGCTGTAGTCACAGTTTGATGTGGAACCTGCATGCTGCAGTAGCATTATTAATAACTAACACATCACTACAGTAGTCCTACATGAAGGAAAGAGCAATAAATACATAATAATCAAAACTTTTATATTAACATGCCATTGTAGTTTATTTAAGTGCTTTTTTAAATGCAGTGATAATAAATGTATAGACAAAAGCAGCAATAAAGCAACTGGATCCCTGCAATTTTGCACAGTCCCCATTATTTGTACAGAGAAAGGAAAAGACAATATGTTAACTTCATTCAGATGGTACATGACTGTCAGTATACATTAGCATGAGGTACCTGGAGGGTGTGTGTGGATCTGTTGTTACTATGCTCATGAATAATTTACTGTAAATTATCCACGTGCTTTGTATTTGTATGGATGATAAAAGATTTGAGGTATTTAAAAAAAAGATTACTATTGTTTCCAGCTTCATATTACAGACAGAGAGTATATTGTACAGATGTGTTAATTTGAAACGCACTGAGTGATAGAGGAAGACATGATCTCCTTCTGTTCTAATACAGGTGCTGTGTAGATAACAGCACACTGTTGGTGTTCTTTCTTTTCATCAGGAAATAGAATAGAGAGGCTAATTTGAATTTCATAAGGCCATGAAGAGCCACAGCTCCATGGTTACACAGGATGCTTTTAGTCTGTTGTGGACAGTTTTATTCCAGAAGAGCAGCACAAGGTTCACCCACTTCAGAGAAGAAATGTGATAGTCTGCTAACCTGTATGTCTTCTCTTTATGCCACAGTGTCAGTTGAGCAGAGGTCCTGGTCCAGTAATTACCGTGGGGAACAGGGGACCTATATAATGTTATATGTGGGATAAATGATTAGAAATACAATTCTTTTAACATCATTTATGCGTCAGAAACCATGTGATGGAAATTTAAGAAATTGTAAGATACAAATACTTAAAATATAAACTGCAGAACATGTGACGACTGATGCATTAACAGAGTTTCAATCAAAATTGTTCAAGCCCAGACTTTGCACAAGTATACAGTGACGATCTCGATTTTTTTATAAATCACATTTGAGTTGAGTCAGATCCAATTGCTAATTAAATTTTTTAATGTAATCTTTTGTAATATTAAATAAAACACCGTTATTCTCTGCATGTTACTGTTTGTCCGTTTATCAGTATTATTCCTCAAATAAGTGGGACTTAATTAATGGGTAAAAAAATCATTTAAGATGACGCTACATATATGTTTGTATACTCAGGTGGCCTGTTGGAAGCACAACTTTGTCAATACGCTAAGTGCATTAGACTTCTGATGGTTGCTGCTGTTTATTTCTGTGCACTTTCTGGCCTGTACTTGTGAACTTGCTCCAAAAGCTCCGTCCCTGGGTGGGCTCGAACCACCAACCTTTCGGTTAACAGCCGAACGCGCTAACCGATTGCGCCACAGAGACCTGTAAATGCGCCTAAGAGGAGGTGTGGCCTTGACAAAAAGTCTCCACCCCTTTTGTCATTCAGTGTTCACAGATAAAAATAAGTTTATTCTTAGGAATAAAGATACTATTATTTTAAGATATTTGGACTTTCTCTAATTTATAGGGGTTAAAAAATGTGCACCTGTAGGTACATAAATGAAGAATAGCTGCTTGGACTGACTACAATCTAACACAGTAAATCTGCAGAAAGATAAAACACAAAACATCCAGTGATTGGTCCGTACCAGGTGCTGCAGGGAAGAAAACAGGAGTAAAGTATCAACTCAGGTAAAGTGGAATAATCCTTTATTTGTCTGCTGTGATGAAAATTTAGATTTGCTGATTTATCAGTATTATTCCTCAAATGAGTGGCATTTAATGATTGATCCAATTCTACATGGCCTCATCTCCAATGGAGACGAATCAGCCTACAGAAGCGAGATGGACCGTCTGGTGTCATGGTGCAGCTTGAACAACCTGGAGCTCAACGCTCCCAAGACAGTGGAGATGATAGTGGATTTCAGAAGAGACCCAGCCCCCCTCCCCCCTGTCATCCTCTGTAACACCCTGATCACCTCTGTTGAGTCCTTCCGTTTCCTGGGCACCACAATCACCCAGGAGCTCAACTGGGAGAAGATCATCAGCTCCCTCACCAAGAAGGCTCAGCAGAGGCTACACTTCTTGTGGCAGCTGAAGAAGTACAACCTGCCTAAGCAGATGTTGACCAACTTCTACACTGCCATCATCGAATCCATCCTCACCTCCTCCATCACAGTGTGGTTTGCTGCAGCCACTGCCAGGGACAAGGCCAGGCTGCAGAGAATCACACGCTCTGCAGAGAAGGTGATTGGCTGCAGCCTCCCATCACTCCAGGGAGCTGTACATCTCCAGGACCCAGAGATGTGCATCCAGGATTATAGCTGATCCCTCTCACCCCGGCCATGCATTTCAGCCTCTCCCGTCTGGCAAGAGACTCTGGCCCATCAGGACCAGCACCTCACGCCACAAGACCAGTTTCTTCCCTGCTGCTATCAGCCTGCTGAACAGTTCCCCAATTCCCCCCAGATAACCTCTGCACAAACCCACCTCTCCCAACCGACTACAAATATGCATATTTATGTTCATATACATATCTACATTAATATTTATGCTCATACTCATTTTCACAGCCACAACAATATTTATCTCATAATTACTATTGTGCCTTCTGACTCTGTATGTCCCTCTTTTCTTTTTTCTTCTCTTCTCTTATGTCTGCACCTAACATCAGGACAAATTCCTAGTGCTGTAAAATGTCCTTTATCGCACCTGGCAATAAAATCTTTCTGATAAGCTGATGCTGCCTATGTATAAATACGTATATATCTTTGTAAACTCAAGTGGTCACCTGGATATTTGGGTTTGAACTCTACCAATGCGCTCAGTGCATTAGACTTCTGATGGTTGCTGCTGTTTATTTCTGTGCACTCTCCTGGCCTGTACCTGTGAACTTGCTCCAAAAGCTCCGTCCCTGGGTGGGCTCGAACCACCAACCTTTCGGTTAACAGCCGAACGCGCTAACCGATTGCGCCACAGAGACCTGCACGTACACATAAGAGGGGTGTGGCCTGGACATTCAAGCTCCACCCCTTTTGTGAATTTCTTTCTTTAAATTTTTAAACAGCGTGTTTGTCGTTTATAATGAGGTTTCTCTGTTTACTCAGGTTGTTTAACTGCAAACACATGAAAGATTTCAGTGAATAACGAGACCAGGCAGTGATAAATAAAGTCATTCAGTATTCACAGATACAAATAAGTTTATTATTATTTTAAGATATTTGGATAACACTGAACCTCCTCTAATTTATGGGAGTTAAAGAATGTGCACCTGTAGGTACATGAATGAAGAATAGCTGCTTGGACTGACTAGAATCTAACACAGTAAATCTGCAGAAAGATAAAACACAAAACATCCAGTGATTGGTCCGTACCAGGTGCTGCAGGGAAGAAAACAGGAGTGAGGTATCAACTCAGGTAAAGTGATGAAAATTTAGATTTGCTGATTTATCAGATTTGCTGATTTATCAGTATTGTTCCTCAAATGAGTGGCATTTAATTAATGATTGATCCAATTCTATAAATATTCTATAAATATGTATATACACTGCTCAAAAAATAAAGGGAACACTTAAACAACACAATGTAACTCCAAGTCAATCACACATCTGAGTAATCAAACTGCCCACTTAGGAAGCCACACCGATTGATAATCGGTTTCACATGCTGTTGTGCAAATGGACAAAAACAGGAGGAAATTATAGGCAATTAGCAAGACACCCCCAATAAAAGAGTTCTGCAGGTAGTGACCACAGACCACTTCTCAGTTCCTGTGCTTTCTGACTGCTGTTTTGGTCACTTTTGAATGCTAGTGGTGCTTTCACTCTAGTGGCAGCATGAGACGGAGTCTACAACCCACACAAGTGGCTCAGGAAGTGCAGCTCATCCAGGATGGCACATCGATGTGAGCTGTGGCAAGAAGGTTTGCTGTGTCTGTCAGCGTAGTGTTCAGAGCATGGAGGCGCTACCAGGAGACAGGCCAGTACATCAGGAGACGTGGAGGAGACCGTAGGAGAGCAACAACCCAGCAGCAGGACTGCTACCTCCGCTTTTGTGCAAGGAGGAACAGGAGGAGCACTGCCAGAGCCCTGCAAAATGACCTCCAGCAGGCCATAAATGTGCATGTGTCTGCTCAAACGGTCAGAAACAGGCTCCATGAGGGTGGTATGAGGGCCTGACGTCCACAGGTGGGGGTTGTGCTTACAGCCCAACACCGTGCAGCAAGTTTGGAGACGCTATGGAGAACGTTCTGCTGCCTGTAACATCCTTCAGCATGACTGGTTTGGCAGTGGGTCAGTAATGGTGTGGGATGGCATTTCTTTGAAGGGCCCCACAGCCCTCCATGGGCTCGCCAGAGATGGCCTGACTGCCATTAGGTACCGAGATGAGATCCTCAGACCCCTAGTGAGACCTGGTGCGGTTGGCCTTGGGTTCCTCCTAATGCAAAACAAAGCTAAACCTCATTTGGCTGGAGTGTGTCAGTAGTTCCTGCAAGTCGAAGGCACGGATGCTATGGACTGGCCCGCCTGTTCCCCAGACCTGAATCCAATTGAGCACATCTGGGACATCATGTCTCGCTCCATCCACCAACAGCACCACAGACTGTCCAAGAGTTGGCGGATGCTTTAGTCCAGGTCTGGGATTAGATCCCTCAGGAGACCACCGCCACCTCATCAGGAGCATGCCCAGGTGTTGTAAAGAGGTCATACAGGCACGTGGAGGCCACACACACTACTGAGCCTCATTTTGACGTGTTTTAAGGACATTACATCAAAGTTGGATCAGCCTGCAGTGTGTTTTTCCACTTCAGTTTTGAGTGGAACTCCAAATCCAGACCTCCATGGGTTAATAAATTTACATTTACATTTACATTTACATTTAGTCATTTAGCAGAAGCTTTTATCCAAAGCAATTTACAAGTAAGGAACAAGGCAAGCAAACAAAATCTAAGTCAAGAAGAAACAACATCAAAGCAAAATTTAGTTTCCATTGATAATTTTTGTGTGAATTTGTTGTCAGCACATTCAACTATGAAAACAATAAAGTATTTAATAAGAATATTTAATTCAATCAGATCTAGGTTGTGTTGTTTTAGTGTTCCTTTTATTTTTTTCAGCAGTGTATATGTTTGTAAACTCAGGTGGTCACCTGGATATTTGGGTTTGAACTCTACCAATGCGCTCAGTGCATTAGACTTCTGATGGTCGCTGCTGTTTATTTCTGTGCACTTTCTGGCCTGTACTTGTGAACTTGCTCCAAAAGCTCCGTCCCTGGGTGGGCTCGAACCACCAACCTTTCGGTTAACAGCCGAACGCGCTAACCGATTGCGCCACAGAGACCTGTACAGCTATTTAAAAGAGGGTGTGGCCTGGACACTCAGTGGAGACCGTCGTGTCAATTCAGGTAAAGTGGGATAACCCTTTATTTGTCTGCTGTGATGAAAAATTAGATTAGATTAAGTCAGGTTTGACCCACTTTAACACTTCAATGGCAGCATGTGAAGGAACCACACAGTCCAGTCCAGGATTCACTGTGACCTCTTGTGGATGTAAAAAATATAAATATATATAAAATATTTCTACTCATCAAATGAGCTGGATTAAAACAACTGTTGATTACAGAACTACAGCCCTGTCATACCAATTCACATACAAATTGCTGCAAAACAAAAGTACAAATATTTTATCTATATCTATTTATTTTTTCGCAAAAAAAGCTGTCTCACAGGCTAAGGGTAGTAATTATTTCAGCCCATAACAAAGATCTGATGCTTAAAAAAAGACCTATAAGACATTTCTATTTCCCAGAGACACAGTTGCAGCAGTACAGTGACTTTAAAACTTACAGTAGCAAACCGCCCTGGCTGTGGTTTCTGTGCGAGGAATCAGGTGTCTGGAAAAAAATAAACGTCTCATATTACTGCCAGAAACTTGCATTAGACTCTAAAATTAACTTGTAACACATTTATGATAAACCATGTATTTGTCCAGTCACTGTGAGTCAGGTGCTGTACATAGAGCCTTGTATGGAGTAGTGATTACTCTACATTGTGTAATGGTGACAGCAGTATTCTATAATAAACTGCAGCAGTGCATGTCAGCTGGACAATCTGAAGAGCTGTGCAGTAAAGTCCGGGACTGTCACCGCGTCAAGTTTAGCTTTCAGTTAGTCACAGCAAATGGATACCTACCAAAAGTCCCTTCCACTGCAACACAGCAGGGTGAAAACAGTGCAACTTCCTCCCTCACCTGGGAATTGCGCTCTGGCTGAAAACATTTGACTTTAGCCTCCTCCATGATTTCTTGCATTAAATGCTGCAAACTCTGGAGCTGAGACTCTGCTTCTGCAAGTTTCACTCTCAGCTCCTGAAAGCAGAGGGCCTGAAATTAGATCTTGGCAAAGAGATAATGATGTTTTTTTAATATGCAGATAGATATTGTGATGCATTATGTCACTTAGGCTATATACTGTGGTGGTAGAAAAAACAGTGTCATGTGAATTTCAGTTAGTTATACATATGATTTATGAAAGATAGATGTATAATTATGTAGTTGACTCTGCAACACACACAACTGTGAGAAATATGAAGGGAATTTACTCAAAACTGCAGAGGCAAGAAGATCTTAATCAATAAGACAAATTTTACACTTTATAATAAGTTTTGTGACATGCTGTAAAACACATGAGGGCCATTTATCACACATTAGTTTTAACTGTAACGCCCATGGAATACATGGTCAACCATAGTCTTTTAAAATCATTAACTGTGGGGATAAATAAACAGGGCAACGCCCAAAGTGCTCTTTTTCAGTCATTATAATTTAAGTTTGTTGTGTGGATTGACAGCCACTTTGACCATTAAGGTCAAGTATACACTTGTAGCTGACTAACATAACTTTAACGTTAAAATATTATGAGAAAACCCTCAATGACGTTTAGTCTCTCTTCACAGTTTGATTATTTTTATGACCCACCTTATGACTCACCTTAATGTTCTTCAGTCTATTGGTTGTGTTGTGCAGAAAAAGACGTCGACAGCACTACAACAACTACTGGATAAATTAGTCAAATATCTGACTAATGGATATTGTTTACAAAACCAAAGCTGACATTCCTGCACTTTACTAGGAATGTTTTTTTTTTCCTTTGTTACATATTTTAACCCCAAGCTCTATGAGTATAGGCATAGCCCCCACAACATGTCAATACCTCGAATGCAGTGTATTTAACAGCCTCTGTGTTAGTTAGAAATAAAATGTGGCTAGAAAATCTGCATTTTTCTTTCTTCAAATGGTCTGTTGAGGCCTGCGGGGCCCACAGTTTAGGGAGCTGACTTTAGCCCCTAAGCTATCTCTAAAGAGATAACAAATAACAGGATATAGTTCATACCGACACCCAAAGACAAGCACATACCTTCCCAGCAACATGACATAGACCTACCCCCCCTACCAACAAGGAGGGGAAACTGAAAGTGGCCAGCAGTAAGTCACAACGGTGGTGACCCAAAACGAATCACAGTGTGGGCCAAAACCATCAGGCCCAAAAGTATTGACGAAGAGAGGTGTCATGACATTCGCCACAGAAAAGAAGAGAGTGCAACACCCCCACCCCGAGAAAACTGTGCTGTCTTACTAACCAGACTGAACTCCACTTCCAGACAGACAATGGTCTCTGCAGGCTGAGTGGAGCTTTTCTTTCAATTGATTTCCTCTAAATCAATGGACTGACTGGAATTAGCAAGAGGAATCATATTTCTCCTACATTAGCTTCTCTCCATTGACTCTCTGTAAAATCCACTTAACAAGCAAGCTCCATCTTAACGACCTCATAGTTTTAATATTTTTCCAACAGGACACTCAGGCTGCAGGGCTGCTTGTGGTTCCTAGAGTTTCCAGATGTAGAATGGGAGGCAGAGCCTCTCCTGTGGAACCAGCTCCCAGTTCAGGTTCTGGAGGCAGACACCCTCTCTATATTTAAGACTGGGCTTAAACCTTTTCCTGTTAAAGAACAGTAAAGAAGCGGCAACACAGTTTCCATTATTTTACTGTAAAATTAACAGTGCTTTATGTAGCTAAAATTTACAGTTTGTTACAGTTTATGTAAAGACAGCAAAAAGCTGTTATTGTTTACTGTGTAGGAGAAAAGAACAACTTCAGTATAAAAGAAGGCAAGAGATACTAAAACAGAACGACACCACTGTGAAGTATAAGTATGAGGGTTAGAGAGAGGTAGAGCAGAAGACATTTACATGATTGTGGTGTTTTCTCCATGCCTGCATGTACGTATTAAATTGTGATGGTTCGTCACATTGAGTCCTTCCTTGAAGTCTACTAAGATTCTACAACATTTAGAGGAAGAGGAATCATTTATACCACAACTGTAACAGTAAAATACTCACCAAACACCAAATACTCACCAAATACTCACCAAAGATTTTGCAATTAATTACTGTTTATTTGCACCTTATCTAGAAGAGGTATATTTACAGATTTCTAGTGTTAAATGCACTACAGTATATAATGTATACACTACATATTTTTGCATGAGCGTTTCATTAAGTAATTTTATTTCAGAACTCTTACTCCTCACTATTAAACTACATTAGACTAAGTAAAAATGAGTGAGAGCACACTTGATAGATTGGAGCAAGAAAGTAGTGCTGGTTGCTGAGGTGAATGAAGGCTACACTTGCAGGTCCAAAATCAACAGAAGAGAAAACAAAACATGACACTGGCTGACTTATAAACAAAACATTAGCTGATTTTTTTATAAGTTAAGTTTTCTTTAGCAAGCAAGCTCATTTTAGCAAATAAGCTCAGCAACCCAAACAAACAGCGATGTTCATTCAAGTTAGGCAGTTAGACTAGGCAATGTCTGGAGATGTGCACATGGCAAAGGTTCATCTAAGACAAAGTAAATTCAAGCTCCCCCTGTAATTTGCAGGATGACAATTCAGAAGTCCAGTTCCAGTCTGTAATGTCACAACTGCCACTAAAGAGAGAGAAAAGTTAGTTATTACAATTGCTCCATTTAAAAAGAATGAAATGAATGAAAGTGTTTTCGTCTCTATCAATGTGTCTCTCCATTTAGCAGTTTTAAAGATCTGTACGTCTCATGGCACAACATGACTTGTTTGGAAATGTTATGCACTCTGCTGATGCTAACAAACAAAATCAGAGGCCACTTACCTGTTAATTTGAAGAATGAACATGAAAATTCAAACTAGATTGTTGACTCAGGCATGTGGGCTAAGTACAGTTGTTCCCAAGATGCACTGCAAAAAATATAGTCTCCTCTCTCCTCTTCACTATCTATTCAAATGCCACCATTGCATGTCATTAACTTTGTGTCTCTCTCCCTCAGTTGTGCTTCATCCTCTCTGTCTCCCTCTCTCTGTTCACCTCTGCAGGTATCCTCAGCCTCTGACCTGTATATCTCTACAGTCCAGTTACTGGTCCTACCAACTTGCTCAGTGTTTTTCCTGCTTGGTGTTGTTTTTTCTTGCCTGCTGTTCTTTTCTCCCTCCTATTCCACTCACCCCAACCAGCCGTGGCCAATGGCCTCCTTTAAAGGGAGTTTTTCCTCTCCACTGTCACATAGAGCTGCTTAAGTGGGGTAGTTGGGTTTTCTATATAATTCTGTCTAATGCTATATTTTGTAAGGTCTTAAACCTTACACTGATTTGGTGCTATACAAATAAAACGGAATTGAATTGCAAAAACTGAATTGTACTCTGTTACCAACAAAAGTCAACTTTATTGAAAGATCTCAACTTGCTTACAATTGTATTCAGGAACTCCATTTTGTTTGCATCTAACAAATTAGCTGTATGCGCCAAACTGAGTGCAAGTCAACACGCACAGACATTGTGATGTCCTCAATGAAAGACCAAGGGTGTGCTAAAGTTTTGCCAATCAGATTCAAGAATTCAAGTTTGTTTCCCGCCCCATGCATTCAAAAACCTGCTGCAACCTGCTGCTGCCTCAGTGAGTGTCTTTCTGGAGAACAACAACTGGTGAGTCAGTATGTATGGATTCAGTTGACAGGGCAGTTTGAGAAGTATCATGCTACCTAGCCTCTATTTTAGAGGAATGGGTATCAGTAAATACAAAAATGTCGATAGTTAGGTGATTGTTTGTTTTAAGCTTTAACCTGATGTTGTTTAAGAAGTAATTCAATTCTTTTGCTGAAAGAAAAGGTTCCAAAAAAAGTGCCAAGTCATTGATATGATTGGGTTACCTAATGTTTATTGTGTGTGTGTGTGTGTAAGATAAGATAAGATAAACTTTATTGCCATTTGACTGTACCATACATGCACATTGAAAATCTTGAGAACACTCGGCAGTTGGGTTAAAACAGCAACAGAAGTAACAAGAAAACAAAAAAGCAGCTGTCATCATGCAACTGAATGTATATTAACTGTATGTATAATAACAGTGGAAAGACAAAAACGCTTGTGTGAAAGTGTATGTGTGCAGGCATGCTTGTTTACGAGAAATGCATTCCTCTTAATTACTTGTTTTCTCTATTCCAGACTTTGGATTTGCTGTAACACTGACTGAGGTACAGTATCACTACAGAGTACCCAACAAAACAATGTAAGCAATAAAATTTAATGTAACTGCTACTTATGCTACATAATATGTGTTTATCTACGACAGCTCTTCCATGAGATCTACTTTTACAAGGTTATAGTTTCTCAGATTTTATTAAAACTGTATGCAAGGTGAAGATAATTCTACTGTATGTTTATTATTGGGGTTGTTTCTAATGATTTGATCCCCACATTTAAGTAAATAGAGTGCGTAATACATTAGAAACACCTCTTCATTTAACACACTCCAGTACGACCCACTGTGCTAACATATTAGTAATTAGAAAGTGAACCACGTCTTTTATTTTGTGGATGACCCAGCTGACCCAAACAAAGAACCATGGTTCAAGCTAAGACATGGATTCTGACAAAGCACTTTGAAGGTTTTCCAAAGGACAGCAACTTTAAGCTTAAGGTGGAGGAGTTACCTGAGCCCAAAGATGGAGGTAAGATCATTTTTGTCTGTCAATTCTTTCAGGAGATAAACAGGTAATCATGTTATTTCTTTCCATTTTCAAACATGAAACAGTAAGAAAAGCAGTCAGTGTTTACTGATTCTCACACAAAAGAAAAAGTTTACACCTATACTGTGTTGCTTTTTTGTTTCAGAGGTGCTTTTGGAGGCTGTGTTTGTCAGCGTTGACCCGTACATGAGGTGAGCAGAGAGCAGGGTAATGCAACTAGAAGACGATCAGCATTATTATCATGAACACTGTTCACAATCATTTGTTAAACAAACACTATTTAAAATGTAATATAGTACATTGTTCATTTCCTCAGGACGTTCAGTAAGTTTAGCATGAAAGAAGGCGATGTGATGATTGGAGCTCAAGTGGCCAAGTAAGGAACACAAAGACACAACTACACCTGCGCACACAGAATACCTTATCTGTCACTATGTCGCTTGTGTGCCTGGTGTTTGCTGAACAGAACACACAATGATTCAGAGAAAACATACAAACCCACCTTAAATATCTTACTTTTTTATAGTGAGGGAATTATATGCAACATGGTTTGGCATTATTCAACTGTTCACAGTACAATATGGGTGAAGAACTCTTCGCTGACAGATGTCTTTTCTTCTGTTTTCACTTCCTGCTGTTTTTCTGTAGGGTGATCCAAAGTAATAACCCATCATTTTCTGTGGGAACCCATGTTGTTGCATCTTGTGGATGGAGAACTCACACTGTCTGTGATGGAACAGGCCTCTTTCCCGTTACACCTGACTGGCCTCAAGATGTCTCCTTGTCGCTGGCTTTGGGTGCTATTGGCATGCCAGGGTATGATGTTAAATAGTCTGTGTGGGTATTCAGTGTAGAGAAGTTATTTCTCAACTATTTTAAAGACTCTCTGCTTTGATAAAACAGCTTTCCTCTTCCTTTAAGAAAATAAAACAGCTAAGGCTGTTCAAGCTTGGAAACGTTTGCTATAAAAGCAATAGTTGACATTACAAAGATCAAATGTGTACCTCAGTGGAGCTGGACAGAAAACGTACCCTCATGCTTTTGAAGTTGGATTTAACTTTGTCTCCATTTCTCCAGACTGACTGCTCTCTATGGGATTGAGGAGGTCTTGGGACTCCAGAAGGGTGAGACCTTGCTGGTCAATGCTGCAGCTGGGGCAGTGGGCTCTGTGGTGGGCCAGATAGCCAAGATTAAGGGCTGCAAGGTGGTGGGTTCGGCAGGGTCTGACGCGAAGGTGGCATATGTCAAAGAGCTGGGTTTTGACAAAGTCTTCAACTACAAGACTGTTGGTTCCCTAGAGGAGGCCCTGAAGAAAGCTTCTCCAGAGGGATACGACTGCTACTTTGACAATGTAAGCTGCAGCAGTGTAGTTCAGAGATGGACAAATGTTCTTGAGCACTTCTTTTATAGTTATTATTATATTTCCTGTGATCCTATGATAGTGTAGCTCAATGCTTAACACTGTATTATTACTGTTTGTTGATATTTCATTGGCTCTTCTGTCCTGGTTAAAGGTGGGAGGCCCCTTTTCTGCTGTTGCCCTGCAACAAATGAAGAACTTTGGAAGAATAGCTGTGTGTGGAAGTATTTCTGTGTACAATGACACCACACCTCAGACAGGTGTGTACTTCTTAGTTATCTGTGCTGCAGATAGTTCTGCTTATTCTATTTGTAAAAATATTTTTTAACGTGTATTAGTAACTTTGTTCACTAGAGGGTGATATTGTGCTGCTGAAGGCGAACATGCATCAACATACTCTTCTGTTGACACTGTTTGTTTTCTTGGACTACCATTCAAAATATTTGTTGAACCATCTTTCTCTGTCAGGCCCTTACCCCTATCTGACCATGATCTTCAAGCAGATTAAGATGGAGGGCTTCCTGCAGAGCAGGTGGGAGCACAAGCACCCTGAATCCCTCAAGAGACTGATGGGATGGTTGAAAGAGGTTGGTCATTAAAAAAATATTTATTAACATGCTTTATCTATGTGTAAATGTCTTTATGTGTCTTCAATAAATAATAATATAAATGAAATCCCAAACAATAAGGTTGCATATATACATATTTTTGCGACTTGTGTCTTTTCTTTCCGCAGGGCAAACTGAAGAGTCGGGAGCACATGACAAAAGGCTTTGAAAACATGCCAGCTGCTTTTATGGGGATGCTGAAGGGAGAAAACACCGGCAAGGCTGTAGTCGCAATTTGATGTGGAACCTGGGATGAACAGAGGAATCACCATTATTAAGAACTGACACAATGCAACAGTAGGCTACATGACAAAATGAGCAATAAAGACACAATACAAAAAATGTTCATATTACCACGCCAATGTATTTTATTTTGATGTTTAATGTAAAGACAGTGATAATAAAAGAAAAACAAAACACTAAACACACATCCCTATTTCTCTTCTAAAATGAGTGCTGTCTAAATAATACAGCGGGCACTGTTGGTCTCCTGCAGCCAAATGAAGCCCTTTATTTTCATCAGGAAATAGAGTATACATGCTAATTTGAATTTCATAAGGTTGTGAAAAGCCTCAGCTCCATGGTTACTTAGGATGCTCGTTGTCTGTCATGGTGAGTTTTAGTTCAAGGGAGCAATACGAGGTTCATTCACTTTGGAGAAGAGTCTAAAAAACCTACGGGAGTATGTACTTTTTGAACTACAGCAGAGGTCCTGGCCCTTCTGTATTCTGCAAAAACAGCACTTACCAGTAATTATACTGTTGAGCACAATAATGTTGCTGTTATACTAGATAAATTATCAAAAATACAAAGATTTTTAACTTAAGATTTGTGAGTCAGAGACCTTTTTCTGGAAGTTAGAACCACTTTACCAGCGAGAGAACAAAATGCACTTGTTTTTATAAAAAAGATTCTTACAAGTCTGTGTTAAGTGTAGTTACTGCTTTTAATTACTTTGAAGGGTGCATCATGTGTGGACCAATAGGCACTATTTTAGGTTTTCTTAGGTTGTTAATGTTTTAAATAAATGTACCAACACATTTGAACCATAGTTCTACATTTATAGAACTAAATATTATTAGCCAATTATAAAAATACTATTAAAATCTCAAAATATCTGATGTGTAGAAAATGTAGTAACTAATGTATTAGTATATATATATTAGTATATTTTTTTACGCTAATGTATCCTTGTATCGTGACATCATACGAGGAAAAAATACTTCATGGAAATGACGTAATGACGGCAAGGGACTTACGGGACGTCGGAGGAGGAGGTATTGGCTGCGCAGACTCAGTCGTTTACGGTAAAGCATGAATTTGTCAAGTCATTGTGACTTGAATTACTGTTAAACCACCATCATTACTGTCACTGAAACAATAATCAGGTTACAGATAATAAAACAAACAATAACATTGTTGCAGGTCTTACAAAAATGCGTTATCTCCGTAATGGTTGGAGTATTACACCTACATTAATCTGGGGATCATTTCTGTCAGTTTTATCTTTATATGGACTGTAATGATTCATCCAAATGATCCAAAACACAGGGAAGCACTTGATACAAATACGGGAAACTGGAAGATATTTGGCAGATGAACCAAACGGTGTTTTCCAAGTTCTGGTGTAAAGTTACAAGAATTAATCTACGTCGCTGCTTAGACTTCAAAATAATGGACTAGTGTCGCTGTGTCAGACACATAAACCTACAACACACACTACAGGTAAATGTTCTGCATCATTCATTTAAAAGAAAGAACAGAATTGATGCTATTGGCAACATCTGTCAATAAAATGTCTCTGTGAATATATATAATTTAATTATAATTCATTAATGATGCATTAATAAGCAGACATTTACTGTTGTACCTGGCTCAGTCCAGTGTTTGTTTCTTTTAATGATCGGTTTTTTAATGTTAAAACAATGTTTACAAAAATAAACTATACAAAGCATTTTCTGTCACACTATAAATCAATAGCCTTCCAGTTGCAGGCAGATAATACCTGCATCTCTTTACAATTCTTTATTACTATTTGGAGTTACATATGTTACTATTTATTACTAAATAGTGCACAATATTATTTGGACTTGTATTCATTGTTATTTCATGTCAGAATACATCACGATGTGTAGCCTATCTTATACAGTGGACAAACATTTTCATTATTAATATTAAATTATCTTCCAAAAGCATAGTAAGTTGTTTCCAATAGGCAACTACATCTTTATATCTTATATCTTTATAATCCTTTTATTTGATTGTTAAAACAAACAAACACTTATATAACTTAAATGTTTACTTATTGTCCCACACTTAACTTTATGAATCACCATAACAACGACAAACATGCCCCAGACACGTCCATCACCTTTTACTGTCCCCTGGAAACATCGTGGTTTGAAGATCTGACATTCACTTACTATATTTCCAATGTGCACTATAAGAGACACACTCTTACATATAATGATAATGATAATATATAGATACATGTATATATTTAATTATGTCGTGGAAACAGTGGTTCTGTTTTTAGCCTGGTTGTGTTTTCTGTTTTTACAGTGCATTTCTGTATTTGGTTTTGTTTCTTCTATTTGCAGACACATGTGTATACATCAACAAACATTTCTGTAATTATACATGCAAACCAAAAAATAATAAATTAAAAGCTTGGCTTTTATTTTGTAAGCGCAGTGACTTCCGCTGGTGCGCCGCCTAATGCTGCCGATAAAAACGCGGCCTCAGCGGGAAACACGCTCACTCTCTGCTCCTCGTTGTCCAGTCCGACACTCGGCCATTCAGCTGCCATCATGGTTCGCGAAGTTGTAGATCTGGTAAGTTGTAACTCGTCTATTTTGCTGTTTTTCGTCGCTTGAAATAAGAAAACAAGCCGTAGCTGTACGTTAGTAGAGGTTTAGTTGACGGTGCTCCGATCAGCGGCCGGGACGCTGCGTGCCCGGTCCCCGCTCTCCGGTCCCCGCTCTCCGGACTCCGCTCTCCGGACTCATCCTCCATTAGAGGAGCTCCTTTCCAGGGTTTTCTCACTTTAGTTGGTTTAAATTAAGCAAAAGTTTAATGTCTAAGTGGGTTTAAAAGTGGAGCTGTCGGGTTGTGGTCCTCATTTCTGTTCGCTGACCCGGTTATTCACGAAGAACAACGTTAACGCTGCTTTAATATTCAACAATGAAGTTCATGTTAGTTTAACTTTTTATTTATTTTATTTTAGCTGAACCCGTGTTTACACTCTTTCTGTTAGCTTAGTCCTGCTTTATCTTCTCATCAAGACCCGGTCTGGTGTGACAGATTAGCTAGTTTCGTTGAATAAATATTAAACTGAGTTACATGAATCTACTTTGACAAGTATCGGTTGTGGATTTTTAAGCTAACATGTCTGGATCAAGAAACTCGACTAAAGCTTTAACAAACCTGGGCGTAGCTTTAAAACGGCACCTTTCCTGTACAACAAGTGGATGTATAATGAGGCTGAGTTGCATAATGCCGTGTAACTTCCCCTCCGAGCAGAACCAGCAGCTAGCTGGAGCTGTTAGCCGCCACCATGTGTGTGGATGTGGACTTTGTCATGCTGCAGTCAGGCCACTGACGTTTGGCAGCAATGGAGGCGAAAACTGATGGAAACAATACTGTGTAATATGAACGGTGCTGCTCTGTTTGCCCACAGCCGCGGGAATAGATGCTAACAGGGTTGGACCTAGCAACTGGAAGAAGTAAACATTAGCTAACGCCTGTGCTGCTCGTTACATGATACCGAGAGCTGCATGTGTCAGGATGGGTGGAGACCGCTGCTCTTTTATTAATGCACATGTTGTAAAACCCACACAGACACACAATAACAGAGCACGGTTAGTAATAAAACCTTGACGAGAAGCCACGCATGTTTAATGAACTGTAAAAAGAGGTTAGTTGTAAGAAGATAACGTGGTTAACCTGCGTGTTCACATCCTGCACATGTACTGGGACTGACTGCTGAATATGAGGAGTGTTAAACAGTATGTCAGTCTGTTGATGCTCGTAATAACAAATGCAATTTTTAATTTGAATAAAAGTAATTCATAGACAGATGGGCTACAGATAGATTAAACTAAAGCAGTAGTGGTAAAGTACAATTTAAAAAAATAATAATTGTGCAATAAAATAAAGATTCACATTAAAATAAAGGTAATGTTGGGTTTTAATTAGCTTTTTAATAGAGCTCCTGAAAAGGAGCCAGTAATGCATAAACAAACTGCACCTCACCAACACTGTTTAATCCTGACACAGCTTAAATAAGTTGCAGAAATCATAATGGGATTGCTTTTTCTGTAGGATGACTTCAAGGCCATCCTGAAAGAAGCCGGAGACAAGTTGGTGGTGGTGGACTTCACAGCCACGTGGTGCGGCCCCTGCAAACAGATTGGCCCAATATTTGTAGTAAGTGGATGAGAAGTCTTTTTTAAAATCCTTAATGATTGAATGTGGAAAGTGAAGGAATCCTACAGCACATACCAAGCACAAAAATGATCTCTGCTAATCTAGTTTTTAGACCAGGATTAGTTGCATCCTTTTATGAAACAAATGTTTTCCGTTGGTTAAGAAAGATTAATTTCTGAGGAGCATCCTCTTGTAGAGGGTTGTTTTTAAGGCAACTCTTTTCAGATTATTAACCACTTGACGTGGGATTAGGTGCTCTACTGTAAAATTAAGATTTGAAGCATTATTTTAAATCTCTACTTCTCTCACATTCATTTGTCGTGTGCTTCCTGAGTGTCTTAATTTTCATTGATCCACTCTTCTGCAGACCATGTCACAAGATCCTGCAAACAAGAACGTCGTTTTTCTGAAGGTGGACGTAGATGAAGCTGAAGTAAGTGTTTTGCCTTTTAATAGAAATCTTCTGCCTAAAGCACCAGCAGGTTTAGAACAAATATTGCTAATACAGCAATAACTGTTCTCCAGTCTGCAGTGAAATTCTCCATATATCAGAAGAAGAACTTGTAAACGCTGTTCCTACAGGTCAGATGATTGTTGAATATTTGACAAATATCAACAGATTGTGTATGACTGCTGTTGACAATCTGTAGTGGGCTGTGAAGAAAGAACATATTGAAACAAGACCAAACCAGACTTGTCTATGTGGTGGTTTATTTGAACCACATGTGGTAATGCTCTGACACACCTTTGGACAAGTACTAGGCACATTTTGGTTAGTGGCCAAACGCCAGCTAATATTCTTTTACAAAGAAGATTAACATGATCGCCTGATTCTCGCTTACTAAACTAACAGCTGAAACTTAAAATAATTAAAGTTTCAGCCATTGGCTGAAGGTGGCAGAGTAGTGAGTGTCTGCAGCCTTTGCCTTCTGACCCGAGTCTTTGCTTCTTTTTTTCAGGATGTGAGTTCATCCTGCGGGATTTCTTGCATGCCCACATTCCATTTTTACAAGAATGGAGAGAAGGTAAGTTAGTGAGGATTTTACTTTTCACAAATGGAATTGATGAGTCGCTCAGATACAGACACAGGAGATTCAATATGAAACCAAAATCAACAGCTCTCTGTTTTTCAGCTGCAACAATTTCCCCTTTGTCACAGTGCGGGTTGCACTGATGACACATCATTGGCAGCTGTGCTGTTGATATTTTCTTATTTAGAAATATTGTAAACAAGTGTTAGTCCAAAAATCTTTTTCTTTGCTCATTCCTGAAAGCAGCACTTCGAATCTTGGAAGCACTTCCTCTATTTACTCTTGATGACATTTTTTTTGAATGGAAGCTGCCCACAAAAGGAGAACAGTCGGCCTTTTGTGGCAGTTTGATGAGTGTTGATCCTACTAAATCACATTATGTGGTGACATTCATCCAGCTGAGACGAGCGATTTACACAAACAAGTTTCTCTAGTAACTGTAACACTAGTACTGTGGATGAGAGATAAAGAGCTGATTATAGTGATTAATGATTTCTTACTTACTAATGAACAGAAACTTGTAACATTTCAGTAAATAAAAAAGGTGTGCATGTTTTTTGTTTTTTGTTTGGTTTGGTTGTCTTTTAAGCCATTTGTGTGAATTTCTATCTTTCAGATTCACGAGTTCTCTGGTGCTAACGCTAAACAACTGACTGAGAAAGTGGTAGAACTGAGATCCTAAGTCCCACCGACCAATCCACACACACCCACATTGTATAAAAACAACAGTAGCTACTGTTACCCTCATAAATTCCAGTTTCATTATGGCCATCAGGTCTTCTGCGCCACACAGGCAATAATTTATTCCACTCATCATGCATTTGGTGACGTGTTCCTGTCAGCTCAGTGTATGTGTTGACTGTCTTAACAACAGACTGAACTTAAAACCTGATGGCATCACTTTTATTCTGTTTTATATGATTGATTTGTTTTGCTCCTGACCAGCTCCTGAACTATTTGTATGTATTCAACAAGTGGATTTAAATAAATGGAGATGAATTACAGAGCTGTTGTACTCACCACGGTTCTTGCTTTATAGTTATAGTATCCTGATTTCCTTTTCAGGTTTTTGCAAACACAAGGAAGAATAAATGTTTTGTTGTAATTCAGCCTCTGACGGGATTTTTCCCCATTGTCAGGAAATACATTTGTAATGATGACTAAAGAGTTCAGTGTTAAGTTTGAAGTCCTACATTTTGGTGAACTATTATATCTGTAAAGAACTGGAGAGGCATCTTGGCATGAGCCTGACTTGATCTACGTTTAGACACTGGAACAAGGCGCACCATCAGCTGATTTGAGTGTTCAGTAATGCAATTTACTTAATGGGCAGAACAGAGCAGACAGAGCGTTTCTGCTTGATCTATTGATGTAAGATAGAAACTACAATCAATCAAAACATCCAATAAAGGTCTGCATGTAGCCAAAAGGCTTTGAATTGCTTTAAATTAATGAGAAATGTGATGTCACACAAGATAAAACTTTACTTATATTTTGGTTCATCTTATGTTATTGAGACTAATATGCTTCTATATGAAAAAAAAAAAATATATATATATATATATATATATAAGCACTGGACACTTTATTAGCTACAGCTGTATAGGTGTATATCTATCAATATAATCTAATACACCAGCTCTTTTACATACAGTGGCAAGAAAAAGTATGTGAACCTGTCATAAAACATGATCAGATCTTCATCTAAGTTGAGAATTAACAACAGTGTGAAATAAATTCTGATCTTTCATGTCTCTATTGAGAACAACCATGAAAACCTCACAGTGCGAGTGGAAAAAGTAAAAAACCTCAAAAAAGCTAGTTGGAGACAGTTGCTGGCATAAATTAAGAAAATGAGTTTGGACGTGTGGTCTAGAGCTACTTCGACTGACAAAAAACACTTAACTTTATGAGTTTGCTCTACTCAAGAAGAATACGCCTTTGTGAATCATGCCTCGCCAAAAGGAGCTTTCGGAGGATCTACGATCAAGAATAATTGATTTACATAAAGCTGGAAAGAGTAACAAAGTGATGTCAAAGAAATTCACCAGTCTACATTTGACAATCTATAAAAAGAGAAACTTAAACAAAGGCTGAATCTAATTACCTCCTTTCAACCTTCATATTTTAAGTCTGTTTCAGAAACATGTTAAACAGTTTATTTCCTAGACCCTAGTAGCACAACAAACACTCATTAATGAAGTAAAGAAACAACCCAGAGTGACAGTCAAAGATGTAAAGGCATTATTGGAACTGGCTAACATTTGTGTTCAAGAGTCTATAGTACATCAAAAATTAAACAAGCAGGGTGTCTATGGCAGGACATCACGAAGGAAGCTACTGTTTACTGAAAAAAGAACATTGTTGTCCGTCTGAAGGTTGTGAAAGAGCACAGTGACACTCAACAGCAGTATTGGCAAAATGTTCTTTCGACTGATGAAACAATTTTAACTATGTGCAAAGAACCCACAAAACTACATTTGTTGTAAAAAGGTTACTGCACATAACAATGAAAGCATCATCCCAATCGTATCCAAGTATAGTGGAGGAAACATCATGATTAGGGCCTGCTTTGCTGCATCAGGACATGGCCAACTCGCAGTGACTACAACAGGACAATGACCCAAAACACAGAATGGCTTCAGAAAACACAAAATCCGCCTTTCGGAGTGGCCAAGTCAGAGTCCAGACCTCAACCCAATAAAGATGCTATGGAACGACTTGAAGAGAGCCACACAGAAGACGTCCATCCATGGTCTCCTGAAGATAAATTGTTATCAATATGTAATAGACAGGAGTCTCCATGAATACTGTAACAAGTGTTCCCAGTTCCTAAAAACATTCTGACGTGGTAGGTGGAACAAAAACTATGAACTAATAAAACATATTAAATAAATAAATAAATAAAAACCTCATCAAAGGGGAAAAGAAATCCTTCATTACAACTCTCCTGGGTTATTGTTGTCAGGGTGACAGTGACGGTGACGTCAAGTGAATCCCGTGGAGTGATGATTTACTCCACTACTAATAGTCACTGAACTATTAACTTACTCAGCAGGTGAACACGTTTACTCACACATGTACCAGCTTAAACACGTGTGAGCGTCACGGACTCAAACCTGAGCTCACCCGTGTGACGCAAAGGGCCTCCATTCAGACACCAGAGACAAGTGAAAACAGGAAGTGAGATCATAACTGTGATTTATAACCATCTGCAGCGGATATTTCACCAATTCAATACATCTAATCATCTAACATTGGTTTTCTAAGTATCTAATCAAGCAGTACTTTTGACTTGTGGCACTACAGCAAACATTCAGTAGGGTTAAATCTCTGCTGTCAATCTCTAATCTGGTGTTTCTTGGACTATTGGAGATTCCTGGACATTGTTTCTTTACCTCATGTGATGAGAAAGCAGGAGACACAGTGTCTATAAACGGTGACAGTATTTTGCTGGGATAGAGAAAACGAATTTAAAAATAATTTGTAATCTGTGTGTGTTTCTGTGGACAAATCCAGCAGCTGTTGCTGCTTGGATTGTTTTCAAAAAAAAAAAAAAAACAACAGAGGGGCCATTTCATGGTTTCTCTTTCTCTTTGGAGATATAACAATATGACAAGAAGATAGTCAACCACTGACCTGAGAGTGAAAAGCCACAAGTGGGTCAACATCAACAGAAAGTAGGAAACTACTGTATGAGTCACATCAGCCACATTTGACTCCAGGATAAATTAAGGCTCTTTTCCTAAACTTTGACCAGCGCTGAGTTCAGATTATAACAGACGAGCCCTGAAAGCCCAGAATTAAGTCGTTGTACAGCTAAATAAACTACAAATGTGATCAAATGAAATGGTTAACGTGTCTCAGGGTGGATTTTTCTTTTAATGGGACTGGATCCAGCTTCACAAAGTGCTCACAGTATGTGAGTCATGTATCAAAACATAGTGCATGAGTACGCAGAAAGGGAAGTACAACGGGAAGAGAGGAGGTCTGTGGTGAAGCTTTCCTTTATGACAACAGAAAGAAAGGCCGGGTTCCTTGTTTGGTATGTTGTCATGTGAAGGGGTTTTCCTCTCATGGACCCATTCTGAAGAATTACTAGATTTTAATGTGTTTTATTTTGTGTACACCCAGAATTTATACAAAACACAACTATGTAATTGTGCCCTGCAGATGGACAGACAACTGTGTGGATGAACAATGCAAAACACCCAAACGTGTGACTTCACTGTTGTGAAAGTTTCCCCTCACGACAAACAGGCAGACAGGAGAATAATCTACAAGCAAAAAGGACCGTTAGCACCATTGTGCATATTCAGGACAACTGCATGTAAGAAAGATCAGAGGATTATCAGACAAAGGTTGCCATAGAATCTGCAGAGGTGCCTGTGATTAGTCCGGCGTGCAGGACAACACGGTGTTTGATGGAGCCTCATTTGTTTTAACAAAAGCTCAGAGAGAGAGAGTGTGTAGATCTAAATGAACCACATGAGCACAGAGCGACGCCTGGAACAAAACACGCAGCATGCAGACGTGTTATCAATAATTAGAAATGATTTTAAATTCCTGAAGCTAAATTGGTGATTTACCCAAAAAATAACTAATTCAATAACTAATTCAAAAAGAAACAAGATTATAATTTAATAAAGACCAAGTTAAATACTAACGCAGGACATTGTACTCTGAGAATGAGCTCATGGATATAATCAATAATAAATAATTAGTGATTAATTTATCAAAAGTAAATAAAACAAATACAATACAGAGTTAAAAGATCAAATACACGTACAATGAGTTCTGTTGTCCTTGACATAAAAATTGAACACTTTGACTGGAAGAAGCGTTTCAAACATTAGCATCAACATGAAAAACTGCCCTAAGAAAACACTGTGTAGGTGAGTTTTGATAAAGTTGTAGATTTGATGTCAGTTGTCAAGAAGCAGTTATTTTAGAGCTGACTCGGCTTTCTCTGCAGCGTCACGGTCTTTGGTGGCAAAATGTCCTCATCCATAATCTCAGTATTTGTGTTTTCAGGAGTGACTTAGCCAGGCTGAGTGCCTCTCCACGATCCATCTCCCTGGATAGAGAACAAGGTGTAAATTAAAACCACAGCACATGATCTAAGCTGAGCAAAGTGCAGCTTCTATTGATTCGTAGTAATAGTGAGAAACGTGATGATTAAGAAGAGCTGAGTTTGCTTTAACATTAGAGACAGTGATCCTTTTCTAAATGTTGTATCTTCTACTAACGTCAGCAGATCTTCATTCTTTGTCTTGAGTATTTTAAAACTCATTGTATCAAGTTTTCACGTTGAAGAAGATCGAAGAGGATCTTATCAGTGGGTATCAGTGTATTAGAAACAGAGTGAGTCAGCTCCTTCTGTTTGTTTTGTAACAACAAACTAATGGATGAGGAGAAATCATGTGACTTCCTGTATAGGTCACTGTGGGCAGACTGTTGAAGTGCAGGAGACAAAGCTTTTTGCTCTAACTACAATATTACTGCATGACGTTTTCTGCAGTTGCTTTACATATTACACTTACAGTATAACTATAATCACTTCACATTTACTATATATTAATTTTATATGGGCTGATTAATGGACAGAATCAGACTGTAGGTGCTGAGGAAGTCAGCTTCTCATTCTCGAGGTGGAGGTGCAGTTGTCAAGACAAACAGACAGCTGCATAGTGTGTGTTTGTAGAAAACGTATGTGCATGTGTACGTGTGTGTATGCATATTATTTATCTGTATAATAAAAAAAAACTGTGTAGTTTAATTTGTGTTTCTAAAAACTATGATCACAAAACACTTTCATCATATACAATAAAGAGCAACCTAAAGGCCCACATTAATTCTGTTCTAAATAATTTAACTGTTCTGTTTTATTATTAGTTTATTATCAGCTTTATTATTACCAACATCAAATAACCAGATGTGAGTGAGTGAGTGAGTGTGAACCAAATGTGTTACTCAGTGCAACACTGTGGTTAGGTAATGTGTTTTTAAAAGGTTCTTTATAACTATGTTAATTAGATCCTAACGCCTTGAATTCATATATCTGACAGTGACTGGAGAGAAAGTGTGTTAAACCAGCACTAACATAAGAACTGATTGGTTAATAATTGAAATACAACAAACTGAGACACATATTTATACTGAGTTCCTTCTTTGAAATGTCTTTTTAAACATTTCATTTCATTTTAGACGGGAAAAAACCTGTGGTAATAATAGAAATAATCAATCAATGGCTTTTGCCTTACGTTCACAGCTGGGTAAGGGGTGGCTCCACTCTCCTTTATTTTGGCACTGCAGCACTGGCTCCCCCACCAGGAAGAAACCAGGGTCACAGGACAGCTGGACCAGAGCACCAGGATTCACTTCCACAGTGGAAGTGTGCATGTGGGGCACTGCATTTTCCAGCTTGGGACAGTCTGAAGATATAGAAATGGTGGAGTCACTTTACTTGTACATATCAGGACCAGAGTGAGGAGCCAAACCGTTGTTGTTGTTGCAAAAGACATATTTTATGTGTACACACCTACATTAGTCTGTTTTATGCATGTCTGCTTGAACTGTCCTCAGTTAAGATGCAGTTGTGTTTATGAATTGTTCAGTTTGTGTTGGAGCTTTAAATCTGCACCCACAAATTGATATTGACACGTGAAATATTTCTTCTACTTCTTCTTGACTTTTCTTATGTATATCTGTATTAATGGAGTATTTAAGGACGTCGAACAGGATAGAAGAAGACATGAGAATGGTTTTAGAGTGATATATTGAGACATCACCAAATCAAAACTTGTCAACAGATACTTGATCACACTGAACCAAGAAATCAACAGTGAGACAGATTTAATTAACTAGTGATTGACAGTAACTACATAACACAAGTGAACATTTGTGCATCAAAACACTTGATATGATAAATAAACAACAATAAACAGACAGGAATTTACTTGCAGATAGTTCAACACCCACATCACCACACCCCGAACTCACGATCCAACCAGCAGGTGGCGCCTTTGTGTCCGGGTGAGTGGGTGGAAGTCAAAGAAACTAAAACTAAAATATAAAACTGCTACAAACCTGTTATAAAATATTAAACATAAGAAAAAGTTGACAAAATAAAACTGACGGACAACGGTATGGTATGATGGGTATAAGGTATAAAAAGAGATATGAAGAAGTTGAACTAAAAGATACAGAAACCTAATGTTACACTAAAATATAAAACATTTTATATGCTTTTAGTTTGAAAATCGTTTTGCTGCTAAGTGAATAATCAGTCACTTCAAGTCTTTCCTTTAGATTTGAGGCTGTTATGATGTCAGCACTGTACTGATGATGACACACTGACTCCTCTGACTCATATAAAGACACAGACCTGATGTTTGTCTGTTGTCAGTCTGTTTCACAGCTCGTCTCCACTCAGCTGGGACCAAAACACAGCAGAGTTTTCAAACAAACCCTCTCTCTATCCGTGGGACTGTTCATCCTACACCATGGTCCGCCAAGTGAAAAGCCTGGTGAGTTTGTAACTTGTTTATTTTGCTCTTTTATTTGATAGTTTATTTATCTATTTGTTACATTATTAAAAACCCCACTTCCGTGTTTGAAGCTCAGTATTTCATGGCATCATTGTTGGAAATATGCTTTTTCCATGTTACAGAGTTTATTTTTTATTTTTCTTCTAGTTTACTTGAGAGGATTTTTTTAAATTTAACATTCAGGAGTGAAGTTATTTCCTTTTAGCTTCGGTGACTCAGCACAAATCGTCTGTCAGACATCAGCTCCTCGTTAGTAGTTTTCTCCCTTTAATCTAGTCCAGCTTTGGGAGGACGACATGTACTTTTATAGTTGTACATGATCTGATGTGAACTAAGTTGGCTGTGAAATATGAATTCCTGCAGTCTACTAAGGACAGGGGGAAGCTGAGAGTGGACAAACCTGCTGAACCGACTGCTCCAGATGAAACAACAAAGAGACACCGAGTTATTTTTAAAACGCGTCTTTTAGGGTTTTACTTCATATTTAACTCACATCAGAAAAACAAGAACAAACCTTCTATATATTGATGTAGGCAGGAGTAGAAGAAGCTCAGGTTAATAACAGAACAATCTACAGTTATTATTATTATTATTATATTATTATGATTTGTTTCTCTGTAGGCTGAGTTCAATGCTGCCCTGAGTGAAGCTGGAAACAAGCTGGTGGTGGTGGACTTCACAGCCACCTGGTGTGGCCCCTGCAGAGTTATTGGTCCAAAGTTTGCAGTAAGTCACATTTAAAGACACTTAATGGAAGACAGTGGTACAAAACCAAAAGTAAAACCAAAGTGAAGTCATGTCTTCTTGGCATTTCATCTTCTTTTAAATATAAACATTTTCTCTTGCAGAAATTGTCTGAAGCTAGCGAATACAATAATGTGGTGTTCCTGAAGGTGGACGTGGATGAAGCTGCAGTGAGTGTTTCGACTTACTTTACTGCAATTCAACAAATGAAATGTGCACGTTGCAATAGGCTTAAACGCTCAGTTAGGGCGTGGTGGCTGGGTGGGTTTGACTCTTTGCTCTTCTTGCAGGATGTGAGTTCATCTTGTGGGATTTCTTGCATGCCCACATTCCACTTTTACAAGAATGGAAAAAAGGTACGTTTAGACACGCAGCAGACATAATAACTCTAATAAATATGTAATCTGTCCGGATTAGTTGCTCATTAACACATACAGGAGACAGGAAGTAAACTTGGAGTTAAGTTTCTACTCCCCTGACTAAATTCACTCTGTCAACTTCAGCTTCAGGACTCACAAACAGACATTTGAAGCATTTTTAACTTCTGTCTTTCAGATTGCAGAGTTCTCTGGTGCTGATGAAAACAAACTGAAGGAAAAGCTGAATCAACTGAAATAATAACTCCACCGACCAATCCACTCACACCCACGCTGTATAAAATCCACAGTAGCTACTGTGACCCTCATGAATTCCTGTTTGCTCCTGAGCTTTATTTGTATGTTTTAAACACGTGGATTTAAATAAATGGAGATGAATTACAGAGCTGTTGTCCTCATACTTCACATTTCACACACTGATAAACAGCTGCTTCTGCGAGAGCATAGAATCGGGTCCAAAGAACATTTAGTTGTATTTTATGCTTTAATAAAAATGTGAGAATAGTTTACACATATACATTGGACAATCACATCAAGTTTTTACACATCATACAAGTGTATAGCAGCATATGTTTAATACTGTCGATTCTCTATATGAAAAAATACAGCTTTATTTTACAACATGGTTCTTGCTTTGCCTTTGCAGAGAGATGAGAATGAATGGTGTACAAGTGTAAGTTAACTTAAAAGACGATTCACATGGAGCTGAGTGGAAACTTTAGAAGTGATAGTATCCTGATCTCCTTTTCCTGAAAACAGAGGGGAGAAGAAACCGTGTTTAGCCGTCTGAGGTTTGTTAGAGCTGGAACAAGTGTATACTGTGTACATACAGTATGTTACTGTGCATCACAACTAAAGGAAAGAACACAGAAGTATTTCAATTAAACAATAATTTCAATTTTCAAGTTAAGCTCAAAACTGAAAAACTATAAAACTCACCTCTACATTATCTCTGCTGCAGATTTCAATTTGTTAAGAGAACAGTTTTGTTTGAAGTTGGATTTTTCTACATTTACCACAAAGCTTTGTGACAACCCTCAGAGACCTCAGAACATGAAGTATAATAGGCCAGTTATGAGTTTTAACTGGGTTGTGATTATATTTAGGATGTGAGGTTTGTGAATGTGGTTTGTGCAGCTGTGTCTCCGTCATTTCTGTAGTAACTGAGCAGATCAGCAGATTCTGCTTTTGATCATAAATAACAGTATTTCTTTTCTTTGTGCATTTATTTGGAGTATGCACATTAGATCACATTAGATCTTCATTGATCATTTATTATTTACACTAACCGAGCTTTATATGCTGTGTTTAACTTGAGTTGAAGATGCACCTGCACATGCAGGTGCATGACTACGACTGCAGACTACAGGATCCTGGTGTTGAGCCTCTAAAAATCAAAATAAATACTTTTCCTAATTTTCTAAAGACAGAATATAACATTTACAGGTAAATACACATCACAGGAATGCCAAGACATCTGATCATAGTCAGGAGAGCAGTGTGGAAGTAAATACTCTACAGGACATTTAAAGGCTTTGATTCAAAGCTGGTTACAGTTACAATAATTTTCTTATGCGATCAGATCTTTTGCCCTCACCCTGTGTTTTCTCATAACACCTCATAGTAAGTGATTGAGTACAGGATATACTTTGGATTTCACAAGTGTCACTGTGTTGCAAAAGCTGTCACAATTGTGGTGTCAGGACAGCACAGAGTTATTGAAAAGTTAACGCCGCTGCCTGGGGGTAAAAAAGAGTAATTTGGTTTAATTTATTTTTGATATTTTCCGAGTAGATTGTTCACTTATAGTCTCCAAACACAGTTATAAACATTAATAAGTAGGATTATTATACGACGTCAAACTTTGCTGGAGAGATTTATATTTCAGCTGTTTCTGAATCATCCACTTGTGGTTGATCTTCCAGGAAACCATGGGGCGTTCTGAATGTGTTTATTTATTTCAGGCCTCAGTTTCAGTTCCTGTGCGGTGTGGCATGGAGACAATCCAAAATACTAAACAACTAAAGCTTCTACTAAATGTTTATTGACATGTTAAATGCTAATAGGATTTTAATTTACTTACAGTAAGTCTAATTTCTTATGTCATAATTTCCACTATAACAACACCACATAGTAAATGTTTTGCTTAAAACTTGAGGCTCAGACATATAGACAACAGGGGAACAATGGGAGTCATCAAGTAAAACAAGACTGATGAGTTGATTAATGAGTCATCTGAGTGTGAGCATCAGTAGATAAAACACAAGGACCACAAAATCGTGCAGAGTTGAACTATTTGTTCTTCATTATATTTCATAACTTATTGTGTTTGGTTATCAGGTATTATGAAGCTCTTATGTTTGATCTGCACACAGTTTTCAGAGAGATGGATGTTACTGTTGTTGTTATATACAAAACAGTGTAGCATCCCAGACCAGTTGCTGGAGTTTTGGGAGTTTAAACATTCAATATGTTTTCTATGTTCTATTGTGAATAAAATATGGATCTTAGCGTTTGGGTTGTAAAGTGATTTTTGTAAGTGTATGTGTGTTTGTCTTTGACTACCTGGAGCAGTCGTGTCCACCCCACCCCGAACTGCAGTGACATCTGTTCGGCCTAATGCATCTGCCTCCGTTCAGACAAGGTGACGAACACACAGCTGCAGAGAAGTGATACACGCAGGAACAAACATGAAGCACCATAGTTATCAGTAACTACAGGTATTTGCTCAGGAATACTGAGTAGGACAAGTTATTGTTATGAAAATTGAGAATTGCACATGATCAGGCTTTTACTGATTCTGAAATAAAATAAATAAAACCAGTAACACACTGTCATGTCAGACAATTTAGTCCCTTTGAGATCATTTATTATTACAAACCCATGTAAATGTACCAGATTAAATATGTGTCAGCATCACTGACTCCAACTCACCAGTGTGACACCGTGTGCCCGTCCACCCTGTGGGACACTCACACTGATAGGGTGCCACACAACGGCCTCCATTTAGGCACGGCAAGATGCAGATAGCTGTTATTAAAGAAGACAAAACAGAGACAATCTGAAACAGGAAGTAATTTATCCCCTCTGCTTTTGTTTACATCCTAAACACTTGAAGTAAAGAGAATGGTGTAACACTTCTGACACTGGCCTGAGTGTTAAAATACAGCGACACAGGTTTTTTATGATTAAATACTTACGCTCCTCACAAAGTCGGCCCATCCAGCCCTCGGGGCAGGAGCAAGTGTTGGGCCGCTGACACACACCTCCGTTCTGACACTGCAGCCAACACACAGCTGAGACACACACACAGGAACAGGAATTTCAAAATAAGGTTCAGTCTGAAACAGCGAGCAGATACATTCGATACCTCGCAGACAACAGTAACAGTGGAAAAGGAAACAACAGTAACATGAGCTCACAGGTTATGTCTCTATTTGCAAGACATCTGATGCAGCTCTGGCCATGCGACATCATGCACTAGAACAAAAGCAGCATTCATACACAGCAGATTAAATTCCTACGTACTAACGAGACATCACCAGAAACCGTCTGAATGTGTGTGTTTATGTAAAATACACAAGTTCAGCAGCTGTTGGGAGCTGCCTGGATCCAGCCTTTGTTATCATATGCAAAACATCAGACGGGATATTTGAATTTCATGTTGCAGGACGTGAGCAGTGGTTCTCCTTCTCTTTGGAGATATGATGATTTGGGGGGGATCCAACCACTGACCTGAGAGAGTCCACTTAATGTTGTGTGTATGCACAAATTCTGTTTCAATGCCGTTCTTGAGAGGACATTTTAGCTTGTCCTCACATCTTCAAAGAGCATCTTTGGCTTTAAGACTGGGCGTTAGGGTTTAGGTTAGGTTGGAGGTAGAGGCTAGAGAATGCATTACATCAATGAGAGTCCTCACAATTATAGTGAAAACTGACTCTATATGTGTATGCAAACCCCATTTACATAAAGTTGGGGCTTTTTATAAATGCAAAAAACTAAATGTGTTTAATCTGTTAATTCACACAAACCTTTATTCATCTGACAAGTACAAAGAAGACTTTTGAAGATATTTTCAGGAATGAATACAGGCACCAAGGGCCGTGTGCACTTCTGAGTCACATTATGAGTTGCTGTGATGAAATTAATGTAACTTGGAGGAGCCTGTAAATTTAATGTTTCACTTTCATTTTCAGAGTGATTTATAAATGAAGTCATGGGCTGAGTATTTCTGACTAATCTTCTACAAAACACATATTCAAACTGTGACTGATCAGCACTGAAACAAAAAGTAAAAAGATTGAAGCTCTTTCTTTTTCACTTTGACCCTCTAACACTGTTCACCAAAATGCGACAATGGGTTTTTTTTAGCAGCTGTTTTAATCCACAAGAACAAAAACACCAGGCCATAGGCAATAAAGCTAATGCTGCTGGCGAAGATTTGTCCTTTACTTGGGCTGGATCCAGGCTACAGAAAGTACTGATATGTATGAGTTCTGTGTCAATACATGATGCAAAGAGTGCCCTTAAAGAGGTGTTGTTCACAGCAGTAGAAGAGGTTCTGTGGTGAAGCTGTCCTTTAGGACAACAGAAAAGTACATTTCCCCACAGAATAAAGGAGAAAAAAGTAGCAGTCCAGGAAATAATTAAAATACTGCGTCATATGGGAAAGAGAAGAAGTGTCCTGAGATAGCGAAGAGTCCTTTCTGTGTTCTCTCTACCTCTGCAAGTGGGAGGCGGCGTCCAGGTGCCGTTCTCTAGACACCTACTTCTTCCAACGCCCTCCATGGCATAGCCGCCAAAACACGAGTACACTGCCACGTCCCCGAACTGGAACACTGCCCCCCGCACCACCCCGTTGGTCACGTGGAGGGGAGGGCCACAGGACACCCCTGTACAACAGCCCAGATGGAATGACTCACGAATTACTGTCTATGCTAAAGCTGCTGCCGCCTTGATCATGTGTTTGATGTCAAGAAGTTGCCAGTGAATAAAATAGAAACACTATAAAGTACAATAGTGGCTCCTGTTTATCTCTGTCGAGACTGTCCGAGGTGTAAATTTAACACAAGTTGTTTCCTGTTTGGTCTGTGTGTCATTTCCTCACCACATTACATTTTATAAAAGTGATTGCCACTCATGCACCAACAATTCAGGAAGCAACTTCCCGGCCAACACTCTGCTTGAGCAGTGGAGATCTGCACATTTACATGTTCTGAAGAATTCCTAGACTTTTAATTTGTCCACACCCAGAATTTATATACAAATTACAACAATGCAGTAGTTGTGCACTAAAGAGAGAGACGACTGTGTAAAAGACATTAAATCAAGTGTGTTTTTGTCCCCTGAACAAAGTGACCTTCATGCAAAACATCCAAATGTGTGAATTTTACATTGTGACAGTTTTCCTGAACTAAAATGACCCCAGTGCACATGCACATAGGTGAATAAGGTCCATGCAAATACTGAGACATAGGAACATAAATGGCATTGAGTATGTTCAGGGCAAGTGTATGTGAGAAAGATCAGAGGATTATTGGACAAAAGTTGCAATAGATGCTGCAGAGGTACCCGTGATTGGTTCAGTGTACAGGACACAAGTATTTGTTTTGACTTGAACTTAGAAAAAAGACAACAGAGAGTGTTCACACTAACAGGCAGATTTACAGTAAGTGAGCCATGCAAGTACAGAGCAACGCTGGCTACAATGGAAGCATGCAGAGGTGTGCAATCTCAAATCCATGCTTGATTACTAATTAATTAAGTCATCATTTGATTGTTGGTTTCTCCAAAACAAAACATAAAATGGTTGATAATTAACAGATAACATTTCTCCACTGTTCTTCTCCTTGACATAAACCATCTACTATATATTCAAAGTTGTGAATCTTGATGATTTAAAGTTTCCTAGAAACCTTTGTTCTAATTTGTTTGTGTCATCTGCTTCCAGCCAAAGTACAGACTTGTTAGTGGTTCATGAAATATACACTTTATTCTCAGATGGGGCAAATAGAGTTTTTTTTACACCTACTTTCACAAACAGAGCTGAAGGGGGTCCAGGTCTGGTCTGGTCTGCAGGTAATGATGCCGCTGCCTTTCACCTGCTGACCTTTGGGGCAGGTGACACGAACTGACTGACCGACATGAAATGCGTGCTGGGACCTGTTCCCAGTACTGTCCTCCCTCCAGCCTGGAGGAGTCGGGCAAGACTTGGCTGTGAGAGACACAAATTATACATTAATTCCTGCCTCATGTTTTTGTCCATGTGATGCTTTAGATCTCTTAGCAACAAATATATAATTTCTTCAAACTCTATTACAAAAGAAAAAAAGTAATCTGGACCTAACATGGCTGCTATAATGTTTTGACGAGAGTGGGAGAGGAGTAATTATGTAAACCATAACCCCTTTTATGTTTGTGTATTTCAAAAATGAACCCCTTAAGTATGTCTGGGACATCTACAAATCTAAAATTAAAGTATTTTTTTCTACTTTTTAAAGTGTTTGATACCATAGCATCTGTTTCTTACATTGGTGAGAGGCAGAAGCATTAAGCATCTATTCTTCGTGATCTGAAAACCTCAAACTGTCACTCTTATGTTTTTGTCCTCTTGTTCTGCTGTGTACCAGGGTCCTACTCCTCCTTCTATTCTGGTTAGAGACAGTTAATGCTGCTCTGTGACTAGAGCACTATACAGAGTTGTATAAGATCATTTATTGTCTGCAATAGCCTTCATTTCTAGAACAAGAATGGACTAATTTTAGAAGAAAATTATTTATAATTGCTTTTGGTGAAAGTTATTTTATCAGAACAAATGTCTGGGACAGAATTCACAACTACTAATACTTAACTAGTTTCTAGAGCTCTTAGACAGCACAACAGACCACTGTGCCAAAATACTTGGAAGCAGACTAAGAGCGGGAGATTCAGGAATCCATTAATGTTGCCGCAGTTAAGCTTTTCCCTGCATGTTTCCCTGTAATTGTTTGTGTGTGTAAGTTTCTCACGTTGGCAGGTGGGGAAAGTGGAGCTCCAAGTGTTGCCCCCCATGCACACCACCACAGGGTCTCCCACGAGGTCGTAGCCTTTATCACACTGAAACTCCACAGCACGCCCAGTGTTCAGGTGACGTTCTTGCACTTTACCGTGTAGCATACGTTTTGGACTCTCACAAGCCTTGGCTACTAAAGTGAAAGAAGACGATACAGAAGTTTTATGGTCTATTATTTTAGCTAGCTACTCATTTCTTTCTGTACTTATTCAAACTGCATATACTCTCACACATCACAAGACCTGTTCTTTTTCTGGCTGTCCTTCATACCTTCACATGTAGGAGCTGGCAGGCTCCATGTGCCATTGGCCAAACAGATGAGTGTCTTTGGGCCAACAAGCTGGAGCCCAACATTACAGTCATAACTGGCATTGTGTAGGTAGGTCTCTCCTGTCACCTGGACCTGTGCATTCTGTACTGTGGGAGGAGGTCCACAGGACTGTCCTGAGGAGACAAGACAAAGTGTCAGAGGTGTGGTGGGATTGATTCACACCAATCAGCCACTATATTTAAACCACTGGCCTAATTTTGCGTAGACCCTTCTTCAAAGTTAGAACTCTTCTTTCCTCTAGTATCTGGCACCAAAGCCACCGTCTGAGCTGAGTGATTCGTTGCTCTATCGTTCAACTCTGACCCTTATTTGCACATTGTTGGCACTTTCTGCAGTCCTCAGGGATCAGCATGGACACTCTGACTAGTCTATTCTTTTCTTTGCATTACCAAGTGTCTACCAAACGACTAAATGTAATCTACACTCATGGGAACTGTCACTTTGCACAGGTCACATGAACACTATCAGAAACCACAAACCATGAGGTCTGAGGAAATACCTGCAGAGCTCACAGACAGGATTACTACAAGGTGCAGATCTGGGGAAGGCTACAAACAAATCCTGCTGCACTGAAGGGCACAGTGTTTATAATGTCTTCCAAGTTTATCTTCTGCAAATACTCTTTTCCACCTCTGCACAATGACAGCATGTACTAACAAGTGTTTGTTTTTACTATGAAACATGTACGAAATCCTCGTTTCCAGGAGTGACTTAGCCAGGTTATTAGCATATTATACTGTACGTTAAAAACTCCCAGTGTGTTTCATTTGTACACAAACCCACCGACACAAACTGGCTGAGTGCCACTCCACGATCCATCTCCCTGGCAGGTCTGGATAGAGTCGCCCTGAGTCAAAGAGAACAAGGTGTAAATTAAAACAACAGAACATAATCTAAGCTGCGCAAAGTGCAGCCTCTATTGATTTGTAGTAATAGCAGAAACAGTAAACCTATTTATTTATTTACATAAACTCAGCAGTATTTTAAAACTCATCATATCAAGCATTCACATTGAAGAGGATATCATATCAGTGGGTATCAGTGTATTAGAAACAGAGTGAGTCAGCTCCTTCTGTTTGCTTTGTAACAACAAACTTCTATTGATAGATGAGGAGAAATCATGTGACTTTCTGTATAGTTTATTGTGGGCAGACTGTTGGAGAGATTTTTTTGTGATACAGGAAATAAAACAAACTTTCTGAAGGCATTACCAAACTCAAAGAACACATTTTAGGACGCAAGACAATATAAAAAACACATAACAAAACATAGAGCAAACAAACAAAATAAAAAAAACCCTGAACTCAGTTGCACATAAAAACAAAATGCTTTCCATTATTTAGAATTTTTATATTACATTCAGTGTTTTAAGCTTTCACGCTGGTTACCTCAGTTTTACCCCAGTTTTTAGTACCTTCAAATCAAAGCCAGGCAGACAGGAGTACATGACAAAGTCTCCGTAGTTGTAGCTGTCTCCCTCTATGACACCATAATCAACAGGTGGGGGTTTCTCACACACCACCAGCTCACAGGAAACAGTTGAGAGGCTCGGAGCCCAGCGTCCACCCAGCTTATGACACACAACAAAAAGAAAGAAAGATGGATAAAATGTTGCAGCTTAAGAGAAATGACTTAATCTGTCAGTGCTGTAATGGCATGTACTGATGCACAATATTTGAAATACTATAGTTAAACAGATAATGAATGAATGATGTGATTGATGTAAATCATTTTCACCTCTGACCAGTTGGTCATTAACAAAATGCTTTAAGTGCAGGTCATTATCATCTCTATATGCAAACAGTTACTAAAAGATTGTTGTTAATCATTACTTAACCAGGTAGCCACAATAAGATCAATAAAATAAGAAAACTGGACAAATCATTGGCCAACATGTTTCCTATAGTATAGTACCTGACACTCTGTAACTCCTGGCCCCTGCAGTTGGAAGCCAGGAGGGCAGGAGAGGCTGATGGTGCCCCCAAGAGGGGTGAGCTCCCTCCCAGTGATCACCATATGAGGGCTGGACAACGTTGTGGGTAGTTGGCATGGTTTGGGGCGGCACCGAATGCTGTGTTTGGACCATGTGCCATCACTCTGGCAGGACAGATGAGCTGTCTGTGTGGCTTGTTCATACCCATCATCACATCTGGAAATCAAGAGGAAGAAAAGTAAAACAAAAGAGATAAAAAGGAGTGGAATGGTAGTGATGATTCATGCGCCTGGCAAGTAACCACAATGGCCCTGGTTTAAGTCTAACCTCTGTCGCATGTCACACCCTCTTTCCTCCCATGTTTTTTGTCTGCCTTTGTACTTTCAAACAACCAACTAAAGGCTAAAATCTAAGACATGAACATACATGTCACTTTGTAATAAAAAAGGGATAGGTCTTTTTATGTAATTTAAAATCCAAGGAGTCATCAGACATGCTGTACTTTAAATCTTTCTAATAGTATGCTGAAGTTTATCTGATGTAATTTATCTACAGTTTCAACTGATCCCAAACAATATTTTTTTCCAGAAATGACTTTAATACAAAGTTTCAACACCAAAGAATTACTACAGTATTTACCTGTATCTGATTTGGTTTGGGAAGGTGAAGGTGTCTTCAACCACCTGAGCATGGGCTACAGCTGGAGGTTTTCCACAACTCACAGGTTCACAACTGAACCTGGGGTCCCCCCACCTGCCATCTCTTCCACAGGAGAGGTGTGGAAACCCCTTTAGCTGGTAACCAGGTCGGCACCTGTATATAACAACATCTTGGAAGGTGGCACTGCCGCCCTGCAGGACAGCATTAGGAACTGTTGGCGGAGCGGCAGTGCACCTTCCTTGGCCACACACAGGCATCCCAGGGCTCCACACCCCTCCCTTTTCACACACCGCCTCAAGAGGACCAAGCAGCTTGTAGCCATCATTACACTGGAAACGCACACGATCCCCACAGGCGTGGTCACGACCAAGAACCACACCAAATTTCACCACAGGGAGGGGACAAGTGCATGGCCTGCAGTGAGGCACCGTGCCAACCCAGAGGCCTTGGTCGGAACATCGTAAGATGGGATCTCCAACTACCTCATAGCCATCGAAGCAGACATACTCCACCACGTCATCATAATTGAAGCTGGAGCCATTGAGGAAGCCATGACTGATGTCTTCAGGTGGATCACAACTGATGATGTCACAGCGAGGTACTGGTTTGTCCCACTGTCCATCTGACTGACAAACACTTGTGGCGTCTCCATTGAGTGTGTACCCCTCATCACATTCATACGTTATCTTGCTGTTAAAGTTAAACTCTGACACCAACACACGTCCATTGGGTATTGGTGAGGGTTTCTTACAATGGCCAGTTACACAGGTAAGAGATTTGTGGCTCCAAGTGCCATCAGCCTGGCAAACACTGATAGATTTCTCTTGTAAGATGAAACCAGGCTGACAATTCAATTCTATCTCATTACGGTAAGTGTACACCTCTCCTTTAAAAGTAATTTCCCTGGGAACTTGAGGAGGACCACAAGAAACTGGTTCACACTGCGGTTTCTGCCCATTCCACTTTCCATCTGCCTGGCAGGCTATCGTGTCACTGCCCTTCAGAACAAACCCAGGACTACACTCAAAGTGCAAGACCTCAGGATACACAAAAGCATCACCGTGAGTTGTTCCATTATCAACAGCTCCTGGATCACCACAGCAAACAGGTCGACAAATGGGGGCGTCATTAGTCCACAATCGACCTGTAACACACTCTCTCACAGGCTCCCCCTCAAGCTCATATCCCTCTTCACAGGTATACCTGACAATACTGCCGAAAGAGGCATCGGTCACGTTCACCCAACCGTGATCTGGGTTGGGTGGTGTCTCACACTCTGCCGGGACACAAGATGGAGCTGTCCCATTCCAGCCCCCATCCTCCTGACACACTAATCTTGTGTGGCTTGTAAGGTCGTAACCTTTGTGGCAGCGGTACTCAATCATTGTCCCATGAAGGAAGCTTAAGTCCATTGCAGAGGCGAATGTTCCAGTGTCTTTAGAAGTTGTGGCAGAGCCTGCTCCCCGCTCGATCACCCTAACATATTCTCCAAAGTCTATGTGAGGAGGCAAGCCGCAGTCCGAGGGCACGCAGACAGGAACTGAACTAGACCAGCCAAACTCTTCACAGGTCAAATGATCCTGGCCTACTAGCTGGAAACCCGGGAAACAGCTATAGAAAATAGTGACACCAAAACTATGATCCTGGCCCTCTACAAATCCATTTTCAATGGGTTGCGGTGGGGTGCAGGAAATCTGCACACAAGCAGGTAGTGCAACATCCCACTCCCCACTGGCCAGACACATCAGAGTCTCTGGACCCTGAAGACGGTAACCACGACGGCAGGAGAAAGTGGCACTGTGTCCAAACTGGAGTTTTGTATAAATTACTTTTCCATTGGCTATCTGTTTAGGGACAGAACATTCAACAGGGCGGCAAGAAGGCACCCCTCCAATCCAGAGTCCCTTCTCTCCACAGAGGACGGTAGAGTTGCCCACTAAATTATATCCAGTTTTACAGCTGTACAGAGCTTTGCTGAGGTACATCAGACCCTGGACATCAACAATACCATTAGAAATCTCCACAGGCTGAGGGCATTCAACTGGGATACACTCTGGGTAAGGACTACTCCAATGTCCACTGGCTAGACAAGACACAGAACCTTCTTTTTTTAATGTGAAGCCATCCATGCATGTGTAGGTCACCACAGAGCCAAAAGGAAACAGGACAGAAGACAAGACAGGACCACCAAACGACACCTCAGGCAGTGGGCCACAGGACACCTGCTTGCACACTGGGAAAGTGTCGTTCCACTCCTGAGACGGGGTGCAGCGGAGGATCCGAGCCCCCTCAAGGATGTAGCCATCCTCACAGGATAATTCCACTGTCCCAGATTCAGAGTCTAGGCCCTTCAGGACCAGGTGGTTCTCCTCCAGTGGCGGCTCTGGACACTGCACAGGTGAGCAGCGTGGTCGCCTTGTCTTATCCCATTTTCCATACTTCAGACAGGTCCAGATGGCATCACCAATCAGTTCGTAACCCTCATCGCAGATGTACTCCACTTTTCGGCCCACCTGAAATTGTGAGCCTCTGTAATGTCCGTGGACAACGTCAGGAGGAGGATCACAAGTCAAAATGACACAAGTGGGAGGGTCGCTGTTGGACCACTGGCGATTAGCTTGACAAACACGATCTGGACGACCAACCAATCTGTAGCCTGGGTTACATGCATATGTGATCTTGCTATTGAAGGTTAATCGCCCTCTGACCTGGAAGGAACAAACAGAGGGGTACATTACTTAAATGTACGTATAGTTAACCACGTAACTCCTCCTAAATTAAAAGATAAAAAAAACTTTATATTATAACTTTTAGTTATAGCTTGTTTGTAACTAAAAAACTTGTGAAAACTGTTTTGCTAATTTGTACATTTTTAATACACTACAGTCACAACTATATCACCACAATACAATTTTGCTTAAAAATACTGGATAATACTGAATTTACATCCCGCTATATGTAACACGGAAAATATCTGGTTACTGTAGGCAGTTGTCCTGGAAGACCAAAGATGCTGTATCCCCCTTCTGGTTTTTATCATTATAAGAAGGATTCATGTCAATGTTCTGTATTAATGATGATGTTATTCTAACCTGTCCATTGTCAAGTCTGAGAGGAGGTGGACAGGATACAGGGGCACATGTAGGCAGAGCTCCTCCCCATTCCCCGTTTGCCTTGCAGGTCCTTCTCTTCTCCCCTCGGATCATGAAGCCTGTATGGCAGCTGTACGCCACCACAGCTCCAAAACTATAGTTATTTCCACTCACATAGCCTCGGTCAATGCTCTCAGGGGTGGAGCATCTCACTGGTATACAGCTGATATCATATGGGGAAGGCTCCCATTCGCCACCCATCAGACATCTCAGTGTGGCTGTGGTGTTGAGCATGAAGCCCTCTTCACATTTATAGCTCACTTCAGTGGTGCTGGCATATTTGGGTTTGTTGACTGAATCTAAAATTGCATGGGGTAAGTCAGGAGGACGTAGGCAGAAGTTTGCGATGCAGCGAGGTGCCTCCATGCCATCAGGAGGCGCCCACACACCCTGAGCATTACACACCATCTTGGTGTTGTTGCCAGCAGTATATCCATCAGTGCAGTAATAGTTAGCAGTGTCTCCGTATAGCTGGTGGCTTTCAAAAGGCTCAGCGTGGTCAATGTCAGGAGGGGGACCACAGGAGCGAGGGACACACTGAGCTGAGCTGTCACTCCATTGGCCACTTTGCAGACATTCTCTGGTCTCTGGGCCAATCAATGTGTAGCTGCCGATGGAGGAGACCAACAAAGTTTAGCCAAGGCAACAGATGTTGCAGGACATTATTAGATGATGATGATTCACCTAACATTTAGTGCCTACAACTTTTGCACACTATGGTGCACTGATGACATCTGTCACATTTATTTTACTGTAATTGATGGACCAGATTCAAAATGGACAAGTTTCTGCTGTCTTTAAAGAATACAGTATTACTAGACTTTCAATTTCAATTGAATAAAGAGAATAATAACTGAGTAGAACACAACCACATGTACCCTTCTTTGCAGACATAGTGCACTTTGTTTCCAAGTTCATAGTTGTCCCCTAGAGTCACAGCATCTCTCAGGGCTGGGGGCTCGCTGCATAGGACCCTCACACACCGGCCAACAGGCCTGCTCCACTCCCCAGTCGCTTCACAAACAACTTCCATGGAGCCCTGTGGTCTTCACACATATCAACATATTACTTAATTCTCACACTACTATAATAATCATAGAGATTTACACATTATTATTGGTAAAAATTGACAAATGAAAATAACTGTCTACATCAGTCAGATTTTAATCGTGACAATGTTTAAAACAAAAATAAATTATCTGGTCAATGGGCACACAAATACCCAATGATTAAATATAATTTAGTTTTACTGTATATACCCTATTTTATAGTCCAAAGTGAGGGATTTGTTTTATTACTGTGTCATAATAACTTCTCTTCAATTCAGCATGACTGAAACATTATCAACAGGGAAAGTTTAGCTGACAAACTATATATTATCCGTACCTGTATCCTTCGACACAGGTATAAACAACAGTGGACAGGTATGTGTTTGTTTGGAAGGTGTAGTCTGCATTCTCAACAGTTGGGGGCCCCCCGCAGGTCACTGGGTGACATACAGGTGGTGACCCACTCCACCTCAGACTAGCAAGACACTGGAATTCATAAGGGATCTGAGGCAGGAAGCCCATCATACAGCTGAGGAGGAAAACAGAGTGAGATACAAATGTTACAGAGAAAGTCCAAGCTTGTAATGATGTATAACTGCTCATTTCTAACACATTATCTAACAGATAATATTTCCACATTACAACATGATGTTGTAGTAGATGTAAATGATACCTGAAAGTCACCTTGCTTCCATAGGTGAAGTTGTTCCCCTTCATGATGGAGTTCTCTGGAACAGTTGGTGTTGGGCAGGAGAGGGCTATCAGGCAACACAAGTGAGACTATTAGAAATTACTCAATTTATATTTCACTGACACATGAAATGATCACACACAGTTGTAGCTGCCTTTATTTTGGGGAGCCCTACACACAATTCTGTAAGGAAAGGCAAGTTTACAGGTGCCTGTGATTGTTATTGGTGAAAAGCAGATCAGTTTTTGCTGAAGGATTTTATATATCACCACAATAGATTTGAAAGATTTCCGATTTACTTTAAGAGTTGTATTCACAGAAATGTAGAATAAAATAACTTTATTGTCATTGTACGTTGTACAACGAAATTAACATGCAATCATTTCGGTAGATAAAATGGTCATAAATAAATAAAAACTAAAAACTGCTAGATAAGAAAAATATACACCAGTAAGTACACATACACACACATCCATTCACATTCAGCTATTGCATGGCTCCTTTAAATAAATTAAACCATGTAATTCCAAATGTATCATTTAGGAATTACAGCAAGTTTAAGCAGAGTCTGTAGCACATGGACATCACTTTTCTGCGTTTCTTTCCTGGAGATACTTTGTCAGACCTTCACTGCCTCCACCTTCAGTTGCTGCTTGTTTGTGGGTCTTTCTGCCTTCAGTCTTCTTAACAACAATGGTAGATAGAAGTTTTCCTAATTCTTGTATGTTGTGGGAAAACCTCAATGCTGTAGCTATGATAAACTGTGCTCTCTACTGCATAAGTGCTTAAACGTCTGTTAGCAAAGCATTAGAAAATGTTAGTTGCACTTACAGTATAACTTTAATCACTTCACATTTACTATATATTAACTATATATGGGCTGATTAATGGACAGAATCAGACTGTAGGTGCTGAGAAAGTCAGCTTCTCATTCTCTTTGAGGAAGAATGTGGCTTAGAGCCAAGGTGGCATCAGGCCTCTCAGCCTGCTGCACAGTGGAGGACAAACAGACAGCTGCATAGTGTGTGTTTGTAGAAAACGTATGTGCATCTGTACAGTATTTGGGTCTGAATATATCCAGTGTGTGTATGCATATTATTTATCTATATAATAAAAAAAACTTTATTTTGTGTTTCTAAAAACTATGATCACAAAACACTTTCATCATATACAATAAAGAGCAGCCTAAAGGCCCACATTAATTCTGTTCTAAATAATTTAACTGTTTTATTATTAGTTTATTATCAGCTTTATTATTACCAACATCAAATAACCATATTTGATATAGGTATACTGACTCTGACAATGAAGGAATGTGTTACTCAGTGCAACAGTTAGATAATGGGTTTTTTATTCTGGAAACTTTTCATTTACTTTTTTTAAAGAAGGACAATGCTCCCCTCTTGTGGTCAGAGAAAGCTAGTTTGAAAGAGCAAAGGAGAATCTGTACAACTATTTGATAGGTTGTTTTCTTTATGTGTTGAATATAAGTTATTTTCAATATTTACTCACGGGGTCTTATAAATTAATGGATCTTAAATATTCGAAATTAAGAGCTAAAGGTAATATACACATATAGGGAATATGCATTTAACCTAAATGTGATCTTTACCTCTGCAGTATGGGACAGGATTATCCCAGTTCCCTGTCCCCAGGCAATGGAGTCTAGACGAGCCGTCCAATTCATAACCATTCTCGCAGCCAAACACAACGTCACTGCCCATCAGGAAGTTGCTGCCCTGTCTGTGACCAAACTCTGGTGACCCGGGGTTCTCACACTTCACTGGCTCTGTTGTGAAGATATACAAGCAAGCACATAACAAATTGGTTTGTATGACACCTATGAAACTATTTTTGTTACTTGAATCATAGAGTTTTTAATCATTGTTATTTATTATTTGAAATCACAATAACTCCTGTCATTATTTTAAGAGAGTAAGAAGGTAATTGAAATGCACAGGTCTCCTACCTGTGCAGTTTTTGCCATCTCCACTGTACGGGTGAACACAGGTACAGGTGTAGGAGCCATCTGTGTTCTGACAGCTGGCATGACCATCACAATCAGATCCCAGAGCACACTCATCCACATCTGCACACACACACACACACACACACACACACACACACACACACACACACACACACACACACACACACACACACACACACACACACACACACACACACAGACAAATGAAAACAAATACATAGAACATGCATATACTCTATAGTAATATCCATGTGATCTGTGTTGCCTTCAGGATATACAGTATAATGTTACAAATTACCGAGACAAGCTGGTGGATTTCCTCCCCACTTGCCACTGTTGGAACAGTGCACCTTGGCATCGCCCAGCAGGTAAAACCCAACATTACACTGATAGACCACAGAGCTTCCAGCATAAAAGTCTGTTCCATGAAATAAGCCGTTCTCCAGAGGACGAGGAGCTCCACAGGACACACCTGTATCACACACAGGATCTCACATGTCAAGGTGTTTTCTCTCTCTCTCTAGTTGTTTCTAATTTATTCATGTATTAGACAGCAACTGGAGATGTGTCAGACTGTGTTCAACCAGTCCTAACATGAAGACTAATTAGTTAATCATGGAAATACAACAAACTGAGACATATTTATACTGCGTTTCTCTTTGAAATTCCTTTTCAAACAGATAACAGATCTTTAATCTTTCCTTCACAGAATAAAAACTGGTATGACTTCTTCTAATTCATAATGGAAATGAACAAGCAGTTCATGGCTTTTGCCTTACGTTCACAGCTGGGTAAGGGGTGGCTCCACTCTCCTTTATTTTGGCACTGCAGTACTGGCTCCCCCACCAGGAAGAAACCAGGGTCACAGGACAGCTGGACCAGAGCACCAGGATTCACTTCCACAGTGGAAGTGTGCATGTGGGGCACTGCATTTTCCAGCTTGGGACAGTCTGAAGATATAGAAATGGTGGAGTCACTTTACTTGTACATATCAGGACCGGAGTGAGGAGCCAAACTGTTGTTGTAGGTTACACACAGAAACGCTTAGAGCTGCATACAGTGAACAACACTGAATAAATCTCTTTAAAAAAGGTAATTATTTAAGTTAATATATTGATGACATTCGTAAAGTTCCTTCACCTGCACAGAAAATGCTGCTGAGATTTACTTTTACTCGGCCGATCGCCCCGTTGAGAAAGTCCGGCCAGGCAAGGACATTCCCCCTGTGGGTCACATGGGAGGCAGGACAGCTGCTGGCCAGAACCTTAACCTAACAGCACGTCCAGAGAAATATATATGTATAGAGATATATACATGGATATATATCTTTGAATATTTAGTGGAATTCTTTTTAACTCACACAAGCTAAAACCTGACAGTGACTGAATGATGCAATCATGTTTACCTGCTGTGGTGTAAGAACACGATCCCAGATGTTGAGCTGGCTGATGGAGCCAACAAAAGACTCAACAGGGTTGAAGCCCTCACCTCTCTGGTCCTGGTCCTGACCTAATACCAGAGCCCCACCACCTGCAGGACACAGGTCAGAGGTTAACCACAACTCAGTGAGAAACTATTCTCCTTGTCTACTTTGACTGTATAAAATATGAGGAATCATATGCACTATAGAAGGTATCCATCATTGTTTTACTGAAGCAATTAAAGTCATCATTTCTGAATACTAAAAACATTTGTCATGACATGGTTAACTAGGCTGACGATAGCACTACACCTGGGATAGTGGTGCCGACTGACAGGCCTTTGCCTCCGTCTGAGGGCTTTCCATTGATGTAGATCCTCCAGTCACCATCCCAGCTCCTCCAGGACACTCCAATGTGGTACCAGTGACCTGTATTCACTGCAGGGCAGTCAGTAATCCGCTCCTTACCGTTCACATACAACACCCACCTGTAGGGAGGAAGAGCAATGGGAAGAAGAATAAAATCAATAAAAAAAAAAAACATCAAGGGAGTTGAATTATGCAAAACAAATAGCACAAATAAAGATGAGAGAAGCAGGAGAATAACAGAATAAATCGGACACATGTCTCAGTTCTTGGTATATAACTGACCCATTGTAGTCTATCAGGAGAAAAGCGTTGTCACTGCCTTCCACAGCATAAGACACAGGTGTGCCATAGTTGGTTGTGTCCGATGACCTCATCCAGAAGGTGCACGTGATCTCTGTCAATGCCGGCATCACTCCGTCCATCATTACATAACCATGGATGCCCGACACCTCAAAGTCCAGGTTAAAGGCCGAGGACATCTCTGACACAACGGAAATCATATATATTCAGTGTATAAATTGTTTTATTTAATTACATTTTACTACTTTTCAAATCTCTTATCTTCCTAATTCCATTCATTATTTAATTCACTTACTCTTTAATACTTTGAATTTATGTCCTTATATTGTGGCGTGTATGTGAATTATATTGGACAGATGTTATAAACATATCACTGCACGTTGTACCATGTATGGCTGTGTTTGTGATAAATTGAATTTATCACAACCTCAACATCTAGAGGTACACAATAAAATATATGCGTAAGGAAAAGCACTGAATATACTGTATGTGTATAATGCTGCGTAAAATACATAATATAGTAATAATACATAATAATAGTCTTAGCTGTGCATAAATGGAAACCTATATTTATTTACGTATTCAACTGACAGATGGATAGCATTTACATTGTCTCCTTCCCTGTCTACCTCATTTAGAGCTGACGTGGTGATGTGTCATCTGTCCTATAGTACCTGTCTCACACCTGGTTCCGTTGAACCCAGGGAGGCAGCGGCAGGTGTAGGACCCCAGACCGTCCAGACAGCTGGCACCGTTCACACAGGGATTGGGATCACACTCATCCACATCAACCTCACACAACCGGCCTCGGTAGCCCTCCACACACTGACACCTGGTACAGGTACAGCAGACACAGTGCACCATTTGATGTAAAACAGGAGCAACAACAACATTGCATTTTGCTGCTAATAGAATCTGATTTATCTATATTGTTTATCTATATTTGATTCAAATGTGTTACTTAATTTTTCTCCAGTGACCATTTAAATCAACTTTTCAAGATAACACTTGCCCATCAGAAAATTTATAACAAACATTACAGTCAAAATGTTTGTAAATACATGTGACAAAAATTTGCCTTGCTTGAGAGAATCAGTGTCGTTTTTACAGCTATATTGACGCAAAAAAAAACTATTTTTACTATTAGTATTTTTTAGAGCTGTATTTACTAGTTACAACTATTAGTTACTATTAAGAAAACCTATTACATTATAATTTGTATATAAGGTGTATATAAGTTAAGTGATGTCTCAAACAAATCAAGGTATTCAACTAGAATCTTTTACCTGAAATTGTTAATCGCATCCAGACAAGAGCCTCCATTCAGACAGGGAGTGCTGTAACATTCATCTATGTTAACTTCACAGTGATCCCCTGAGAAACCCACGGCACAATTACAGGTGTAACCACCAGTTAAGTCCTCACACACACCTCCGTTCAGACAAGGGTTGGAAAGGCACTCATTTATTTCCATCTCACAGCGAGGTCCTGCAGCAATGTGAATAAAACAGTATACGATATATTGCAGTGTTTACAACTTCTTCTGGAGAACAATCATAGTATATTAAAACATTAATCTTACTCTAATACAAAAATGACAAAATGTTCAATGACAAAGTCAAGTTTTAAACTAATATACAGAATGAAACAGTAACATGCTCCTGTTATCTAACCTGTAAAGCCGCTGGCGCAACTGCATGTGAACTTGTTGACCTCGTCCACACACACACCTTCATTCAGACAGGGGGAGGAGATGCACTCATTCACCTCTGCCTCACACAGAGACCCTGAAATACGAAGGGGAAATAATCAGTAGTAAAATAATGTGGTTATGTGTATTACCAACAATGTACAGTATAGTTTACTATTAAATGTTATAAATCTAATTTATGTGGTGTACCAGTAGGCAGATCTTTAGAGCAGGTCTTTATACACAAAACTTTATTATGAAACTGCAGAGATAATACACTGCCCGTCCAAAAAAACAGTCACACACTCTAATATTCTGTTGGACCGCCTTTAGCTTTGATTACGGCTTGCATTCGTCGTGACATAGTTTAGATAAGTTTCTGCAATGTCACATTTATTTCCGTCCAGATTTGCATTCATTTTTTCCCAAAATCTTGTACTGATGATGGGAGAGTCGGACCACTGAGCAAAGTCTTCTCCAGCACACCCCAAAGTTTTTCAGTGGGGTTAAGCTCTGGACTCTGTGGTGGCCAATCTATGTGTAAAAATTATGTGTCATACGCCCTGAACCACTCTTTCACAATTTGAGAAATCAGGGAAGAAAAAATCCATTGATGGAATAACCTGGTCATTCAGTATATTCAGGTAGTCAGCTGACCGCATTGTTTGGACAGATAACGTTGCTGAACCTGGACCTGACCAACTGCAGCAACCCCAGATGATAGCACTGCCCCCACAGAGTTGTACAGTAGTCCACGACCCCAGGATGTCTCTTCCGACATGTATGTTTAAGAAAGGAGAAGCAACTCACTGCATCAGTTAAATAACATGTTGCCAGATGAAAAATAATCATCCATGCAGGAATTCAATCAAATCAACCTATTTGTTTAGTTAAATCCAGTTGGTGACTTTTTTTGTACGGGCAGTATATTTGCTCATTGTTACTGTTATCGCAGGAGAAGATTGTTATTCTAAATAAATGATCACATGATCAGTACTAAAAACATCTTAAACCATATGAATGACATGAAATAAGCTGAGTTATATCAGTATTCATGACCTGGAAATACTGATATTACTATATATTTTATTAAACTGTACACCCTTTTAACTGTATCAGCAACTACAAATTTTGTTTAGATGTCATAAAGAGCTAACCTAAAAATCCAGGCTTGCACTGACACTGGTATTCTCCCATCCCATCTTTACAAAGGCCTCCATTCTGACATGGAGCAGAGTCACACTCGTCTATATCAATCTCACACTTGGCACCTGTGGAAGAAATATCAGACGCAGTCTTAAATGCTATTCAACAACACAGCTGTATTGAAGATGACGTTTGGTGGCACAAAAATCGAACAAGTTCAGGGAAAGATAATGACAGACAACACGGTGCAAGAAACAAAATATTGTATTTTCAATGAATGCATGTGGTAAGTACATTAAATGTGTCATTAAGATAACTTTAATAAATTCTAAGTAATTACAAGTAATTTAACTTTACATCCAGTTACAACAAGTCTAAAGCAAAAAAGTCTTAGGTGATTAAAACCTATTATATACAAATGACCAACAAGTGAGCATAAACATTGAAGTAATGTCTTATGTACTACTATTTCTACAAGGATGAGACATAGGCCTAAATGCATACTGTATGTATTGACATGTTATAACTACCGGGAAGTGTGTTTACCTTTACAAGATGTCCTAAATGTGCACAGATAGCTAACATAAGAGCATGCTTAGAAATATATAATAAAATAATATAAGTTTTAACAAATGATCATTAATGTCAATTGTGGTTGATATGTGATAAATTGTTTCTTCTTTGTAAAGGTTTAAATCAGACAAAGTCTCAATTGTCACATGATGCTGTATTTTCTTAGTTTGACTGTCTGATTTATAAAAGCAGATCACTACACTGAATGCTTAAATGTAATCCCTCTTGCTACTCAACACCAGGTACCAGGTAGGTAAAAAGTAGTTTACCTGTGAACCCAGGCATGCAGGTACAGACATATCCTGCACCAACCTCCTCACACGTCCCTTTATTTTGACAGGGATTCAGGAAACACTCATGGAAAACCTGCAGAAAAAAATACAAATTAGATGATTCTGTTGCACTTTTAAAGTTTTAAAGAAATCTATGTGAATCAGAGGTGCACTATATTGAACCTTAGACATTAAAGGTATAAATGATGGAAATATTATTTTTTAAACATGTCAGAAATAATATCATTTTGGATTAAATTAAACTAACCTGACTGCTTGCTTGGTAGTCCTCGTTGGCCTCTACCTCTGGAGCTGCAGTTACACTCTCCTCCTTTGGAAGAAAACTGGAGCCAAAACCTGACAATGGCACGCAGAGGAAATACAGACAATGTAAGCAAAGACACGTTGGAAAAAGACAGCAAGGATCTTTCCTTCTGCCACCAGTCTGGCAGAAAGTTGTTATTCAGCTGAACAAAGGCCTGTATTCTTATTAAAAACTGGCAGCATCTCCTAACCACTGTTCATTCCCACACTTCAGGCATGCAGTGTTCATTTCCATTCTGCTGCAGAGCAATAAAACTCATATAATTTCCATTTCCCCCGATCCCAAGCAGTAATCCCGTTTCCAATTGGATTGAGCTGTCACGACACAGATCAGACACCACACAACTGGAGCAATGGCACAATGTTTTCATACAAACAGATTGTGACTGACACAATCCAGCTTCATATATTTTACCCTCTGCTGACTTCACTTGGCACATCCTATAGAAATGTAACATCAGTCATTTCAAAAGCCAACTCAAGGCAGCATAATGATGATAAAACAGAACTGTGGTATATCGTTATCTATGCTAGAGTCCACATACTATACATATGCACAATTTAGTTCTTTAATCTGTTGCATTAACAAACTGTAGAACAGAATAGTTTATGTTTTAAATCACTTGATTTTATTAGTCCCTACTACAATGAAGAGAATGAAGCCATGAAATGCAATAAATTGCAATGCTGCTATGTAAGGGATATTAGCACAATCAGTTATTTTGGCTGAAGACACAACAGGACAGATAATGTGCATGTATGTGTACTTTTTTGTACACATTACATATTTACAATTAAATTACATTTGTTTATCTAAACTGTGACCCTTACTAGAGCAATGTTGTATGGTGGTTGCTCCACTGACAGTAGTGGTTCCATAGAAGGGGCAGGAGAGGCAATAGGAGCGGCCATGTTCAGGTTGGTAGTAATCCCTGGGACAGGGGTAGCAGGGAACCAGACCGGTGCGAGAGAAATGACCTGCTGAACAGGGAACTGCAGCAGAGGAGACCAGAAAAGACCAGAAGAGAGGAATCAAACAGAAAAAAATGAATATGAGAGAGCAGAAGGACCAGAATCAGACACAAGTGAGTAACAAATAGTAGCTTACAAGATAATTTGTTATTTAAAGATTTTACTGTAACTCAGAAACTTAGGTAGCAAAAACGTATCAGCCTGCAATATCATCATCTAGCTTTAAAGGGAAAAAATAAAAAAGGTTGAATAGGAATCCACCTATGATATAACAGTACATGAATGCCCAATACTAACACAGTTTATAGGCTGGGACTGTATTTGTTTTTGTTACCTAGCAGCAATTTGAATAATCATCAGGTTTTTAGAGCTGAAATCAGCAAGTTGATAGAACATTAGGGTGTGTACTCCACAAGGTCAAACTTTATTACCTCCACACTCTTTCTCGTCTACTGCTCCTCTGGTGACAGTGGAAGTCTCATCAGGGCAGATCAGACACTCTCTGGCACCAAATCCTGGCTGGAAGTGACCCAAGGGGCAGGATTCGCAGATCTCCAACCCATTCAGAGAGTGACTACCAGGTTTACACTGGCCTGCAAACATATGGAAGTCACCACATCAAGGAAAGAATTAAACACATCAAAATATTATAAATTCTATAATTACAGTGCATTTTGTATTCATTAAAATCTAAGGACCACTATAAATAAACTTAATTGCAAATGTGATTTGTCTTACAGTATGTCTAAAGTTTGACTATATGCATGTGTGCATTGTACCTTTGCATTCAGCCAGACTGCGGGAGTGCAGGTAGGCTGTAGAAGTTCCTTCAGGACAGGACTTACACTCCAGCTGACCCTCCTGGTCCTGGTAGGAGCCTAGCCAACAACTCTCACATTCGTTATATTCCAGAGAGAAGTAAGTTCCAACTGGACACTGGACTGAAAGAGTACTCACAATTAGTACTTTAATGGTAAACATAAAAGTTTTATTAGATTTCCTTTAAATCCGATAAATTTGATATACTGTATTTATACTGATCTGAGATACTGAACTGAACTGAGATAGTGAACAAATAAAAATCAGTTCAGGGAGTTTAGTTAGGGTGGGTGTTCCCTCCTTTCAAGCCCTTAATACTCACCACACATCCTGCCTTTGAGCATTGAGCCTGGCCTGCAGAACAAAGAGGCCTTCTTACTCTCCAGAGACTTGGGATCAGCCACAATCATTTCTGAGGACACGTGGAAACTGGATAGTGGCTGCTTGGCCAATGTTCGTTTCAGTCGATTAGTCAGTTGCTCCAGCGTTCGTAAGAGCCTTTTCTGATTGGCCACCTCTATAGAGTCGTTCCTCGACAGGGGCAGAGGGATGCTTGCTGGGATAATGGAGAAAGTTTAAAGCACTGACAACTTACGGCAGTGTATAAAACAAAATATAATGCAAGGCTGTGAATGCCACATTGCAAAAACATTTAATCTAGATATGCTAGCCCTGTAGCTTGATTTAATATCTGTATAAATCAAACTGTAGTAAATATATATATACGTATATAGCAATAAACACACACACACAGTTACACTTATTCTACCTGTAATGTTAAAAAAGATCTGGATCTTCTGGTCTTTGGTGGGGCCTGTGATTTTTCTGTGCCTCTTGGTGCGGTAACGTGTTTGCATATTGCTGTCTCGCTGCCGGCTGGCGAGTTGCCGAGTGCCTGTGGCAAAGCCTGAATCAAAGTAGGCATAATCCTGGGAGCCCTGAGCACCCCAGCTGTTGCCCCAACCCCCTGGTGCTGATAAACATTAAATAGGGAAAGAGAAAAAATTAAAGAGATGTTTCAACCAAAATTAAGGTGGGACATTCAGTGAGAGTACATTTGTTAGTGTAAATCTTACCAATAGAAAAGCCATTCTCATAGTCGTAGTTGTACTCCAAACAGTGACCCTGTGACATTACCTCCAGCTTGCAAGTGACGTTATCGTTGCTACAAATGTTGGGGAGCTGTGGAGAAGATGAAAGAAAGAAACCTGTTAGAGAACTAAGTAACAGCAAATCAGTGTGTTTTAAGTTTGTGTGTTTGCATGTGCATGCCCTTACTATGCCTTCTAATTTGGTGTTGAACTCCCCAGTAAAAGATTTAACGAGGTCCACATCTTCACAACGAGATGCTTTAAACAACATTTCAAAAGGCTTGAATCCACTGTTTGCTATACGGTTCACTGAGAAAGACAGAAATGTTTAAATGTGTTAAATGGCCAAGACCTACACAAAAAGAAAGTTAGAAATGTCAAACTTCAAGATTTGTATTTGCGATGAGTGTACAAACAAACAGTCCAGGCACAAATAAATTCTTGTGCAGGTCTCTCTTGAAGTCAAGTAAAAAGTCAATAGCAAAGAAAAAACGTATCTAAGTATCTAAACACTGTGTAAAAATAACATGAGAAGAAAAACATAATAATAAATAAAATGATGACTTTAAAATATTGCACAAGGTGGAGTGAGGTAATGAGGGGTTATTCCACATGTTATTCTCATTTTGTTTTTGCCATCAGTCTAACTGTGGCAGGGAAAAACTGAGAGCTGCATCCTAGAATTATGTGCTCATTTGGTATTTATAAAAACTAGGGCTGTGAAGCAGTTAAACATTCATTCAATTAATTACAAGCTCTGTGGTGTGTGATTAATCCACTATCCACTGTTTATATGCAGCAACTGTCAAACAATCAAAAATATAATATAATATGATAACATGCTGAGGAAATTCAGAAAAGAGAACAATCTCTCTTATAAACTGTTCCATCTGGGTGCTTTGTTTTTATGCAGCAAGTCCAGTTGGCACTTGGCAGTTTTTGGGATAACCATAACATGGATGACTCTTCTAAGACACTGTTCTGAGAAGGTTACACTTATGATGCCAGCTGTTCTACTGGCAAGTACAGTGCAGTACGAGAATGTGTATGAGATGTGTATATATAGATATATATGTGTGTATGTGTGTGTACGCCCTGTGGTTATGCTTATGATCCACAAAAGGATTCGACTGTAACTGGCAAGTTATGCAAAGCTGAGCTTGTGTGGCATGGAAGCACCACATTAATGCACAACGGCATGAACAAAAAAAAGGAAACACACTGGTGGCATAGATAAGGCAAAACAGCAGGGTAAGTAAAAACTGTATATCCTCGTCATGTGAAAATGGTACAGTTTAATTAAGGACTAGCTGTGTAAAATGTTTGTTTGCTAAATTCAAGACAGTTGCACTATATCTGTAACTCATAAGCATCAGCTGGTTGCGTGATCGCCTCGCTCGCAACATAGTTATGGATGGCACTACCATAGAATAGCTCAAATTAAAAAGGTGCAAAGTCAAACACTAAATCTAAAAGCAGCAAATAATAGCAGCAGTACAACATACATTGTTTTAGTAACTGTTTGTGTTGTGGTTTTCAGTGAATGCTTATGCATTTTTGCATTACAATTCTAAATTTTGGAAAAGTGAAAGAGAAGAAACATGTTCCAATGAACAACTTTGACAGTTTTCCTGTTCTTCTGCATTCTACCTCTGTATCCAACAGTAATATTTGTTTGATTATTATTTATAATTTTGATATTTTAAAAAATTCTGCTACTTAATATCTTATTGCTGGTAGATTTATGTTGTAATTTCATAATGTGAATTTTGTACAAGTATATCTCAATTCTTGTTTTGTTTATTTATATTTAAATAAATTTTACAGTATGTGGCTTTTGAAGTACACTTTTACACAAACATACCCTGTTTTAGTGTTTAATAAAGTTATAACAAGCAAAAATTGTTTAGATTCTAACTGATTAATTGACTAATTAAAAATTATTTAACAGAATTCCTGTGCTGCACTTACCTGAGCAGTCAGGCCTGTCTGCAGAATAAGGTGGCACCCAGACGCCGTTGGCACAGAAGTAGCTGTGTACTGCGTCATGTGTGAAACTGTAGCCATCCTTACAGTGAAGAGTACAGTTAACGCCTTCGTCTTCTTCAGAGCAAATGAACTCTCCATTAACTGGGATATACGGTTGTTCACATTTTGTCCCTATGCAAACAAAAATATGAACATTTATGTTGTATATATATATATATCACCAATACACTACAAAAGAAAAATCCACAATGACATTATAATATGCAAATACTGTAAATGTATTTTATTCTTTTGATTAGTCTGCCCTGCTGTGAACACTTACGCAATTTTAAATATGTAACTACCTAGCCTAGACGTTGGAAAATACAGTATAATGTAATTTGGCATATAGTCTCCTTATTAGTTTATCGTAAGAGGGTACTGTTTTAACAAGGTCCTGGAGAAACATCCTCCTCTTAAACAAACAATAAAAGTTACAGAAATAACGCAAACAAGAAAAACAGAACAGACATTTAAAGTGCATAGTAAACATGAGGTATGTTTGAAACTTATATTTAAAGAAGGCACAATATTTACAGTATAAAACATTATCTTTAAATTAATTTAACGTGATTTAAAAAGCAGGACATGTGCAGTACCTTGTACAGTGATGGTGAGGTTGCAGGTGCGGCTGTTTCCAGCAGCATCAGTAGCCGTGTACTGGACGAGAGTGTCTCCTACTTGGAACAGAGAGCCTGGAGTGTGACTACTTGTTACTGTGAGGCGACCACCTGGGGAAGTATAATTAACATACTGTATATTAATTGTGGAATGACATGATACAAAATAGCAGTATGATGAAAACACCTTTGAATTATGCATAATTTTTTAGTTTAACTTGTATACAGTACTTTTTTTTTTTATTTGCTAAAATGCACCAAGATTACTCTTAAGGGTTTACTTCTCATAGTAAATACTGTGTTCAGTAACAGTTGGATTTGAGAAGAACAATAGTCACTAAAGCATTTGGATTTTTAATCAGATAATATTCTTTAATTTGAGCAACACATATACTATGAAATTACTACCAAGATAAAATAAGGATGACTTGTGTCCTTAATGACTACACATCTCCGTATAGAGTCAAAAGCTCCTAGCTGTCCTGCAGAGGGCAGTCTTGGCTGTGCTCCAGTTCTCTAGACTCAATGAGTCATGGTCTTTATAAACCATGGAAGTTACGTTAAACAATGATATGTGGACATGGGAATGGTTTGTCTGGGCATCACATAGCTGCGGAAAATCCACCTGTGGGGAATAAAGAGGAAAAAATGCTACAGTCTGGTTGGCTTAGGGAGACTCAGCGGTGATGGAAGAAAGTTTTGTGTGTGTGTGTGATCTTGTCATTCTTGCCTGCAGCTGCAGCTGATACAGAAAGAAGAAACTGAAAACATCTGTGCCAAGTATGAGAGAAGTGAAACAGGATTACAACTGGAGAAAGTTGAAAAAATGGCTTATTGACCTTTTGTTTAACTCTAATGCACTACGTCCATTAACAGTAGCAATGTCGTTCCAACAGGGTTGACACACGTCTGGTCTGTTGGAGCCTGGTGTCTCCCTTTATATATAGCCTGTGTGTGCATTTATGCATGTGTTTATGTGTGTGCCTCCTGAGTTATGACTATATATAGCGCTGGCATCAGGGTGTGGGCCTGGAAAAACAAAACACTGACGTCGAAGCAGCGCTAGGCTGACGTCATTCGGCCCTGAAGCAGCCACAGCAGCCTGTTATTACAGTGTGTGTTAGAAAAGTGTGTGTGAGAGTGCGTGTGTGTGTGATGGGGGCACACCTCTGCAAACAGGTGGGCAATGATAAGTTTGGATTTGTGTGAGTTTGAGGACTTTGTGTATGAGTGTGACAACATTTTTGAACACATAAACACATTTGTGAGCACTGTTAGTGTTATTTATGTGTATGTACTGTACAAAGACGCAGAGTCAGTGAATTACATGGGCCTGGCTGTGGTCTGGAACCCTGGAGAAGTCTGGTTTGTTGTCTGTCACCACCACAGCTGTTTGGGTACAGCTAGAGTACCAGCTCTACGATATTTAGTCTATTTGGCAAAGTGACCTTGTGCACTTCTTTATAACAAAAAATACACAAAGTGTAGAAAGGTAGCCGAGACTGAAAAGAGAATCAGGTTGTAACAGGTTGTAAGTCAGACCATCACATTACCTCCATCATGTTTGACAGCTGTATCTGCATCTAACAAATCTTCTTCACTGTGATTTGAACAATTCAAACAAGATTCAACTGTCCACAACACCTCTTTGATCTTCTTCTTATCATGGGTTCGATTGTAGGTATTTGAGGTATGGCTGTGTCTTTGCAGCTCTGTCTAGAAAAGCAGCATCCCGAAGTTACCTCTTCACTGTTGATGCTGAGACTGATCTTTTGCTGGGACTAGTTAATGAAGCAGTGAATTAAGGACCTGTGAGGCGTGGGTTTGTAATACTAGACACTCTAATATAATTATTCTCTTGCTCAGCTGTTCACTGGGGACTCCCACTCCTCTTTCTATTCAGTCAATTCAGTTCTCAGCAATCGCTCACAAAGATCAGCCTTCATTTCTCAGAACAATAAGATACTGATGAATTTCAGAGTAAAGTTCTTTGTTTCTGGCCTTTTTGAGTCTGTGATCACACGCACAATTGCTCATAATGCAGATATTCAAGAAGTCTAAAAAAGGTTTTATTGCTTCTTTAATCAGCGCAACTCTTTTCAGTTGTGCCAACATATTGCAAAAGAGCTTTGATCAATTTGCCTTTCAAATTGATAAGCTTGCATTTGCAAGTACAATATGCCACTGGAACACAACAACAACAGGGCTAATGTCTGCTGATAATTACTGTCTGCTGTGCTCTGCCAGGCTAAGCACAGTCCTTAGATTTTAATCATTCACAAATCACAGTAAATACAAATGATGCCATTCATACATATTAAAAAGAAATAGTCTTTTTTCTGATTGGTTAGAAATATGAGTCTTGCTCAAAGGGCATTTCTCTGCACTGCTGCCAAGATGTTTTGTGAGTCTGACTTCAAAGGAGACATCTACAGAAAGCAACATTTTAAAGCATTTCTACTAAATATTTATTCAAAAAAGTATATACAGAAGTTAACGCTACAATATGTAACATTTTTCAAAACTTTTATACTAGAAACATTTTCTAAAATGTTAAGAAGTAATATCTGAAAGGCTTGGCTGAGTGAAGTGGCTTGATGAGTACCATGCTAGAATTACCCCAAAGTTGCATTTGTAGCTTTAAACCTAAAAAACTAAGTATAAACTCTTGCTGTCATTTAAGCAGACTCTCATGTAACAGGATTTATTCCAATACTGTTAAACTGTGCCTACAACTCCCAGGCTAAAATATGGTGTCTGGGGAGTGTCAACTTTACCAAGACAGTGATTAATATCCAGGTCTATTGCGTATGGCAGTCACTCTCATTAAGAAAACAAAAGCTGATTTGATGAGTAATTCAAACAGAATAAACTCCCATAAGAGTGAAGTACTGTGTATTCATATAATTACACAAATGAGAAATGGATGGAATGAGTGTACGTTCCCACAAAATAAAATTTCATCGCAATAACACCTGTTTTTTGTTACTGTCTCTGTCTGTTTTAACATTAATGACATTAACAGGCACTGTGATAACTTCATTAGTCCACTATTCCTCTTCCTATGCCTCTTTCTCTCTGAAATCCAGGTACACAAATCAGGCTTTTATGCACATAATAATTACCATTCAACTTCTTTGTTCAGTGTCTCTCAGTCTCAAACAAATACACATTAACATACAAGAGTTCAGAGCACTCTCCTGATCCCATTTTTCCAGTCACCAAATGGAAAAAAACCTGTTTTACCATCATCTGCAGAGGAAGCGGGTGGAGTGGAGTGGAACCAAGGAGCAAAAGAATAAACCATCTACGGAGCTGACATCTGAGAAGTGCAATCAGACATACCTGAGTTGTCGGAAAACTGCGGCACCTCCCAAACAACAGCCGTCTCTGTGTCTGTGGCCTGGACTGTGGGCGGTGACCGGCACCTGTCAATCACAGGAGGCTCCGTATCTACAAAGACATATGAGGCTTTTAATGGTAGCTATCATGACTAATCACCAGAAGAAGAACTTTTTTAAATATTACAGTAAATATGTCAATGGGGGTCATTGAAAACTCACAGCCCTGGTGATGATCACTGCAAACTACTATAAATAAATCGTAGTTAAATAAGATTGGTGCGCACAGTTGCTCTCAAGAGTGGACTGCGTTATAACAATGTTAGAGAATAGTTAGGCACAGAGCTACAGTGTGATCCAACGTTTTTGATGCAGAGTGTCAGAGGGCTCCAGTTAAACACATGTCTCTAATAAAAAACCACAACGTTCCACCACCATAATACCATATGGAAATGTTCACGGCAACCATGCTTGAGGTTTTTTCTCCGACTGCTGTGATTATGGAGCGGTTGACATGGGAAACCCCTGTTTTTCACTTTCTACAGTAACACTGTTTGGCACCTGCTGGGGCAGACATACTTCCTTACTGGTAGTTGTGTCAATTAAATGACAGATATAAACTATATGATAGAAAAAAGATGCAGCACAGTTGCAGAGTTGGGTTGATGGAGTAACAAACACTGGGTGGTAGGCTCTGCTGAGTGTGGCCACAAGCTGAAAACTGGACTTAAGGTGAGTCAGCAGAGAATGTCTGCAAATCAAGTTAAAATCTTATGATATTATTTTCTGTTTTCTTATTTTCTAGATATTTTTTGTTAGGTCTGGGAAAAAATAGCAGAATGTGCAAATTGATGATGATATTTCCTAATTCTATGAGTTTAGTTATAGTTTGACCAGTCAGAGAACAGTGTTTTCAAAGCCAACTCATATTTAAAGACTTGAAACACTGATGATTTATGTCTGATGAAAGAAAAAGAAACATTTGGGAATGCAGCCTATATGCAGCTTGTATTTGACTGCTTAAATTGGAATTTGTCAGCACTGCCATTAAACAATAAATTTTACATCAACCATCTCTAACATATTTCATATGTAAACAAAACAGCTCAGCTGTGTGTACTTGAGCCAGTGTCAGCAGGGAGATGAACAAGACCAAACAATAGAAAGAAAGCCAAACAGCTGACATCAGTGTTATTACGGAGACGCCTTGCTTCAGTCAGTTAAGATATCTTGGTGTGTTTTAAATAAATTATAAATGTACTGTACTTAAATAGCACCTTTTTTACCTTATGCAAAGTGCTTTACAACTTGCCTCTCATCTATCCATTCATACTCACACTGATGGTGTTGGGACTGCCATGCAAGATATGAACAGTCATCCAAAAAGCTATATAATCCTGGTGGAACTGGCATGAATAGACTACAGTGTGAACAAAACCTTTTCCCCTCTTTCACTGAAATCATTTATTGCTTTCTCTGATGAAGTCCCCAGAAGGATGAGCTCACCAATGACAGTGACTGTAAAGGAGCAGTTGGCCTGGTTCCCAGAGCGGTCCGTCGCAATGTAGGTGATGGTTTCCTTTCCGATAGGGAACAGCTGGGGAGGGGTGTAGACTGGTTTCACTTGCACCACTATCTGGAAGAGTAACAGGCAGGAGACAGTGCTGTTCTGACCATGTGTAGACTGTCAATTAGTCAACAGAAAACTGGCCTAAGCATTTATTATAATAGAATAACAGATAATCTAATCTTTCTCTTTTTCCAGCAACTCAGGTGTGAGGACTTTCAGCTCTTCTCAGTTTTCTGTGTAAACCTCTTAGACTGTCTGATGGGCACAATATTTCATAGTCTTTCCACAGACTAAACCAATTTCAGGTTATCAACAAAATATTTGACAGATGAAAAAAAGAACGAAGGAATATCCAACCTCTTCTTTGGAGTTATCTGTGGCATTTGGGACATTCCAGCTGACACTGGCTGCGCCACGCCGCTCATCTGTCTCTGCAACAACATCGCCGGGGCACTGGATCCACGGTGGTTCAGTATCTGAAGAAAAAAGGGATCAGTTAGAGAAAGGAGAATTAGATTATGGCCTGTGGCCTCCAAATGCTGTGTCTGACTCCATAAATTCAATTAGAATTTACATTAGACTCAAATATTGCAGATGTTCACCTCTGACTGCTTAGTGTTATTACTGAAGGAGAAGGTTTGTGATGTCATCTGACCCCTGATCTCTTCATCACAGCACATCACACACTCATTAATCAAAGAGAGAGTACATCACTGTCCCTTGTTTCAACAATACCTAATCCCACAGATGTTACATTAATCTTATCTTTCTCCATCTATTACCTCAACATCAGACCAAAATAATGGTAAAGAGTATAGAGCAAAAAAGACAGGGGGGAAATGTTACAGGAAACATACTTTATCTCATGATCAAAACATTTGGTCTCATTGAAACTTCAGCGTCAGTCTTAATAATCAGTCAAACATAATGTCCAAACCTGTTAATGGAACATTGTTCATTTATAAATACAACAGGTGAATCTATAACATGTCCAGTTTTTCAATTTTATTTGTTATGAAGTCTGTAACAAACCAAAGAGAAAAAACACTGCATTTACATTACTGTGCTAATAGATTTTATAATATTTTGATTTGAATGCAAATTTTCATATCGAATATTTCTGGTTATCCTGAAAAAGAATCTGCCACACAATCAAGTTAGTTTGAGACTTTGATGGGCACACAGATGGAAGATGTACAAAAATGCAGTTTCCAAACTGGGATTAAAAGAATAACTAAACAAAAACCCCATGCAAATGTTAATTTGCTGCATTTACTGTTAAGTACAGTGAATCCGTGAATAATGAATGTGTTCACTTTAATTAAAATTAACCTGCCCTTGAGCAATCCACAGAATCTCTGTTGTTCCAGTAGGGATTGTTTAACATGGTTAGCAGGCCTCTTAATGTGAAACTAGGCATTGTTATTAAAAATGTTTCATTCATTTCCACCTGTTTCGCTGGTGGTAACTTACTAGCCACTATGACCCTTGGATAAAACAGTTCCTTTCTTTGTCTCATTCTCCATACTGCATGTTGTAATAATATGAAGCCAGCATAGTTTAAATCAGTTCAAGCCTGCAATACAAGTGCAAAGCCTCCAAGAACTGAATCTCCATTCGGTCGACATTGGTCATGCCTGTTGCGTTGTGTAAGAGAGCTGTTCCCCTCTGGGCCTGATGACCCATCCACTTAGGCATCCATCTCTGCTAAACACTAACACACTTAGCTCCAATTGGCTCTATTCATCTTCATAACAATGAAGGAATATTTCACTATGGGTGTCATCAACATGAAGTGAGAGATGAAAGAAGCCAGAAGCTTACAAAGACCATTTTGATTACAACTTTCTCTGTGTTATCTCCTCTTAATATGCTGCCCATATCCATTCCTTTCTGTTCATTTTTTCAATGTCACCTATGTTTTATTGTTAACATCTCATCCTTCTTTTAGCCCATTTGCCATGCCGTTATGAAACACCTACAGATGATTCATTCTCCCTGCCTGCCTCATCTCGCCATTAGTTTTTATTTTTTGGCACCTTTTTCTTTCCTCTTAATGGTAGGAGTTCCTTCATTAGCAAAGTTTCACCATAAGAAAATGAAAGGATTGAGGACATTCAAGGGGATTCTGGCACAGCCGTTCTCCATCACCTTTTTCACCTGCAAGACATCAGATGGGCTAGAGTCCATTAAAATGATCTGCAGAGCCCATTCAGAGTGAAGGGAATAAACATGAGAGCTCAGTCGTGGTATGGTTTGAGTTAGTGATTCAAAGTCTCCTTCAAAATGGGATTCTCACCACTCAAAAAAGTTTAAAGGTGGTATTGACAATGGAAATAAATCTCCCCCAAGTCTGCTGTTTTTCTGTTTTAGTTTTTCAGTTTAGTTTCACTTTTTTTTGGACGCTGTGTAAAATCTACATAAAAACAGAATGCAATGATTTGCAAATCTCATAAATTCATATTTTATCCACAATATAAAAGACATGAAATGTTTACATTGAGATCATATTAAGAAAAAAAGGTAAGGTAATTTATTTAGGAAATTTATTGCAGAAACACTTAAAAAAGTTGGGACAGAGCCATGTTTACCATTCCCTCTTCTTTTGACTGTAAGCATGTGGAAACTGAGAACTGAACTGAAACTGAAACTGAGACAATGTCTAACTGCAGTATGCAGTAAACCTAGTGTGAAGGTCCTCTTTGAAGAAAAAGATATTTTGTAATATAACCATTTGCAATGTCGCTGATATTGATGAATTATGTAAATGAAAGAGATCAATATCTCTGTTTTCTCTTTTTGCTAAGTTATGAAGTCACTGTGCATCACATCTTGTTGTTTATGTATTCCAGTTTGCTAGCATAATAAACAATTAAAGGGACAGAAGTTTAACTGAGTGTCAGGTTGCCATTTTGCCCATGCTTTCAGTCTTTATATTAAACTAATCATCTCCCAGATCCCACATGTCAAACATTATTTCTAAAAGTTGGCAGGACAACAAACTAATGAATTTCACCAAATGGTTAATTTTCCCTTAAAATATATTCTCTCCAAACAAAGAAAAAAAAAAAAAACACTAACTTGAACTCCATCTTCCCCACCTTCTCCGACCCCAGGCGAGTGTCTTGACATATTTATTATCCTTTTACAACCCTACAACCAATTTCCAGCGTCTAGAACTGACCCTGACATCTGACCTCAGTACTGCAGAAGTGAAAGATCCATTTCCTCCAAGAGACACTCTCATGTTTGTACAAGGGTCTTTATGACATTCACTGACATGATAGATTTCCTTACCTTAGTGAACCATCATAACTAAGGCCTAAGCCCAACCTTTTTGATTACCTAACCCAAAGTCTAACTGTGGGCAAACAATTTCCCTCTGGGATTAGTAAGGTTTTTTGAATCTTGAATTGAACCAAAAATGTCCTCACTCCCATTGTAGAAAGCTATAATGGATCCTCACAATGTATAGCCATTAAAGTGCACACACATACACTGCATTACCTTTACAGATGGCTTTATGGGCATTAGCTGTCCAGTTCCCTGAGCCCATGCACACCGCCTTCCTATTTCCCTGGAGACTGTAACCTTGAAGACAGGTGAGCAGGCAAACGGAGCCTGGTGATATCGTCCTCTTCCCGCAGGCAGGGGGCGACAGCAAGATGTTCGTCAGGGCAGCGATGGGTGGACAACGCACCTCTGGAGAGGGAAAGTGGGAGATCAAAGGGTGAATGTTTATTTTGTGCCTTGATAAATACTGGCAGATGAAAACTTGTTGAATAAGGTACTACAGTATCAGTACTGCAGTAGACTAAGTTACTGTTACTGAAGTTACTGTTACTGTCCATAATTGAGATCAGGTTGCAGGAAAAAAAGAAATCTAATGAATATTTGAAGACAAGGTCAGTCTAAGTAGAAAAGACAGAGGCAAACAGGCACAAAAAAGATCATGAGCAAATTTCCTGTATTTTACCCAAATGTGATAAAATCTGACTTTGAGCAGGCTGTACTACAAGTGCCAACAATAGTTATTTTCAGAGCCTGTTTATCAGAAACAGACTGAAAAACATCTAACATTTGGTCAGAACTCAGTCTAAGAAAGCAATGACCACAAGACTCATGCACTGGAGGCTTTGTGCATTTTTGGGATACAGGCTGGTACAGTATGGCTTTTACTTGATGATGGATAGATCATTTTCATTCTTTTATTTTCTAACTCTAGTTTCTTTGGCTTTATACAGCTACTGTATAAAGGGAAAACTGACTGAGAAGGAGAGTTTATTCCAAGATGAAAAAAAAATCTCAGCATTCACTGAGGCAGTCCTGTTTCACCACAGTGCAAACAAACACTAAAACAAACCACTCAGCTGCAACAGCAAGCCACAGAGCCCTCTTAGCTGCTTTAAAGAGGTAACGACAGACTGAGGAGAAACACTAAGATGGTCAAACAAATTGTAATTCAGTCCGAACAGCAGGGAAAAGACATGATCGTTATCAGTAAACGAAGAGTTTTCCGGAAACAGATCAGTCAGGTGTTTTAAATAGTGCAGCTAGTTGGTTGGCTGGAAGTGAGTCAGTGAAGGCTGGAGCAGTGAGGCCGGAGGTTTGTGGCTAAATACTCTCACACTGTCCCTTTCTTGTGTGTTGGTGTGCCTGACCTGGGTGCTCTCTGAGGCGGGCATGAGTGTGTGCAACTATTTTTACTTAACTATCAGTTTTGAAGTGTGTGGGTTATTTTGTGTACATGTGTACGTGTGGTGAGTGTAGTACAGCTATGAGAAAGCAGATGTATCTTTATTCGGATGATGTACCCTAGTGTGGTTCTGTGCAAATACACACCACATGTTTAACCACAGTGCATGCGTGAGTGTATGTTCTCATGTGTGTTTACATACGAGTGTAAAACCACACGTCTTTACATAGAAATATCCACATTTTATGTTATTTTAGAGTCATTTGATAAATTATCTTGCTGTGTCTTCAGCTACTCAGGATACAGTGAGCAGAACCTAAACAGATAATATGAGCTTACAGTCAAACTCAGCCAGACTGTGAGAATGACTACTGGAAAGATCAATTTTGTGTGTTTGAGTGAATGCAGGGATAAACGATTTATCATGGAAAATAATGCAAATGGAATAACTAAATAAAGAAATCTAATTTAATTCACAGACGGTGGAACCACAGAACTTTGGATGAAGACATGAGAATGAAAAAAAAAAAAAAAAAACAGTGGTTGAGATAGATGAATTCCCTTGGAGAGGACATAAGCAGAGTGATTAGACTGAGAGGAAACTGTGACCCAGTGTCTTCTAACAGATTTCTAGTGGGATGTTTGCCAAAATGACTATATACAGTAAATATGTTACTTAAATCCACAGCATACGTTATCTATTAAAGAGCTTTTTGCCAAAAACACAACCTATGTCAACTTGGCCGCTTGCACAAAACCAGTTATTTATCACTGTTAGACTACAGATGCAACTCCTCTTCAATTAAGTAAGTGCCACCATCATAACAACATGTTTTATTTTATGCTTGTAATGCATAATGTTTTTTTGTTTTGGTATCACATTCGCCTTTACATGATAGTTCCGATATTAAGTTGTCCAAAAAGAAATGGAACTGGAACTTCTTCATACAGTATTTCTGTTGTTTCCAGATGTAATGCAGGGTAGGATGGTGGTTTGAGGTAATGAAGGCTTACCAACACACCGAGGTTGAGGTCTATTCCACTGGGAGTTGGCCTGGCAGGTGAGCCTGGAGTCTCCCTCTAGCCTGTAGCCTCGCTCACAGCTCACCTGACACTCCGCCCTGTAGGAAGCACCACCATCACTGCATCTCAGTAAACCATGCTGGGGCTGAGAGAGTGGTGGGCAGGATCGTACTGTGGATTGGAAAAATCATGCTTGTGTTATATTTTAAAAGATCAGCCTTGTGGTGTTATTGTTCATTGCCATACCTCTTTTAATAATTTTGAAAACTATAACAATATAGCAACAGAGAAGCAAAGCCTGGAAGCCATAATAAGGATGAGCAACAGATCCAAGACCAACAAACAATACTGAAAAGGCATCTGCAAGAAGTTTCTGCTTTGGTTTTGCCATTTTAGAGGCTTAAAACAATATGACTGGGTTAAAACAATCCCTAATTAAGCAGCTATTAATATATCGTTTATATTTTTTTCATGAAGGTTAGAGGGAAATCTGATAAACAAGTGCACTCTTTATAAATCATAGGAGAAGAAGAACACAAATCAACAGCAGGAATGTACAGCAGTATATCATCTTTAGCTATAACCTGGGGCCTATCATTTAACCCAAAAGCGTGAAAGTCCCTATGACATTAAAGAAGAAATCGTGTCTGTGTCTGGTCTGAGTTATGCTGAGGTCTAGAAAAGGGTGTGTAGTGTGTTATTTCTCATCACCACCCATAAACAGACAGGCGGTTCAGAGGATACCCCCTCCCTCAGGGCTTAACTAGCTGGGAGGTCCTACAGTATGTGGCAAAGATTAGACATAGAGCAACACATACTAGCAGATGTATGAACACAAACTCAAAAAATACAGTATATACCCAAAGCCACATACTATAAATCTTCAATACACACCCTTGAATATTCAGTGTTTGGTACATCTGAGTCACACTTTTGCTGTCTTTCTGTTAAACTGGCATTTTCCTCATTAATCTCTTCACTTCTCCTACTCCCTTTTTCCTTTCCTTTCCTGTCTACTTTCTTGAACCTCTCCACTCTCTACCTTTCTTCCTCTTAACATCTGGTCTAGCAGAAAGCAGTAGTCTCTCAGTAAACATTGATTTCTTGTTCAGTCTAAACACATATGATCTAAATACACAGAAAGAAACCTTTCAGTTTTTCATATGCTTGCTAAGAAAATTTAGTGCTGCAAAAATGTTTATGCAGGTTTGCAGACATCAGAGGAGAGGCCGTAGGCTGTCTTTGCCTTGAAGAAGTTTAATGACGAATTACTGTATATAAGACATGAGGAGTAAAGAAACCTGCTGCAATCAATCAGATAAGCACCATAACCTACAAAGTTTCTTCAAAGTGAAAAAGAAGTACAAGTACAATTTGCAAAAAGCATTTCACTTGCATAACTAGCAATAAGTGGAGCTAGAATACAGACTCACATTCAGTTACCCTGCATTTAAACTGCAAGCAACAAGATCGTCAAGTAATCAAGAGGTTTGACTGAGCTATCAGCAGCCAATCACATTTCCATGTTTACTTTCTTATACAATGATGTACCTTAGCTTTATTTCCTTATTATCTTATTTCTGCCTTGTTTTATAATGTCTTCAATAAAACGTCAGCAGGCAGAGTGATGAAAAAAAGAGGCTAAAGAGAGAAAAGGAAGTTCCCTCAGGCCTCACATCAAGAACCTTTAACCCCTTATGGCCAAAGTGTTGCCCAAGTAGTCACAGTATTTTACAAAATAAGTGTGAAGGTGATTTCAGGAGCTCAAAGTCATGATATTTATAGCAACAATGACTTAGATTTTGTTTGCTTGCCTTGTTCCTCACTTGTAAGTCGCTTTGGATAAAAGCGTCTGCTAAATGACTAAATGTAAATGTAAATGTAAACAATGCCAGAAAAGTAAACCATAATAATAATAATAAAAATAATATACTAATATTATTAACAATAAAGTAATAATCCCTGGTTGCATCCCTTAAATGTTTTATAATGCTGAATGCAAGATAGTCAGCATTATCACCATTTAACAAGCACTTGGGCTCTGTGAAATTATGATGCAGATATAATTTGTATGAAGCATGATTAATGAACAGTTCATTGAAGAAATAATATCTGCTAATTTAAATAACTGTTAGCTGCAGTGGCACTCTTAATACAGCCTCCCATTACAGGCACTATCAATGCGCAACTCTGTAACCTCTGAAATATTAAACCCTGTGGTATGGCACGGCATTAGTGAGACAATATACTAGTGAGACATTTCCTATTGTTGAGCATCCTCCTCACCTCTGCAGATGGCGGGTGACCCTGACCAGGTCCCATCAGCCTGGCACAGCCTGATGCTGGTTCCTTGGATGTCAAAACCTGGCTGGCATCGCACACCACAGGCTGCATCAAAGTGGTTGTTACATACATTTTGGACAAAAAAGCCATTTTCTGGAGGAGATAATGCTGGACAGTATATCACTGGGAGAAGAGAAGAGAAGAGAAGAGAAGAGAAGAGAAGAGAAGAGAAGAGAAGAGAAGAGAAGAGAAGAGAAGAGAAGAGAAGAGAAGAGAAGAGAAGAGAAGAGAAGAGAAGAGAAGAGAAGAGAAGAAATATTAATCAACACAATACTAATGGCTGTGGGACATACAGGAATGTTCCTGACAAGAGTAATAAAAAAGCATGAAAGCAGAAAATTACAGAATGTCAAACATCACCTCCCCAATCTGCACAGGGGGAGGAAGAGAAACCAGTGATTAATGAATGATTGTGTTCAGATTAAAAGCTGTGTGGAAATCACTGGCTCCTCTTCAAGAAATGGGATGGCCATTGAACTAACTAGCTGGAAGCAGATTCATGGTACAGGATGCTCTAATCTCATCCTTCTGTGAAATACTGTGTTTGTGTTCCAGTTAAATCATCAATGTATCACTGCATTTACTAGCTCTCACGGCTTTCTTGGCAACCTCTGATTTTCACTGCACTGCTCCATTAATATACTAACTGTTTAATCTGTACTGACTAATGACTTTTATCTTTGTGACTAAGGGGCATTTACTTCTGTCTTATTATTATTCCTGGGAAAGCCGTACTTTTAAGAACAGGAAGCTTATTGCACAAGTTTTCAGAAACACAAGATGTGTCAGTATTCTGTAAAGTGGCTGTAGAAGCTGTCACAAATGGTTTCTGCAAACACAAACTAAATTACATGTAACTGATCTCTCACCTTGACAGGTCATGCCTACTGGCTGATAGCCTGGCTTGCAGACGCAGTCACTGAGAGAGGTGCTGCCAGGCTGAGAAGTGTGCTGAGGGTCGGGGCATGGCAGGCAGGTGCTCAAACCTCCTGGCGTTCCCTCAGGTTTATAGGTGCCGGTTGGGCATGCTGGTAGAAGAAAAGATTAGGTGAGAAAGCAATCAGCTCTGTTTATGTGTATTTAATGTTAGATACCAGGAAATACACAGAAAAACCTCTGAATGGAAAGACTGGATGAGGGACATGTATAAAAAATGCTGAAATAATAAAATAAATGTTTTTTGCTACTGCAACTAAAAAGCTTTGTGACTGAAAATGAAAAACAGCTTTACAGATTTATGAGGAGACTTTGATCATATTCATGTCTGGACATGTGGCAGAAAATGTGGCAAAAATGAAAACATGATCTCACTGGCTAGGTAAAAAAGACAAGTTCAGTTCAGCAACTCAATTATTCCAAGCAGGAAAAACTGTTTTGTGGCACCAAACGCCATAGACCATTTTCATTACAAGACAAAGCAATAAACAAAATCAACAATCAAAGAAAAGGTTTCTAGACATCTAAAACCATGTCACATAAAAAGTGACATGGGCTACATTAGTAAAACATTTTGAGACATACATTGGAAAAACTAAGTGAAAACTCAGTGGATCGATGTGGTTTATCAGTGTTTAAAGGTTACTTTCACATGGGATTCTTCATAAATCATAGATTTCTTTATTAAATGTATGAAAGCATGTGCTGTAATATTATCAGTGACATAATCAAAAGTCTCTGGTATTTAAATTAGCTCCAAAATCCATATGATGATTGCTGAAATCACATTTTTTAATCAGACAATAGCCCTGATCAACCATTAAATAGGCAGTTTAACAGGTTTTGCTGACGATGACCATAATTCACAGTGATAACTGGTGCACTCGGAATGGTAAAAATGTAATTTATTTGATTAATTAATAAACTTTTAGCAATTTCCTTCTATGTCCCTGCAAATCTAAACTGCTTTAAATTACTAAATCTAAAACTAAATCTCTGATGACTACAGATCTCATTTAGACGTATGCTTGATTCAAATAAACTGTTTTACCATCACAACTCTCCCAAAAAATGCTACAGAAATGGTTAAATATTGTGCGTATGGTGGTGTAACAGTAGCACTATATTAAATCAGTCAACATGACTGCATGACTGAATGTTATGTTCACACACATTTGAAAACAATCAAGTGTAGTCTAATCAATGTAATTTCTTTCCGGGGCACTCATGCTATAGCGTATACTAAACCAAATGCAATTTTTATTTGCACAAACTGGAAAAGTAAAAAACCTTTTTGTGTTGGCAGCAAAAGTAGTTATAAGCTTTATTACTATTTAATACTATTTATCACATTTTGTCAATGCGTTAGTTTGTTGGTATCAGTTCAGAAGTCAAACCTTTTAATAAACTGTCAAACAGAAACGTTTAACAAGCAGGTTCAATTATAAGTTGTAGGTGTGACAGAGATTCCACAGTACTAATATTCTTCACCACTCATTTACTCGCTGCTAAGTCGGAGGCCAGGTGTGAATTTCCACTGCTGAGCCAATGCCAGCTTGGCCACTGACCACACTCACTCTCCCTCCCCTCAGCTGCAGCAGGTCAGCCAGGAGATGTTAACCGACTGTAAAGCAAGCACTGGCTGCTGGCACTAAAACGCACCCAGTAACCCACATCAAACACACACACACACACACACACACACACACACACACACACACACACACACACACACACACACACACACACACACACACACACACACAAACACACATACACACAGTGTGTGAGATATACCTGATCTGATGAAGTGTGTATGACAGTCTGTCTGCACTTTTTATATAATAACAAAAGCAGCAACTTATCCATCCTATTTAAAACTTTAAACTCAGAAGAGGCATCTTACATAAGACAGTGTAAGAAGTGTCCTCTCCTTTCAAGTCCTTAGGAATCTGTTTTACAGTTTAATTTAAGGTTTACAGGAAGCCTACTTATTTTTAATGTGAATAATAATTCACCCAGAGTGCAACAGTGGAAATACTGTATCAAAAAAATATAAAATGTCAATCCCTGGCAGGTTAAATATGTTGGCAAGTAGAAATGTATACAGACGCATAGTCACACACATACACAAACACATTCACACAGAGAGTGTGGAAAGACCCGATCTGGTTTCTGAATCGGGAGTGATGAACAGGAAGGGATAAACTATGAAAAAACAAGCAGCCTTCTTAACAAAATGGAAAGTCTGGAAAGTGAACATGGAGAAACTTCAGCCAGAAGACAGACCCCATACTGAAACTAATTGTGTTTGGACCCTGAACTGGTCTGAATTACGTAGCAGGCAGTAGCCTCTTTTTGGGGTACTTACTGCCTATGGCTGTGTAGTTAACTTTGCTGCACTGTACTATTCACTTAGAAGGGAAGAGGGCTGTCACCGGCCAGATGACCATAAAACAGAAAGAGTCTTCTGTGTCTGGACTGGCTGTGACCATATGTCGAGACAGCAGCTGGTCAAAGAGAACTACTGTATCCAGTATGATCTTACTGTAGGAAAGGAAATGGCAAGTCACCTGATATTTATTTTCAGCTACAGCAATATTTGAACGATCTTTCAGATTACTAATGAAGTTAAATGATATGTCATAACATCACCAGCTTTCATACTTTTCAATGTTTCTGAATATAATTAAATGCTGTTTAATCTGCTTCATGAGAGAATTGTATTACTTTAATAAAGGAAGTTGAGAGAAGGTCATTTTTGAGAAGAGAAGAAGCATCTCTTTCATCTCTTTTTCCAATAACTCAGGCTACTTCATTACTCCTGCAAATTTGCAACATCCTCTTAAAGAAGTCTGGTGATATTCTGTCATTTCTTGTAAACAAATTCTGGAAAAAGAATTGATCATCTATAATTATCTGTGTATAGTAGCCAAAGCATGATTGAAATGTTATTTCTGTGTCACAGATTTCCATTGCTGTCCTTTTTTTTTCTGAGTCACTTACACATAAACTGTTCAGCCAAAGACCAGCCATGATAAATCCTTACTGTAGTATCATCCAACACCAAATTTCTATTTGCACTGCAAAAATACAATAATACAACAAATCAGCTAGCTCCTCCCATGATTACCAGCTGTTTGCAGAAAATCTTTTTAAAATTTGCTTGCTTGCTTGGAAATCATTGCTTGCATTTGGGACCTGTTTCTTAACATTACATCTACAGTATAGAACCACTGATTTACCATATTGTGTCACAATACCTGCCTGGCCTTGCCCCTGCTCACTAACCATAATCACTGGACCAGTTTCACCTGACGACCAGCCTCCCTTCATAAGCTCCCCTCAGTCAGCACCACCCTACCAGATTTTTAGTTCTCACGCTGCTCTCCAGCCTTGTTACCATGTCTTGTTTCTTGTGTTTTTTGATGACCTTGTTAAATCCTGGTCTTTACCTTTGCCTTGCCCTGAGTTTTGCCTTCTGTGTTTTGGACCTTTGCTTGTTGTGGATTTGCCCCTGGATTTTCAACCCTGGTACCTTTGCCTTGTCATCATAAGTTTTGCCTGCCCCTTTGACAGTGATTTTTCTGTTGCAACTTTTCTGGTTTAGTTCTAGTTTTGCCCCCCCCCCCTGTTTTAGTTGTCACTTTGCATCCCTGTGACGCGCCGTGTTGCCAGTGGTTTTCTTTTATTTTGTTTTCTTGTTTCTTTGCTCCCGGTGCTGCTACCTAGTTAATCCTTTTTTCAATAAATAGTGTTTAGCAGTATATTTGGTCCTTTAAAACCAAAACCCTTACATATTGATTTTACACTGTCCTGCCTCAACATTCATACTTATGATGGACAAAAAGGATAGCATACAGCAAGCATATAGGCAACTACTAGATCAACAGGTTTCATCGCCACACAAGACATTTAACTACTAACAGTATTGTTGGAGATTCAGGTAAGTTAACAGCAGGTACAGCATCCCTGAGCTGTTAGCCTGTGCTTGAGATTTCACACATACTGTTTGCGATAGCACTCCCCAGGACCTGTAAACGTACAATGTGTAAAAGAAAGACTCACAGCTTATGTAAGATTAAACTGTTTTAGCTGTCAGAAACATTTAAAACAGGAAAAAAGATTACAGAGGAAGTCACAAAAAAAGACAACACTAAGAACAGGCAAGTTAATCTGTTAAACCCCTTTTCTCCAAAAATGAAGCAAGTCTTTTAAACTGGCAGACATGTCTGGTCCCGGAGCCAAAGTTACTATCACACGAGAATCTCACTTGTCTCTGGGGGGGATGCTGTGTTCGATTAGCCAGGCCTAAAAACAGACTGGGATGGAAATGAGAGGGGATCCAGGAGGAGAGCAAGAACATCTGCCTTCACGGCCACAATGACAAACAGAGGGAGAAGACGAGAGTGGTTTCATCTAGGGACATATTTTGCTTAGTCCAACAAAACCCACAAATGCATGCTTTCAAACAGAAGATAATCCATACAGTGATATTCCACAAACAGGCACTACTTCCCATGTTATTTTATGAACCATTTTTGTAATGAAAGGGAAAATAAAAATGTGTATTAATATTGTACTGCAATCCAAATAGAAACAATATGAAACCTTAAAAAATCATGCAACACAGTTTTCCACCAAGCCAGTTCCAGGGTTGTTTCGGAGCCAGCGCTTAATTTTAAATCAGTTTACTGATTTAAACTTTTCAAGAGCCAAAGAACCAGCTCTTGGCCAAGACAACTGGTTCCAGGAAGGCACCAACTCTATAATCAATGTCTACAATCAATGAATGCTTAAGTCAGGGAGTGAGTGCAAGAAAAATCAGTGAATCATTTATTAGTTTAATTACAATGTGATTGATAAAAATGTAGCTAGTAGATAAAGATATACACTGGAGCCACAAAATGGTAACTTTAACATCCTACGTTCAGATAATGATGTGGCTCTACGTCACCAAGTTGAACCATCCCTAACACCCGCCCAGTTTGTGTTGGTCAAAAAGCGGTAAGTGTGCACTGTTGGTTAGCATGAAACATGTTTGGCTAGTGCTCTTTTGTCATGGTGGCTTGTCACTGAGGCAACTAAGAATGTAATGATAGGGAATTTATAACTGGATTTATAGATGTGGTCTTAGGTCAGCTGCTGTTAATGCGGAACATGTTTGGGCTTTTGACACTTATAGATTAAACTGTCCAACTCTTCTGTATGTGTTCTTTACATTCTTTGAAAACCAACCATTTAAGCTCCACTGGTGGTCCAGGGTCAGATGCATTTAGTCTGCTGGCTTAGAATAAATATATACATACTGTGTTTACCTAAAATGAAACATTCAAACCGAGCACCAGTGTCTTCACGTCTTTGCCAGCTCCATGCGTGAATGTGTCTGTTTTTGTAGCCTAGACTTTACATTTTAATTGTCCATTTTCATTGTCTATTTTTCAAGTTTGCATGGGAAGTCTCAGTTAAAAATGGAACACTTCTTTGCATGTGAATGATGTTTTCTCAGTGAAAAACCCAGGAATTTAAGGTCAGACTTAACAACATTTCTTGTGTGAGAGGGCCTTTGACCACAAGTTGCCAGGCCTCTGTCCAAATCTAGCAGCCTATGTGCAATATTGCTGGACTTCCACTGTCTCCATTGTTTGACTTGAAAGACAAATAGAATTGTGTCACGCTATCACGAATACTTGTTATTTTTATTGTATGAGAAGCTCCCATAGTTGAGTGGAGCATTACAACTCACCAATGCCATAATATCAATACACCCCCTGCCACAGCTACTACACAAACTATCTGGCTGTTTATTATGAACCAGGAAGCTTTCAGCAGCATGTTTTCACACTTAAAGAATCCATTGAGAAAAATCACCGAATCAAACAGTCAATCCCCAGCTGTGAGCAGTTTTAGTTTTTGCTACACTTTGCCCTGAGAGATGTCAAGTACAATGTAAAATGACACTGAGACTGCAGTGATGAGAACCACAGGATTTTATTATCTAACCTTAATACAGGAGTTACCTGATGTAAAAAAAATTGGGAGTCCCATCTTCATGAAATGTCAGGAGACTCTAAATAACATTGCCAGAGTGTTACTGAAGTCCGGTCTGCTCTCCAGCTGGACTGGAAAGCAAAAAGGGGGGATGGGGCTGAGATGTGGCTGTTGCACAGCTGTCCACCTACACAGCCTCCATCGGGGGAAAAGAGACCTCCACGGACCCCCTTATCCCAAGAATGTCAAGCTTCCGCAATGTGATGCACGGCAGTCTTTCGAGAGGAAACTGAAGAAGTTCAGTTAAAATGCATTATTCAGTCTTCTTCCCAAAGAATGACTTCACAGTAATTGCTAGATGTATCTTATGGATTCCCAAGGACAAGGAGACTGTCCTATTCGCTTATTACAGACTCCAGGAACAGTGGAAATCATTGGGAGAATGAGGGAAACCACTGCACAACCAACTGTACAAACACAAGTTGGTCTCTAGTCTGGTGCGCCTGATTATAGATGTCAGTGTGCTGAGAAATGTTGTGATCTCAGTATGCTCGGGACAACATAGCATAACATTGGGAATGTTAACAAACACGTAAACGAAAAAAAGCTTAAAAAGCTATATGCATTTCAGCTGCTACATCACCTAACACCAAATTCCTAAATGTTTTTCACATTTACTGATATCAAATCAAATTTTAATTGTAGGAGCCAATACCAGAAATTTCTCTCAAGGTGTTTAACAACATGTACTGTATATAATTAAAATAAAGTGCTATTAGACATACACACATATACAAAAATGCATGCATGTTTTTTATTGCCTTATGTCTGGCTGTTCATGTGTTACAACAAACAAAAACGTGACATTTTCCTAACCAAAAGGCTGACAAGAATAGAAATTTAACACTCACACATAGAAATTCTTGTTCTATTTTAATACAACACAATTCAATATGATAACTTCTATAGTTGAAGAACCAGGCACTGACTGGTAAATGAGCAAAACCGAAGAATAAATACAGATGTTTCTCTTCAAGAAATATGGCAGCTGCTGTCTCCCTCCACTCTTAGAGTGGCCTTTGACGTAGCTTGACATAGCACCTCCCTCCAACTGGAGAGATTTCAGTCAATAGCTCTCATGCTCACACACACAGTGAATAGATGAAACAGTAAAAGGAAGTAGGAGAGAGTTGAAAGAGCTCTGAAGAGGGTCACAGAAAGGGACAAAATGTTAGCTTTAAAGAGGAGGAAGGAATCCGTCTTTAATTCCTATGACTGTAATTATCAAAAGAAATGAAAGCACAAAGCTTTTGCAACATTTGAACAGAAATGATCTCATTCATGGCTACAGTGTGAGTCAGAATAATTACTGATTGTGTTGTGCATTGCCAAATTAGGCATTAAGAATGACAAATTAGCTTGCTCTTCTTAATACCTGGGACTAATGGTTAATTTTCATCTGGTGCACCTGGTGAAACAGAACAGTAGCTGGGGGGAAACTCGTAAAGAAAAAGGAGAAGGAAGGTGACCTAGGCTGCAGAAGGCAGGAGGAAAATAGGAGGAAAAGGGCTGGAAACAAATATGGAGGGGTGGATGTACAGAGAAGGAGTGCTAATGAAACAGTAAGGTTCGGTTTCACACAACCTGGCTGTTTCACAGCTCCTTGTTTTTTATGCTTTCCTGCAGAGCAGGGTCCTATTAGGGCTGGTTTATAGCTTCCCTGCGTCCTCACTCCTTCATCTCTGTCTCTTTTTTTAACACACATACACAGAGCGGCCTCAGTTTATAACACAAGCCATCTTTTCTTAACAGCATCCCTGACCTACAAGCACAGCAGCAGTCATCATCAATTAAGTCCTTTTACAGACCTATATGTGTCATTTAATGAGGGTAGAGTAAGAGGAACAAGGCCGAAACATATGGCGCTGAGGCAGGGACAAAAATGGATTTCAACACTGTACTTTAAAGAGTTGTGTATACAGTATCATCTAAATCAAAATCTTTAAACACTAAATGAGATGTACCACCTCAAACACCACCTCAAATCTGACATTTCTAGAGACCTCTTATTGCTTTTTTATGCCCCTCTTTTTTATCTTGGTATTACCACGCTAAGTCATTAGGATGTGTGTTCTGTAACATCTGTAGAACAACATTAATATCCTATATAAATATCACTAAGATATATCCGCAGGCACAAGCCATGTTGCTCTCTTTCTTGTGATGTCTTTTCCTTAATTTATTTTCTTAACTTCTTTGTGTAGATAAATAACTGGTTTAGGAAATTAAGTTATACCCAGCGCCTTTGATCAGCGGATCGTACTAAGGACGGCCGGCATTAAGGACTTAACTTTGACCGGAACTTTAAACATCCCGATGAGATCAGAAGGAAAACAGTGAGGGGATGCAGGGAAAAAGGGGGCTTGTTGTTCTCATTAACAGGTGGTGCCATCCTGGTCATGTAACTGTGAAAGAGCGTGTATGCAGCCCTGACACTGAACTGCTGGCTGTGGGACTCCATCAATATTATTTGAGAGTTTTCACATGTAGTATAAATGATTAATGAATTATTATTAACATATTCATCACTGTTTACATTCCTCCTTTGCTAATGCCACTGCTGCACAACAGACACTCTGACGCCTTCCTTATGATCTCTGGAGACGTAAATCATGCCACCCTCACAAAGACACTTCCTTCATTTACCCAGTCTATGAGTGGTTCCAACCATTAGAACCATGAAGACGTGGACAGAGGGGGCCAAGGTTGCGCTGAAGAGATGCTTTAAATCTACAGACTGGAAGACTCTGTGGCCACATGGTCAGGACATGGATGGACAGACTGCATCATCGACTCCATCAGTTCCTGTGTAGACACCCACGTACCCATGATAACTATTCGCTGCTTTCCCAACAACAAGCCCCGGGTCTCCAAAAACCTCAAAGCCATCCTGAATGACAAAAAGAAGGCATTCAGATCAGCTGACAAAGAGGCAGCGAGGAGGGTCCAGAGATTGCTGTCTGTCAGGATCAGGGAGGAACAGACTTGCAGGGAGACACTGGAATAAAGCCTACAGCATAACAACACCAGGGAGGTATAGAAGGGCATGAGGACCATCACTGGCTACAAGTCCAGCAGCCAGGTGATTGAGGGGACTGTGGACTAGCCTAAGGAATTTAATATTCTAGAGATTTAATGGAAAAAGTCACGCTTATTTCCAGTGAATAAGAAGCCAAACCCCAGTGTCCACAATGACTACAGACCAGTTGACAGAAGGTTGTCAAGCTCCTGATTTCATACGGTGGTCTACCTCACCAACTGCCACCAATACATCCACCTGCAGAACTCTGTGTGGTGGACAGATTTGGGGACTGGGCTCAACTATCTCAATATCGGTAAAACATAGGAGCTGGTGATGGACTTCAAAAAATCTGGGGGGCCGGTCACTCCCATCTCTATACAGGGGGAGGAGGTGGACTTAGTATTAGTATTAGACTGGACTGGATGAAGAACTCATCAGCACTTTAAAAAAGGCTCAGTCTGATGTATTTCCTGAGGAGGCTCAGGTCCTTCAGTGCCTGCGACTCTGTGGTGGCCAGTGTCATCTTCTATACTGTGGTCTGCAACATGAAGGTGGCATACACTAACAGGCTGAACAAATCGATCAGTATTGTATCTATGTTAGTCTTGATCTTTTCTGGTTGTGGTTCCTTTTCTTTCTGTTTTTATGTTTGAATTGGGAGCAACTGTAACATGGCAAAACAATTGCTCTTTGAATCTTAAAACTATACAGCATATCAGTGTGGCTCAAAGTGGTGGATCGAATCACAGATGGACTCATGGTTGCTGTTGTCCCTAGAGCCAACCTGCTAACGTGACTAGTATATATTAAATTAATTTATTGCATTCATCGCTGTTGTGAGCAAGGCTGAGAGAGAGTTTGTTTCGTTGCATGAGAGTGACACAGGGCTAAGATGTTTGGTTTATGGTGTTAGGGTTATTGCTATCATCACCCACAGACATTTTCACGATAGGTTTATACAGGATATTCAGTAAAATGTACAATTCCAAATTGAATATCATTACTCTGTAATCGTATTTTGTTGTTTGTCAGGCTTTAAGATGTCATAATATTTCAGAGGTCAAAGATCACTTTGCAATTATGCTTCATATATTTAATATTTATTACAGAGCTTATTAGCAGTACTAGCCCCCTTGTTTGGCACAGAGCCAGCCTGATCTTTGACAGTCACTGAAAGCTCTTCATCCCTACACCACAAAAGACGCATGGCTGCAGGGCAAGGAATCCCCCTCCTCCTCCCCCTTCATTCTTTCCACTCTCTGCTCACCAAAGAAAAACACAGACCTGAGCTTCCTTCCAATCAGTTTAAGCAATTAATGGGAGTTTGGAAAGTTGGGGGGTGGCACTTTACTACCCAAAAACCCTCCTTTGCTTGTCCTCAGGAAATCCAAGACATTTGCCCCCTGCTCATAACTAGACCAAATATGAGCCAGCAGTCATGTTGAGCAACTGAAGCTTGCATTTGCCACAAAAACATTGAGAAACAAGGACTTGGATGCGAACATACTATACAGAAGCAGACAGTCTGCTGTGGTTATTGATGTTGTGGGAATTAGGGATTTATACAGTTGGAAGAAACAGAAAGCCTTTATAAGAAAGTTTATGTAACACTTTGGCTAAATTCACCCTTCTGATAGAAATACATTTACTTTCACAAACATTTAACTACAAACACAAGGACAGTGTTAGGCTACTTTGAATGGCCTACTGACAGAGGCACTAATAGAAGTCAGGTGGCTCATCTGTCAGCATGCCTCCCATCAACCTGTTTTTCTACAATAACTTACGATTTAATAATATTGTTGCAAACCAGAAAACTTTCTTCATGGCTGCCAACTGCAATATATTAAACAGAGGCTTATCGATTGTTATTATCCCTAATACATTTTCAAAGGTTGTTTTAAATAAAAAATATAACTTTTTTCATCTTTTTCCCGAATTGGGTTTAAATTCAAATGAAAAAAGTATGTGTGCAATTTGCTAATTGTTCTCCTCTCCCACAATTACCATCCTATGAGGGATAATATTTTCCATACTTACATAGTGTAATAAAATTTTTCATTCTAACTAACCAAGCAAATTCTCTCCAATGTATAATTTTCAAGTTCTCAATTAATTATTCATTTGTAGTCACACTATGGGATTTTTGATTACAATTTTGTAGAGATACTGAGAGATTTACTTTATTTTTGTTTTCCATTAAATACTGTTTTAGCCCTTTTTTTTATGTTTCTACTTGGTGGAGTAAAGAAAATGTAGTCTTAAACACTTATGTTATCTTACTAATGTGTTTTTCTGTTATTATCCTTCAGAAAGAAGCATTTTGTAAATCTCTAAAATCAGTGAGGGTTAATCTCCTAAGCACATGCAAATAATGACTATTTGTGTGTCTTTGCTGTATGTGCATAGGAAATGAACCATTTCTGATTTTAGAGATACTAGGCACTTTCAAGACAAAATAAATTGTACAGCTATATTATATAAATCATAAGCACGTGGAGTGTGATGAATGCTGCAGACTCTGTTAAGACAAATGGCCTTGACATTTGAAGCAGACACTTTTGCAAGCAATTTTGTTCTTTTCAGCCATTTTAATACAAGTCTATTTCTGCTTCCGTGTGTCTGTCACATTCTTCTCCCACTTAAGTATTAATTTCATTTCGTACATAATGTCACGGAAATATTTTTTTTGCCACTAAAGCACAGTGACCATGTCAGGAGTCAAGTTAATTGTATTCATATTGGAAAGAGAAACAGAATCAGAGAAAAACTGTTTTTTATTCGCACAGATTTGTTCATTTTAAAGCTGCTGTATCTACATGTGTTATATATTTTTATGGGTCAGAGGAATGTGCACACAAAGCATGGCAAAAAGACGTGGTTGTATATGTTAATTTCTGCATAGTATGTACTTGTGGAGAAACAAGTGTTAGTGTGACTGTGCAGTGCAAGATGAGCTGCAGAGTGTTGAGGACTGAGACGGTGATAACCAGTGTGGGATCAAGTTCAGCCACATTCCTCAGAGTTCACAAAAAACATGCATCCTTTCTACCTTTTTTTTCTAAAATTCTTCACTTACACTGGGGAGCTCTGAAGGAGGGAGTAAGGCCAAAAACAGGGAAAGGAGATGTGTAAAGAAATAATGTTACAACATTCATCCATCCACTATTTTTCCTGTTTGCGGGGATGCTGAATCTAGTCCCAACTGTGATTGGGCAAGAGGCAGCATACACCCTGGACAACTCCAGTCTATGACAGGGATGACAAATAGAGACAGACAACAATTCACACCTAGGGGCCATTAAGAGAAACCAGGTAACCTAACTGCATGTTTCTGCACTGTGGGAAGAAGCCCAGACAGGCACAGGAAGAACATTCAACTCCACACAGAAAGGCACCCAACCATCCAGTAGATTCAAACCAAGGTCCTTTAAGCTGTTAGGCCACCATGTCATCCCTAACGTTGCAACACGCTTCCCATTTCAAAACGTCACAGCACTCCATAACATTTAACAAAACTGACCTCACTTGTCATTTCAATTCCCCTGTTCAATTTATGTCCTGCTCAAGACTTCCCCTCCCGGAATCTCTCAGTCATTCACATTATAACCACAAATATTTACAAAGCAGATGCAGTAAATGATTCCTCTCCAGTCCAGTACATCCAAAAAGAAATAAATGTGTTCTTTTCAGGGTCGAGTTGAAGCTGCTGCCACGCGCCTCCTCTTGGGCTCAAGAGGCTTCTATGAACTTAATATTGTAAATATTGTGCAACTCTTCCAGTATCAGCTCAGAGGAAATGTTTTGTTACCCTCACAGCATTCCAGTCAACAGTTCATATCCTAATAATGGTCTTAAAAGAGTAAGCCAACTAAATATATTTCCTCATACACCAATCACAAACATCCATCAATAAACAAGATATTGTGAATGTTTCACTGGAATATAATATACTCAGATAAGAATGTCAGGAACTTGGGTTCAAATATTGTACATACTTTCAAATAAGGGAAAGTTATGAATTCAACAATAAGAGTGAAATTTAAAATGGTCGTAACTGTATGGCAAGTCTGTAACTAGCCCCACCTTTATTCACTCTACAATTTTTACAGAATACAAAATCCTTCGACACAACCCAGATGGTTTATCATAAATATCCATTCAGCACAGCTTTATTTTATTTTCCAACAAATCATCACAGATATTTTTACCACAGTGTAATTTTTAATAAAACTGACAACATATACCCTACCTTCAGTCTCTTGAACTGTGTCTAAATATTATTCTCGTATTTTGTCTTTTTAAATGTTTTTTCCTTTCTTTAATGCTTCCATGCGGTCTTCTGTGCTTTCTTTCTCTCTTTCTACCCCATTCATCCCCAGCAGAGCCATCCTGGGCAAAACAAAGTCTATGCTGATACCATGTTAACACAGTCCAGAGCTCCTGTCACTCTGTTGGGCTACAGAAGAAACTGATAAGCTAAAACGTGTGACAGGAGGAAGACATGTTACCCTCCTAAACCCCCACATCTCTCAACCTCTAATTCTTTTTATCCACTTCCCCATTCCTGTGGTGATCCTCTGTCATAGATACTGCTCTAGATCTTTGGCATTTGAGAGGAGACAACAATTACAAAGAAACTGCACAACAACTAGGTTCCTCATTCATTTCTATCTACTTGGATTCCAGTCATGTTTTGTGGAAGAGGCTGTTTCAATTGGCTGTTGACAGATTCACAAGCAACACTGCTGTGCGCTGTAGGGATTTGGACAGTGTTTCCAACAGAGCCCTTAAGCCAATGATAATAATCCACTGACAGGCCCAAGGTATGGTCTTATTATTTTCAGTTGTGTCAAAGACAAATGTGAGAAAGTCAAGAGCGTCAAAAACCATACAAACTTTCAGTCTAGGCAGTGAGCCTACCTGAAGACATACACACAGACCATAAAGCTTAGGAAGGTCAGAGCAACTCAAACTCTACCTATCTACTGTATGGTTGCATCTGTCTGCCACTCAATAGTCCTGGCATCACTGAAGCACACAGTGTACCCATAATTCACACACCACCTAAAGTTCAGCCAAGCCCACTGAGGTTAAAGCAACAGAGTAAGTAAAGAGGGACGCACTTGATTTTTCTGAAAACAGCAGGCATTTGTCGAGTTTACATCTCTTGGTTTCTTGGTTACGTACTTCTCTCACTGTAAATTTTATTTGTTATTCGGTACCACTACTACTTCAAAAGAGCTTGTAAGTTATTACAGAAAACGTCAATAAATGTAGTGTTCAAAACCTTATATGAGGGCATTTCACACCACTTAATAAACCAAAAGTGACATGAACAGGGTTAATAGCTCCTTGACTTGCCAATGTATCCACAACCGTAACCGCAGTGACACATATTCCTGCCTGGGACTGTGGATACAGTACATGTCAGCTCTATATCACAAGATTGATAACATATAGATAGTCAAGTGTCCACAACAAAACAGCCTGCTGCTTTCCCATGAGACCTCATTATATGCGTGGCTAAAAGACAGACAGAGGAAGCCGTTTTCAGTTGTGGTTGCAGTGCCTCGCTGTGCTCTTCCTTCCTCATGCTGGCTGAGCCAGCTCTGCAGTCTGCTCTCTGCTAATAATTAAACCATTGAAACAGATTAATAAGCAAAGTAGGGCTCCAGTCTCGACAACATCTGATGAGAATTAGGGAGGCATGCTTTTTGGCATGATGATCCCAATGCCCTTTACTTTTGCTCTTGCTTAACAAATCGTCCTACTCCAGTTGCTCTCTTTTTCTCTTGCTGACTCTTAAACAATGATATAAAATCTTAAACTTATCTGTTGTTTTGAAAGCCTATCCTCATGCCTGTTTTCTAATTCTGGACTGAAAACATGTGGGTAGAGAGAGGAAGACCTAGCGGGGATAGCCAGGATTACGTTTCCTTGGTTCCCCTTATTAGAGTTGATTGTTATCCAGATTTCTTTTAAACCGCACACTGAGTGTTGATTTTCTTCTTAGTCCCTTGTTCCCTCCCACCTGTCTCCCTTTCACAATAAGTGAGCTGTTCAAATGACTGAGGGCTAACACACCAGTTACTAAAACACAGACACACACCAGCCAGTGCATCTGTGATTTGTTCTGCTCTTTTTAAACCCAGACCAGACCCAGGAATGCTCCCCTGTGAATTGTGATTGAATATTCAATGAAAGTAATGTATCAACCCTTAACCTTACACTTACATGACAGAGACCACCTGCAACAAAAAAAACACTACACTGTGTTACTCGGGGGATTTAACAGGCCAAACAGTGGGCATTCAAAAGCCTAATTGATGTGTCATTACACAAGCTGCTGGCAATTATTTTAATTTGATTGTCTGCAGTCTCGGATAAGCAACACACCCAAGCAAAACATAATTAATGCATTTCCACAAAGACCATCTATCAATTCTGTGGTGGGACCTTTCAAAAGATTTAAAGGTCGAATTTGAGGGTTTCCCCACATAAAGACAAGCCACTGCTTCAGCTCTTCCACTCAGCAGAGATATATCCAACATTTCTGGCTGAGGATCAGTAGAGAGAGTCTCTCATCTAATTTACCATACTACACTATTATTTCTGTTATTTATGAGTGCAGGAGTCGTCCCGCTAACTGATAGTGTGGAAGTAAGAATGTGAATTGTTTCACATGGCTGTGAATTTGAATTTAAACATATTAACTTTTGCATACTGCAGTTACAGACTCTGAGGAGCTTCAAATGAAATTCTGAAGAGATTAAAAGAAAGTTGAGTGAAGAGGTAAATGTTTGTGTCTCATGGGAAAAAACACAAACATTTTAGACTGTTTATGTTTGTTTTTCATGTTTTTCACTGAATACAAAAAACACATCACTGTCTCAACTGTCAAGCCCTACAGCACATTACTCAATTTGCTGATAGCAATCTGCCCTGTGGACAGCTTACACTAACACTGGACAGGTTGCTTATTTAAATTTCACCCATAGTGAGTTTAGCAGCAACCTGAGTCATAGTGGACCTGATTTGGAGTAAGTGCTGACATGTAAATTAGACAAGGGCAAGAAAAGAAGAAACTACGGGGAACTCCAAATGCCTGTAAGGCACAAACATGCCCTTTTAGTCCTGGAACGTCTGAGCAAAAACAGTGTTGTTGAGGTTGTGGAAAGTAGTAAAAAACAAACAAAAATGGAAAAGCTAAACATGCCTTTAACTGGGTCACTTGCTCATTGATTCAAATGGTACTGTAGTTTTTCAGTAACTGTCTGCTGGTAAGCAGGTCTGGTACAGGAAGACTCTTTGGCACCTCTACATAAAAATGTGGATTGTTATTAAAATTTAGCAAGCTCATATGTTATTTGACACAAAATAAAAACTTGTAATATTAAAAACAAACTAACAAGGACCTCAAGATTATTTATGGTTCTCTGAAAGGACATATAACTGCCGATGAGAGACAACTTGATAAGTAAAAGTACTTGGAAGACTGAAATGATGACTGTTGACTGAAAGTAACCTACCTGTGCATTCGTGCTGCAGACCCTTGCCGTAGTATCCTTTCTCACAGATGCAGTCATACTGTCCGGTGTGTGTGCCACACCTACAGCTTGCCATCAGGTCACAGCAGTCTTTGCCTGCTTCGCACAAAGAGGAGCAGCGTGACAGATCCTCCTGGATGTAGCTGCCTGTAGGGAGGTCTGTGGGTGGGAAACAAACGTAGATGCACAAATTGCAGCAGGAATATTTGACAGCATGTGGACATTTTTTCCATTCTGTTGGAGTGATTGCAAAATCATTATCATCATTGTCGACAATACAATTACTGCATTAATTTTCATTATGTAGTTATTTAATGAACTAACAAACTGTCTCATAATTTGTTATAAACTCTGCCAAATTGAACCATGAGAGCCTGATACAGCATTTTGACTGATCTAACCTATTAGTCTTTATCACTTTATGTTAAACTCTTTGTCTTCAGAATGGTGTATGAATCATGATTCAGTTTTTCCAGTGATCTCATTTGTCAGTATTTGGGCTTTTGGGCAGATTTTGATTTGATCCTCTCATGTTAACCTGTTCAGAACAGAGGAACAGAATCTGTAACCACAATTTGACAGTGGGGGTAAACTAATGTGAAGCTGTTGACAAGGCTAAAAAACTATGTACATTTTAGTTCTATAGGTCAGCTGTATGCCTTTATTTTTACTTACCTGACACACCAGGAAGGCAGAGGGGACAACAGAAGAAAAAAAGAGACAACATTTGGGTGCGTGCTTTAGGGCTTTTGTTGGCAGAGTCACTGGACTTAAAGACTAGGTAGCTGAGATGACAGTACAGTGTGTCTTGGCTTATATTCTCATGGCCTTAACTTGTGTGCCTTGTGTTGTCTCACTGGTCTGTACTACTCCATCTACTGTCTGGAATTTCAGAAAGTGTGTCTGAACATGAACATCTGCAAATGCATGCGCATGATTTACAATGTTTTACACACTCAGCGCTGTACTTAACTGTGTTTTATGGTGATATTTTAGGTTTTAAAGCCAAGACAGTCCCCTTTTCACCAAATTGTGGGAAATCCCCCTCAAGTGTGGGAAAACTGCCCTACTCTGTCCAATCTCTTTGGAAGTAAGGCCTAATGGCTGTTGGCAGTACATAACAGAAGAGACCCATGCAAAATGTACTCTGTCAGATTCCATTTAAAATATTATTGGCTTCCTTTTAAGTAAACATTGAATTTTAACAAGGTCAAAATCTTAATTTAAGAAATATTTCTCCAGGTCAGTTTATGATGATGGGAATACTGACGCTTCAAAGAGTCTGTGGTAGCCTAAACTTCAATTTACCAAAACATAAGGTTTGATTAATGTTCCCTTGTGCAGCTAAAATGGGTAAATGGGAAAGAGGTGAGATGTCTTGATTGCAGTGAAGTGAGATCACAGATGCTTCTTTAAATTCACTTTATACACATTCCTAAAGAATGTGATTATGTCTTTAAAAGATTTAAAACAGCTGTTGCTGTCTCCAGCAGAAATAGCAAACACAACAGATGAGCACAAGTAATCCTAATCTCTCCTTCTTACCTTCATGCAGTGCACGACGTGCCAGGGCCTCAAACTCTGCAAAGTTGTGTACAAGGTAGCAGTGCTGGTCCTTGGGATATGAGGCCATGTCGTGGAGTTCCCTGATGTTACCCTGCCAGATGCCCAAAGTGAAGATCTCAACACCACGTTCCCTCAGAGCTGCTGCTACTGGCCGTGGGTCTCCACCGTTAGAGTAGCCATCAGTGATCAGGAAAATGGCCTTGGTGGCATTAGCACGGGACTGACGTAGAATTTGCTGTTATAAAACAAAATATACATTTAGCAGGTGAAAAGAAGCTGACTGATAATTTGATCTATACCACTGGCTTTAGCAATGTTCAATTAAAGGTTCAACAAAAAAAAAAAAACATATATATATATATATATATATATATATATATATATATATATATATATATATATATATATATACATATGTAAAAATGACATTTTTGGTTTTACAAAGGTTCTGATGATTTTCAGATTATTTCTTGTCCAGGAGTCGTGACTTAATGGAATATTGCTGTCATTTTTATTCACAAATTGTCAGTTTTATCAAATTAAACAATCAAGGAATAGGCTAGACACTTCCCCTGTTTCCAGTCTTTATGCTAATCTAAGCTAACTGTTGCTGTGTCCATCTTCAAAATAATCAGACAGTTAAGCAGTGGTATCAATGATGACATCTAACTCTAAGAAACAAAAGAAATAATTACTGTACATATTAACCATATTTGCCAAAGTGATAAAAATAATAATGACAAAAAACTGTTCAAATATTATAAAGGTTGACAATTCACACACACAGATCACACATATTCCTCTGCCTGTCAGCAACCTACCAACATAGCTCCTGCTTTAGTGACATGACTAAATTGAAAAACAAAAAACGTCACACACAACCACTAAAAACAGCCCTCAATTCTAGGGTTCCTCAAAACCCTACATCAGCAAGACAGGCAACAAGGGCAGGACAGGCAGCAGGGGCAAAAAAAGGAGAAAGCTCTACAATTGTAATTATTTCTCCTACAAACTACGCAGCTGCTTGCCAGTGGTCTAAAACCGCCAGAGAGAACACTGGGCAACACAGGCCAGGCTGCCGTGTCAGTCCCAGACACAGGCTTCACTTTCCAAACTAACTTTAGCCACGGTTTACAATCTACCACATAGAATTAAACAGGACATTAAAGTCAGAGAAACATATCTTTATTTTCTCAAGAGTTAAGAAAAAAAAAAATAACAGGACCATCTGCTAGCTTTTCTGTGAAGTGTCTAGGTTTGCTGTGAGGGTATTTTAAATTAGGTTAAAAGGTTATGTGGATAGAACCCAGTGAACAATGGAAGAAATGAAACAAGTTGGAGCAATAAGGTGAAGAGAAAATATAAGAAATTGAAGAAGCAAAACAAGCCAAGATGAACTCAGTAGGACAGATATGCACTTACTTACTGAAAGCCAGAAAGGTCATGAGTATATCATAAAGCATTTAAAAGACTGGAGGGAAACAAAGAATGTGTGTCAAGGGGAGGTGAATGAACTTTCTGTATTTTGAGTCCAAATAGGACGTAATAGCTACAAAGAACAGTCAATAAAATATGAGAGGTGAAAAAAAATGAGACATGGAAGGGTGTAACCACAAAGAAAGGGAAACAAAGCAGGAGAGAAAGCTCTAGTCTTTATTGTCTAATTGGCTAAACTTCAAGCAGCTCTGGCAGGAGTAGCGTAATTACAGAGCCTGTGCAGTGATGGAGTGAGGGAGTAAAAAGTGGATGGAGAATCGAGAGGATGGAGAGCCTGGTTTCTCTGATCCTCAAAGCTCCAGGCTGCCTACTATTCTGCTTCCCAGCCAGGGGAGGTTTGTTACGCCCGTTCCCAGCTGCCAACCTATTAGGCTGCCGTACTGCCTAGTCCTCATTGGCCAGCTATTAGGATGGTGACGTTTGCAGCAGTGGTACTACTTAGTGTAAGGTCTGTCTATCCCAGGCACATAAACAGTGATGGCTTGATCTGTACATGCATGCTGTTATGATTAGCTGTCTTCTCTTTGTGAATATGTTGAGTGTTTTTATTGGCCATCTGCTTAAAGTACTGTTGGGCCATAGCGGTTTCTGCGTTAGCCATGAGTCAGTGGCTGGTGTTAGCAAGTGTGGAGATGCCCCCAAATGGAGCATACGCATGCATACCCACTAATAACATGCTCTCGAATAGCCTCTACATACTTTAGGTCAGAGTATTAACATGAAGATGACCACAGGAGCCAGCGTGTGGGAAGGGGCTGCTCTTCCCTCTGCATGCACCTAATTGTTCAAGGCATACAGTCAAGAGAGCAGCAAAAATAATGCAGAGATAGCATGTAACAAACAAGAACAATTACATGAGCTAAGTTAGGCACATCCTACAGGTGTGTACATAGTACTGTATACTGTACAACATATATATGAGGAGTTTAATAAGTGTCATTTTTTTCAAGTTATTCATCTTTTCTGGACATGCATCTGACACCTCATATATGTCAGCTTATGGTCTTGCTATGTCAAACATCCCATACATTTCTTTAATTACACAGCTGGAAGACCCTTGAACATCAGCGGCAGACCAAGGCAAAAGTAATAAGCCAGCAGCAATGGGACAGTTTAACAGTGTCTAGTTTAGATTAGATGGTACAAGGCAAGTGACAGATGAGTGTCCTGGTGGGCCTGGTCATTATGGTCGCCTGATATTCTTATTGCAGAATCACATGTACACACATACATTAAACACAAAGTAACCACTCTCTTGTTTTGGTCATTTGGTTCATTACGGTTACAATAACCTTTTCACACTCTTTTTCAAACTACAAATGAATCACCAAAATGAATAAACCACATAACTAAAACCTTAAGTCAGCTGATAAAAAACCTGATCCTTATTCTGGCCTGACTATCTCCAGACTGATGCTTGTATGATTACAACTTCAAAAGCAGGCACCTCCTTGCATTTGGCAGTAGAGACTAGGAAATCTTTCCACACCTTGAGGGGCCAACAAGGGTGCCAAGGTTCCCCAGATGTTAATCAAAGGCTTATATTTGCATGGATGCTAATCTGAATGCATACATACACACAACCCCAATCACAACCACACTGCTGGCTTCTAATCAGCTCTTCCTGTGACTTTGATCAGAGCCTGAACCCACCTAGCTCTGAACAAAACCAGTGAATTATTGCATTCTTTCTCTTTTTGCACAGTGGGCACCAAATTGTAATAAAATGGAAATGCATACAAAGTCACGAATAAGTAGTTTGATGTTATTTCTTAAATGTGTCTGCTATTTATATTAAGGACCAAAAACAATATTAAACCTACTAAAAGAGATGTGCCATTGTGATATGTTATCTTTTTTTTTAGCTTTTATTTTTTGCAGTGGATCACATTTGTAGCAGTAGGAGGCCCAAAGATGGTATGGGGCATTTGTCTGAGGTGCAACTGAAGTGGAAAAGAAGACAACGTACAGTATACAGCATGTAACTGAACTGATCAGGAAGCAAATAAAAAGCTAAAAGGGCTGGGTGCTCCTTCTGTATGAATATATGTGTCACAATCACTGAAGCTGCTATTTCTAGTCACTTTAATGAGACAGAGATAATGCAGTCTAATTAATGTAAATGGCATTAAGATCTTTGTGAATATATTCTAATATCAAACATTTTAGATGCTTTTATAGAGCATGGTCTGTCCATTCTTAGAAATCCACCTTCCAAAAACATTCCACGACATTCCACTACGGATGAAAAGTGCAACCCAACTACATCCGTTCAGAAAGATCTCTCCCGTCAGTCGGAAGTGAGAATGCTTGTTTTGACAGGCTATCTGCTCTTGGCTTGGGTGGTAAGAATAACAACAACAATTCTGCAGGGGCCCAACAGAAAAACATGCACACATGTACACACAATTAGAGACACTAGACACAACTTCATAATACTGAGTCAGGGACACATACTTTGGATATTTGAGATAAACTAGGTCACTTGCAAAGACAATTTGTTTCCTGGTTCAAATTCGTTTTTCTTTCTTACATATTGAATGCTACACAGGATTACAACATGCTTAACTTTTAACTGGGGTTGATGTCATTTTAAAGGCAAATTAATCCTGACATGTTTTTTATTTCTGCATTCAAGCTTGGATTCCATTCAGCCCATATGTCTCATACTGTAATGTTTATGCAACATCATCTGTTTCACAAAATTTATTTCTCAAAACTGGCCATGTTCTTCTTTGTTCAGAGGTTATGTTTGCTTTCTACAATGGCCACCCAGGACGCTAAGGACCAATGCTTTGCTTTATGTTTTACTGTATGTAATTCAAATCATATATTTTCTACAATAACCATTTCTTCAAGGTCTTAAAATAATGACTGATGATTTCACATAAATCATCAGTCTACTTAGAGTGTAATATGTTAGTGAGCTTGCACACATCTGAAACTTCAGTGTCAGCAAGAAGCTCATCTCATAAATGTCACGTTTATCATGTTCTGGCAATGTTACGTTATCATCACCTGCTTAAGCAAGTTTCAAATATTCCATCTCGGTTAAGCATTCAACACCCATTATTTAGAATTTGCTGACTGGTAATGTAATTTAATGCTGACAAATCAAACATGTAGTTATTTTTTCAGTAGATGTTTGTGGCCATGGACCACATTTACAACTCTCAAATGTATTTAGGTGAAGAATTTTCCTTTGCATTGTGGAGTATTTCCTTTAGGAGATGATCTGCAGTAAAGTACTTTATATATAGTTTGATGTTGGTAAAAAAAACGTGCATACCCACATCTTATATTTTTAAAGTTCTCATTGTAAATTACCTCTCTGATAGAGCAGTAAGATAGATAAACTCACTGTGCTGCTGTCTAGCGTCTTAACAGCCATGACAGATTGAGTGACAACCACACAACCAAGACACCTAGTAAGGCTGACAATAAGCAGGAACAAGAGTAGATGCAACAGATAGCATGCAATGTCCGTCTTTAGCTTCTGTTCATATCAACAAAGCGTGACTGCTTATTCACAGAGCTGAGCTGCAACTATGCTGAAACTTTGAAGCAGAAAATCATTTTGTCTTGACTTATGCCTGGTTAATACACTAATTATGCAAGTTGGGATTGTGTGAGAATGTGTGCTAGTGGCAAGCACTCTAGGGTCTCCTGCCCCTGACCTAACAATTTCCTAAAAGTCATGATCACACCAGTTTAAGATTTTCCATCATGTCTTATGCATTTCAGTATAACATCATTTGCAGTTCTAACATCATAAAAATAGGGAGCTCCGAAGGTAGATTATTTAAACACACTGATAATCTCCTGGGCCATTTAACTTAGGTTGAGACTCCGAACATGCATCTCCTGAATTAGTGTTTGTATGGCAAATCAACATTGCCTGCCAACCAAATAAATTCTGAGGTGTATCTGTACTTTGAATAAAAGTGTAGTACAATATTCCAGAGAGGAATAGTCATTAATCGTTGTCCTTAAAGTTGAAGTTTTCAAAACCACCAATCACATAGATAATTGTTAACCTGTCTGGGTTGTATTTGGCAAAGATTTTTGGGATGGAAAACCCTTCTTAGGACAGGACGATTATTATGGAAAAATGTTTTCAAACTCAACTTACTTACCGCTACCTAATGATTTAAAGGTCTTCACTATAGTATGGCTGTGTAATGTGTATCTGCACGCAGGCCTCAACTGAATCCAGTTTGACTGAGTAGTGTGATGCAATCTAAAGTGCTGAAGAAGAGAGTGCAGACAGTCCGTCAATTGCCAGGATGGCTTTCTGTGTTAGCTTGAAGGTTTCTGTCATAACATCGTTCATCAAACTCAACAACTCAACTGGAGAGGACAAGAAAGGAAGAGACAGTGAGAAAGACAGAAAGTAATTCCACATTGTGATGCCAGGGGGAAAGGCTATCTTGGCTGGTTAATGAAGCACCTTCATTCAGTTATCCCTCCACCAGCCTCAGAGTTGTGCTGGCATAACAAAGTGCTGAGACAAAACATTTTAGCCACTGACCATGCTCTAGTCAGACATGGCATTCTGGGTAATTGGAACCAGGAAAACTGATTTGATTGATTAAGGGGAAGAATAACAAGAGCAAGTTAGAGCCTGCCTGCCAGCTGGATGGGTCAAACTCAATTGGCAACCTGCCTCATGTCATGTATGTTGGCTTATTTATATTAATTCTAAGCTGTTTTCTATGTCCATGACATATAAATGACATTTTAAATATTTAAAGGCATGTTTCTTTAGTATGGCTACACATGATACAGTATATAGCAAACCAAGCCTCTTTATATATATCTAGTACAACTGCATTTCTGACCTCATCTGTTTTATTTTTAAATGTGTCCAATCGAATGTAAAGCATATATCTCACATGTAATATATTACTGAGTGGAGGTCATGGTTACTGGACAGTTTAATTCATGTTACACTTTTGTGTCGCCTTTTTAATCTAATGATGAAGACCAGTATGCTTGATATGTCACTGGCATGTTCATATGGCATTTAGGGACATGAAATAAAAACCTATGATACTAGCTGTTTACAGTGAAGTCTGTCAGATACAGGTTTTTGGCAAAGTTTGTGTTAAGAAAATATCCATGCTCAGATTTCATGCCAATGGATCATTAATCTCTGATATTATAATGGTGTCATCTGTGATTTAGTGATGTCATTCATTTTTGGTATAATTACTCTTCTTCAGTTAATCACTTTAAATGTTTTACTGGGAATCCTTTATGTAACTAGAAAGACAGCCTAAAAATATTACTGTTTTCTGATTTAATTATAGTTAATTAAGTTTTCTTCATTGAACCTTGGTCTATGGTTTGTTATCATTAGAGAAACTATATCTCTGTTTCTCATCTAACAGATTGAACCTTTTACTTTTGGCCAGCATCAAAATACTAAAATCTGATACTGACCTGAAAACTTTCAACTTCATTGTGCCTTTATTGACAATTATATAACAAAAAAGCTGTGTTCAACATAATTTCATTTAAGGGTGGAAGAAATCCTGTGAGTTATGTAATATTTTGACATTCAGGAGATCATTACCTCACTACCCAAGCACAGAGGCAAACCACAGCATCATCTCTAAGGCTAAGCTTTGATTTTGAAATAAACAAAGGCAACAGTGTGGTGAAGAGCAATGCTTTTCTTGACTCCAGATGGGCAAGTTGAAAATGCTTATACACAGGGAATGATTTGGGGACTGTCGCTGGTTTAAAGCATCCATGAAAAAGTATCCCATCTTGCCTAGACTTAGCTCAGACCACACAGCACAGACGCAGCATTTTCCTTTGTTACAGTGTGTTTGCTGTTATTGCTGTAGTTGCATTTCTTCCTCATGTTCACCTTCCTGTGAAGGGTTAATTTGTTTTGGCACCGGCTTTAAGTGGAGATTTCTCCTAGCAGTGCAGAGAACTGGGGAGATGTTCATGTTTGTAGTACAGATTAAGGGGGGGAGGGGTTTGCACACAACTTATTGATTCTCCTGTTTGTATTCTGGCCTCATTGGCAAGATAAATTATATTAGACCTCATAGCATCAAGAGGAAGCTCAAGCTGAGAGGTCATTTGAGGAGAAGGACTGGTTTTATTCCAAACTCCACAGTCAGAGTTGCTACGGATTTCTACATAAGCTTTAAACCTCATCATAAATCAAAAGAAATTTGGAACATAACATGATGTTGCATATACTTGTTCTCCAAGAAGTCACTAAAATACCAACACAACTATGCTGTTGCTGGGAAACACCTGTGTTTAGTGTTTGGATACCCCCATAACTGAAACTTCAGGGTGTTTCATTTATGTGCTTTTGTTCTCTCCACTGAAAATTGGATGGGGGTTTTGTGCTGTATTGTGTCTTGGGGGATAAGTTTCTTGCCAGTGCACAGCCTTTCAAACATGAACTGATTAAAGTTGAGGCGTGTGTACTTAAGTCGCTATATTTGGGAAACTAATTGGAACAGAGGTTCTTGCTGTGACTGAAAACACAACTAATTGCTCCAGAAATTGAACTATTGCACAATTGGAATGTTACAAAGAAGAGTCAACAAACACAAGAAAATGTTATGAAGACTTATATGTGGGTTTGCATAGATGTAAAAATGATCTGCCTACACTCCATTTGCACCTAGTTTATATTAATGATAACATAATAGTCACTTAATACACTCATAAAGGCTGATTCAACACTGTATGATAATTTTGTTAAACTGTACTGCATTGTACAGAGAGGTATTTCTGTTATTTCCAGTAGCTACCATAACTAAAACATATTGGGTGGAAAGAAACAGCAGGAATACTGTATTAAACTAAATTGGTTTTACCTTGATATACCTCAGTCAGTGTACAATCATTCATACAAACAGTGACATCCAGCCAGACAAACAAACACGTATACACACTCACTCACCAAAGAAAACAAGCCAATGGAATCTGGCACTCTCAATCTCCAACCTCAACATAGCAAGTGGTTTACTAATAGACCTACACGCCTTAGCCCATAAAAACATGTTATTTAGTTTGCCACTACTTGCTCTTTGAAATAGTTTTGGTTTCTTCAGGTGCCAGTGTATGACGCTTTTGGTAAATCCTAATCTCAAGATGCCAAAATAAATCCATATGCTTAAAGAATTTGTCTGCTTTGTTCCCCTAATTACACAACTACAGCTGTGAAATTTTGAGTATGTTTAAACAATATATTCTAACAATATTGTGAACTTGGAGCAGGATATTAAAGGTATGTGACTTTCATACCAACTGATTTTTTCAAGGTAGATTTTAAAGGTAAAGTTAACCAAGCAGGAAAATGTTATGTGATACGAAGTAATAGGTGGTGAAATCCATCTTTATAAGCCATGAGCAGCTTATTTGGACTCCCTACTTTGTACATATGATGAAAAACTGGCACAGTGATGAATGTATATAGGGTGAATGCAAGACCTTCTGAAATTATATTTGTGTCTGCCAGGGGGGGTATACAAAAAACTGGGAAGTGTAATAATTACTCTATTCAGTCTCTGTTTGTTGAGCTCATTCCAATGCCGCAATTTTTTAAAAGGAGCGAAAACATGAGGGTAATTTTGACTTTTGCCTTACAAATAGCATGGTGTGTGGTAATTTCTGGCAAAGTGAGTGGTCCTGATGCATGTAACAGAATGAAAGGGCATAATAATAAGAAGGAACTCCTCTTTGAAAAGTAATGAAAAAGGCTTCAATCAATGAAATTAAATAAGTTGGTTACAGATCTTTATTATCTCTTGTTCTCACTGGTTATTTATATTCTATTACTACTTCATTTCTGCTCAAATGTTCATACATATAACTATGAAATAGATTCTCATATTTTATATTTACTATTGAGAATTGATTGACTCATTGTCCAGGAGTTGTCTTGAGGGCAATCTTAACTTTTCTTAGATTCCTTATTTCCTTTGTCCTCCACTGTTAACAAAGTATCCTATTTTACTCATTCCTCCACATTTTTAGAAAGTTTAATTTCTGTTTCCCACTGCTTTTCATTTGAGGTTTTACGTCAGGCCAGTGTGCGTTACGTTGAGTGTCTGTCTGACTGTGTGTGAGATAATGGTGAATGAGGCCTCAGGGTCTTCTAGACGTTCAGGAGCTGGAAAGTGTTGCTGGAAAATATTCGGTATCCATTTCAAAAAGGAGGGCAGGGGTGAGCAGAATGTGATGAGAGAAGGAACAGAAATGTGCAGGCCACTGTTAGGTAAAAATGGCAAATATTGTCTATGCATGGGACAGACAGAGTGCAGTTTAACACAGTATTCAGCATCACTATACTGCACAATGTAATCCCTTAGAAACTGCCAATAGTAACGGTGGTTGGAGTTATAAAAATTGATTTAAGATGAACGGGTCATGGTGATCTAGAGAAATCACAAATTAACCACATGCTCCTAAAATGTACCAGTGATATTAAATGATAAAAATTGTTTTGAGTAAAAGAAAGCCAAGATTCCTGAATCAAATTTCATTCCATAAAAACAAGGAATTTGTTGAAATGTTGCTTCAGAGCCCACAGTTCCCTTTCTTTCAAACAGCGATGACAATACTTACAAAGAACAGCTCAGTCAAAACATTTTGTGCATATTTGAGGTTGATGGACAAAGTTAGGAGAGAAGGAACAAAGAATATTTCTGTCAGAATGTTCAGTACAAAGAGACCCAGCAGAGCAGAACCCAAGACAAATGCACTTCTTCCTCCTAAACCCAAAACACACACGCAAAGAGAGACACACACCGGAGCACACACAGTCATGTTGAGTCTATTGTGTCGATCACAACAACAGTGTGCAAATAACTTTTCAATTATGTGCATGTGTGTAAGGAATGCACATTTTAAAATTAGAGCTTTTTGAAGAAAAGAAAAATCACTCCTATCACTGTACAATTTCTGTTCATGAAGTAAAGTCAAGTCAGTTTTATTAATACAGCATTTTTCACACACAATGGGTTTTAAAACTAGGGTAAAACCCATTGTGAAATAACATTTAACTCAGGAATTATATTAATATGATATGTGGTGTCCTTCATTTATTCATTATCTTTTATATTTAAAAAACAAGCTTCGAACTAAAAGGTGTGAAAAAACAACTGCTAGCTTCTATTGTTAAGGTAAATCAGAGGCATTTTCACCACTGAAGGATCATTTGACTCCACCACAGTCCCCCCTCTCAGATGAAAATCATTGGGGCAACCACAGAGTTCCTGAGCCTTACCAGGCCAGGTCCACAAGCCCTCAACCTGGAGCTGCAGCTGACCGTGTACCGACAAAGTCCATGAAAGTCAAGAGATTGAAGGGAAAGATAGAATACGTTTTTTTTTCCATAAATTCAACATGGTGATCTAGATGTGTCACCCACTAATGGCCATTGTTAAATCAGCTTATTCGCCTATATTCTCACTTTAAGGTGGATTCAGCTGGATTGAACTTCAACATCTAAAATGACAAAAACTGGTAAATTTGACCATAAAAAGAAGTTTTACACAACACATTTTTTGGGGGGAAAATCACTTGTAGGGTATCTATCAAGCTAAAATATGTTACATTTAACCAATATCTGCAATTATTAAAATAGGTTTGTCAGTGTTGTCTAGCCTCAGCACTTTAGTATATGAAGTGTCGTTTTTAAGCTGCCTACTGTAGTTGCTCAACTGAAACTTCACCAAAAAGACATTACATCATCTTTAATCTGTTACACATTTCAGCTTTACAAATAAAATTACGATAACAGCCATGTGTCTGCTACATCCTTCTGTCTCACTCATTCCCGCAGCAGACCCTGTGACACTCAGGAGGAGGGTGAACAGAGGGCAGCAGCAGACAGACTAAGGGGGAGGAAATGATTATGCGTGAGATGGCGGGAAGTGTCAGTTGGACAGACAGGAAACAGAGGCTTTTCTTATCATCTTATCACTGCTGGGTTCAGCCGTGGGCACTGGATCAAAGACATGCACCTTGCTTTCATTTGGTGTAGAGTGCCCTCGTTTGCATCAGCTCTTTCGCTTAAATTATTACCACTTGGTTCATCCTCACTATTCTTTCCTCAGACACACAGATTTTAGGTAGAATTTATTACAAAATGCTGATGAGAAGTCACTGGCTTGTTTAAAATCTGCCATGTGACTCAGCCAGGAGAGAGAGAAAAAAACACTTCAGTGAGCAAATGTTTTCTACAAATGAAATGGCCCCTGGAAACCACCCCACCTTACACAAATTTTCCAGCATTCAGGTGATGGATGGTGTTCATTTCCCACCTTAATTTGCTGTGCTCTACACCTCATTACTGGTTATTCTGAAATTCAGGCAAAGGCTTAGACTCTCAACATTAACATGTTGTGCATGTGTGTGTGTGTGTGTGTGTGTGTGTGTGTGTGTGTGTGTGTGTGTGTGTGTGTGAGAGCTTGCTAATATGTGTGTGTTTTAAACAGACTAGGAATGTGGCAGATCTCTACAGTTCATCTCCAAAGGCCAAATATAAGCAACTTACACAAACCTCATTTAATCTAATAGACACTGTTTTGAAAAACAATACTCCAAATTTTAACTGTAATGCATCAAAGTTGATGACTAGATACTGCTGTTGAGGTATGTAGCTCTGAAGGAGAGCATGATGAAAAGACAGAAATGGAAGAAACAAGGCCTCACAAACCCTGCACAGAGTGTTTCACTTATGGTGGTCTTGGAAAGTTCAATCAAAAAGAGATTACCTGACATACAGCTGAATGAAGTGAGACTGACATTGTTGGACAATGGAAAAATGTTAGCTGCATCCAATTCTTAAACTGACATTCAAAAAGACGTTAACTTCTACTTAAATATTCAGCTGTGTGTTTCTACATGATACAAAGAGAGATATAGAAATCATCTCTCCACTACAAGTTACTATTTGAATTCTTAACAAAAACTGAGTTATTCAAAGGTTCCTGATTGGGACAAGTCTGGGTGATTGTGTGTAAAGACTAAAATCCAGCACAAGATGAAAATAAACTTTCACATTTTTAAAGACTGCAAACGCACAATATGTCTAACAATACAAGTACACATATTCTTCTATAACATACTCTGACATATATATGATGACAAGCATGTAAAGACATGCAGCTGCTTCATAAACTCTGTGTGTGAGTGAATCTGTGTGTGAATAATGAGCATGACAGTGTGTGTTTTACTGGTGAGCTGGGAACATTAGGAGTCACTGGAACTTTTCACTATGGAAGCAGAGGAAAATAAGCCACCTGCTAGTCTAACTTATACAGATTTAAGTCCCAGAAACACACTGCCTGGCTGTGCAAAAAGCTCATTTTATTAAGAGGGTAATGCTGGTAAACTACTCTAATATATGTTTTGACCCAGATTCAGGCAAAGCAGCTAACCACTAATCAACAGTCAGGTAAAAACATTACCGTGAATAACCATTAGTAAGTAACATTCTTTGTCTCGAGCCAGGACTTTCCCCACTTTCTCCTACTTTTTCCTCTCATTCTTCCATCTTTCTCCCACTCCTTTTCTTTCATCATCTCTCTTCACACGCTGCCCATCTGTCTGTGTTTTAAACAACTGTGAAAGCAGACTGACACAGTGAGGCCGCCAAGTCCAGTTTAGTGCTCAGTGTTTGTGTGCCAAAGCCAGGCCTGCCTGCAGAGAGCAAGAGGGGGTTTTATCTGGCAGCACAAGGCAACCCAAAGTCAAATTTTCAGGCTGGAGACAAATGATGGGACAGAAGTGATGGTGGGGATGTTTAACTGGCTATTAGAGATATAGTCTTTTTCTCTCCCTGCATTTTTATGGCTGACAACAATGGAAAGAAATAATGGACCAACAAGATTACCAGCAGCTAGTGAAACAAAATAAAGGGTTTTGAGCCACATCTACTACTAAGATATTTGGTTATGTAAAAGCCAAACACATGGAAAGGAGAGTTAAAAGGGACTTTTTCAAAGTAATTACAGTACACACATGAGGAAGGAATATAGTTCACTTTAAAAACCTTAATGTGAAGTACTTCTGTCTTAGGTAGAGTACAGCAGTTAATATTCAAGTGTTTGAAAACCTTCACAAAAAGTCAGCTCCTTTGTTCAGTGGTCAGAAAGGCACTGAATAAGTACAGGTTAAGTAATTTCATCAGCTACCAGGCTATCATGCCCAACATAAGGTTGAAGAGAGACAGACCCTGAAATGAGGCATTGTGAATCATCATGACAAAGTGACACTCTTAATAGACTCAATGTGTAGGAAATTTATCCTCATCTAGTTATTTTCACACACACACAGACAGAATTACAATTATTGTAAACCTGTCAGGTTATAAATGTCCGATTAGACTTTTAGCCATGTTAATTTACCCTCTGATCACAATAGTTTTTTTTATAATTGCCCATGTCCAAAACAGACATTCAGACAATCATGTCTACTTAACCCAGCAACAAGGTATGCAGAAGTGCAAAGGGCTGGAATTGAATTTGTCTATATCCCTTTTCATTCTCAACACAACAACTTCTCATTTTTTTCTGATAACGAGTGTAAAACCATAAACGTTTGCATATCCCCATTTCTACCATTCGTTGCATCTCATAACTTTTTAGGGCTGGTTCATGGTCTGTCACAACTGGTTTATAAGAGGATCTGACCACACTGTTATAAATTGTTTAAAGATGATCTGAACAGCCACATTTGAGCGACAAGCCAGCCATCAAAGAGAGGTGGGAGAATGATATTATTTACAAACAAGTGTAACTGCTTCAGTTGTTCATATTAAAAGTGCCACAAATACATGTAGCTGTGTAACAAATTACACAAGAGAGATGAGAGAAAAGTTCAGGTCTTGGCTCGTTCTTATTTTCGAACAGATGGCCAATCATGACGTGAAGAGTTTGGGGGAGTAACCTCCATACCTATCTGACAGTTTGTGTACAGTTTGAGTAATACATCTACTTTCAGAATATAAAAATAGACCATTCAGAATACCTATAAACATTTTAGCCAAAAAAGTTTTTAAATGCTGAATCCTGAATCAGAAATTATTTTGGAACCGCCACACACTGATGCTTTCAACCTACTGTGTAATGTATTAGGTGAAAAGAGGCACAGCAGACAGACAGACAGACAGCAGAGACCGAAATGAAGAGTGCTGGAGGACAGCCCTGTCTCTACATGCACAACTGGTGGAAAAATGTCTCTCTTAATGGATCCCAGCCTTCTACAGCACTTAAAACAGCCAGGACCAGCCAAAGGGAATAAAATATGGCATGAATGATTATATATATATATATATATATATATATATATATATATATATATATATATATATATATATATATATAATTAGCAATTATCCTCTCACTTACTTTCACTGCCTCGTTTAACTCTAACACACGCTTACATTTAAAACACACTGTAAACTAACATTCACTTCAAACATTAGATAAACACATTTGAGTACAAATACATGGAGTTGTGTGCAGGGGCAAAAGCACAAAATCACTGATTAAATGCTCTCACAAACATTGCAAACATTTTCAATTTAACACACTTATACACTGAGACAGTTGGTACACAATGTTAGGCAGATAAATCTTTACACTAGGGTTAGCAGACCCATACTTTATGTCCTTTTTGAAAGAGATGACAAATGCTCCAATCTTCTCTTTAAATATAAATACAACAGACCAGGAAATACATCACAGACAAACTGTTTTGTTAAACATCACTCTATCAATCAATGTGAAGACACACAGTAGACGTTAGACTGAACCTATAAGGTGTGGTCTAAAGCACCAGTGGATATGCTGTGTCTCAATCTGTATCTGCTAGGCTCATCTACTATATGTTTCCAAAAAATCTCATCTCCACAAAGGCTGCACGTACCTCTCCCATTACTCATACATCCCTCAGCCTACGAACTCACACTATGCAGATGCCATACTGGAAACCAATATTTTTACTGGCTATGATGCATGAATTTCAATCTTGTATTTTAATCAGGACTTTAATCAGAAACATCAAACTTAAGAGCCTGAGTAAAAGTACACCTTACATTTTAAGGCCATCTTTAGATGATTAAGACTACCACATCACTTGATAAATCACCCAAAATATTTTGAGTGTTTGTGAATAATGATAAGGCACTTTTAAGCCTTTTCTTAGTATTGTGGTCTTTAGCAGCTGGGACGCAGCCAGTGGTCTCCTTATCAGCACTTAACTAAGGAGGGCGAGCTGAAAACCTGTCCTGAGGGCCAAGCTTTCAACACTAAGCCGGAGAATATGGTCCAAGGCTATTAGATTTAAACAGTGATGGAGAGAAGAATAAACCTGCCAGAATTCAACCCAACCTTTGTGGCCTACAAAGCATTCATGGAAAGTAACAAATATAGCATTATAGTGATTTATGTGTGTGTATATATATATATATATATATATATATATATATATATATATATATATATATATATATATATATATACACATACATCACCTCAAATTTAAATACATCACCTCAAATTTAAATGAAATAATTGATTCAATCAATTAAAATAAATCAGATCATTTTTGAGATGGGCAAAAGAGCACAGACATTGGAAACTGGAAGACCGGAATAGGTGCTGTCTACAGATGAGTCCAAGTTTGAGGTTTTTGGATCAAACAGAAGAACCTTTGTGAGACGTAAAATGAAAATATGCTAGAACAGTGCTTAGTAACTTTAGTCGAGCATGGTGGAGGCAGCGTGATGGTTGGGGGATGCTATGGAGTTGGTAAAATAGGAGCTTTGTACAGAGTAGAGGGGACCTTGAGGAAGGAAAGCTATCAAAATTGACACCTAGAATGCCTAAGGTCTGCTAGGCTGTAATTGCTGCAAAAGGTGTATCTAAGTGATCCCAAACATTTGAGCGGTAGTGTATGTACTACACACACACACTCAGAATTTATTTAACACCACATTACTAACTTTAGGCTGATGATTCTGCAGCAGTCAGCAAAAAGCTGAGTTTTGTGGACAGCTATTAGCGCTGCCATCGTGTGTGGCTGCATTTGAGTCAGTGAGGCTTGAGTCTGTTTTCAGGCTTTGTTGCATCCAGTCATAACATGTGCCTTGATTTAAGTATTTGTTCTTTAAACGTACTACACACACACACACATACAAAAAACTGAAAGTAACTAAATAACAGGCTGCAGCATTTCTCAACAAGTTTGTATCAACTGAGTTTTGTTCAATGTACTGAAAATAACTCCCAGCACCTAACAAAGCTCCTAGTTTTAGGCAGATCTGAAACATGGGTTTAGGTGTGTGTGTTTATTCAGGACCAGCCCCTATACCACCAACACAGCTTTTACAGCTGGGCTGTTTGGACTTGACAGATGAACTATGCCATATGTCCTGCGTGTGTGTGTGTGTTTGAGTGTGTGTGCACGCAGTTGGGTGTCAGGCAGTTCAAATCCACAAACCATAAACAAGCTAACATTTTGACCCCCTGTAACCCCACATAACCTCCATTTCATTGCATTTACAACAAATCATGCATTAACCAGAAACCTGTAAGCCCTCTGTTTAAGAGTCAAAACTGTCAGAATGAATTAAAATACGTAAAAGGAGTAGTGGGCAAATTCTTATCAGTAGAGGAGCACATACTAACAACTAACTGAAATACTTGACCTGATTTATGTATGTCTTTATTTTTCTTACACTTTTCTAAAGCAGTTATTGAGTGTTTAGTGTTGCATGCATTGTACAATTTGCTTCAGTACATAGATGATTTTTATGAGGCTTCATCTATGTATGTATCTGTGCATGCACATGCTCACTCTATGTGGTATTCTTATCACTGCCAACTCCTGAGCAATTAGCTAGCAAGGGGTTTCCCTGCACTATTTGCTAGTGTCTAATGAAGCAAGCACAGCAAAATCAATTCCACATAGGGCCTCATTAACATCCACCTAAATGAGCCACAATCATTCACACACAGACTAACTAGGACAAAAAGATACAGCATAAAATAAGTCTGCTTAACTCACCGCTGCCCTCTGGAAGGCTCCTTTCGTGTAGGTGCCGCCTCCTCTGTAGCTGATAGCTGGGATCTCCTGGTTGAACAGAGAACACTTGTGCTGGTGGGACTTAGGTGCTGAGATGTGGTCCACCCTTGTCACAACATGGGTCTTCGATGAAAAGGTGACCAATGCCACACGTGTGTTTTCCGGTGCGACAGGGAAGTCGGACAGCATCTTCCGCACAAACCTCAGCTCACTCAGGAAGTTATTTGCCCCCACACTAGACGACTCATCCACGAGAAACACCAGGTCCAAGCAGGAGCTCTTCTCACGCAGCTCACGGACATTTCGCTTGAATGCTTGGCCAAGACGCTCCACTTTGCTCTCAGCACTTTCTGACAGATTGCCAGCTGATGAAGAGGATGTTACTGGTGACATCTGTCTAGACCGACGGGACTGTAGCTGAGGTTTGGTCTGTTGGGCGGTTGGCCATGCTGTGATCCATATATCCAGGATGCACAAGATTACAAGACAAGTAGTCCATGGTGATATCAAAGAGTACCTTTGAAGAAACATAGTGACAGTCAAAAATTAGAACTAAAAAAGGAGTTTGTTAAAAAAAGAAAAAAAAACCCAACAACAACAGTGATCCTCTTCTCAAGAGATATTCAGTTAAGGTAAGTGTGTCCTATGCCTGTGTCAGTGTCCAGGAACATGACAAACAGCAGCAGTTCAGTGCAGAGATCCTGAAATGCATTGCTGAATGAGGAGTCTTCTCTTTTCATTCAAAATGTGCCTCTGTCCATCTGTTTCTTTCTCTCTCTCCAGTGGAAGAAAACTATGATCCTCTCTGGAACAATGTTTGGGCTTGCTTGCAAGGTCTCTGCCTGCCTGTTTTCTCCTACTAAAATAGATCAGTAAATCTGACTATTTCCTTGCGTTTTGTTCATTCTGTTTGTGTAAATGTATAGTTTAAAGCTTGTTAAGAGCATGTATAATTCTACTGGTCCTTTCTTTCTCCCTTTTCTTCTGTCAGTCAATAATCAGTCAGTCTATGCATCAGATCCAAAAAGCCCCTAAGCCTCTTCAGTCCCAGTGTGCTGCCCTTCAGGCTTCTGTTTGCCTATGTGAAGCTCCTGCCTGCACCGCTAGCCAAGCTCCGAATGCTTGTTCCTCTCGTCTCCCCAAATCATTTAAAAAAACCAACACGGAAAAAAAAAAAGTTGAAAGACAGAGAGAGGCTGAGGGGAAAAAGGGGGCAGTCCAGTAATGGCCGTGAAGTCATTTTTTTCCCCTTCATCTCTCCTCCTCCTTTTCTCTCACCACCCTCCCTATCTCTTTCTGTGTCTCTCACCCTCCCCCCTGCTTCCCCTTCTTCTCTCTGTATCTGTCTCCCTTGTCCTGACAGTGGAGTGAGGTTTGATGTCAGTGCAGCGCCTCGCCTGTCAACTTGTCCACATTCCCAAAGAAAACATCAGCAACAGGAGCTGTGATCAGCTCCGTATGTCCACACATGCACATTCACCGTGCACTCCAGATAACATCAGAATGAGATCAAACAAAGTGAGAATAAAACATGGGATAAAGAGATGACAGGACAGAAAGATAACTCGCTTAAAAAACTAAATGAAAAAGTTAAAGAAATGATAGACAGATAGCAGAGTTTAGAGGAAACATCAATCTATAATCCAAAGGTTAGGATCCAGCTGCGACTTCTTTGAATGTGCTTTGACATATCGTCACTCTTTAGTAGCTATCATTTCCTCTCCCTTCTTCCCTTGCTTTCTCTTGTTCAAGAAATAAAAAAAGAGGCAAGAAGAACTGCCCTTCTTGCTCTCTGGATTTGTCTATTTCTTCCTGCACCACAGGGATTCACACACTCTTTCACTGCCCTGTTTTTTTTTTTTTTTTACATTGCTTTAGTCTCTTCTAGCCTCTCCCTCTTTCTCCTTCTTTCTGTCTCTTGTTTGCCTTCAGTGATTTTATCTGAAACTAAAACAAAAGCACCCCGTGTTACAGAGACACACTGCACCTATTAAACCAAAAGCCTGAGATTTAAAGAAGAGTGAGCTACACAAGAAGCTGCAAAGGCAAATCTAGAGTATAGGGTGAGGACTAGACAGGGCAAAGAGTGAGGAAGATAGAAAAAGACAGGAATACATACAGAATATAAAGAGAAAAGTGGTTCATGTAGACAAAAGCATGTGTAGATTTTTTCTTCAGTAATTACAGGTGACTCTTAAACATCTTGTACCAAAACCATGGACTTCTAATCTCCACTCTAGTCTCCATCTTTCTGAAAAAAAGCTTTTGCATTTCGAACAGTTTCGACAGTATTTTGCAGGGGCTTGGAGTCTAATTCACCCAAAAGGTGTTGGATGATGAGGGAAACTCGGCTCAACAAACTAAGAGCAGGTCTGTATAGATCTTGTTTTCTGCCTGAGGAAATTGGAAGCATGATATTATCTAAAACTTCATCTGTTTATACTGTACGTTGATGCATACAGATTTCCCTGGATCCAAAGTAGAGCTCAAACTCCAATAAGTCTAGCAATCTTTCTTCTTCATCAGTTAATCTGAGGATTATTTTCTTTTTCGTTTGATCAATAGATGTCCAACAAAATATCCCAGAGCCCAAAACTGATACCTTCAAATGTCTTGTTGTTTCCAACAAACTGTTCACAGACCAAATACATCCAGTTTAAGTGTAATCATGTAAGAGACAAATGAGGCAAATCCTCATAAGTGAGTAGGTCTAACCAATTATTATTTGGGCTTTAAAAAGGTAGCCCAAAATAATGACAGCCTATTAATCAAATATTTTGTCTGCTCTAATCTGAACTGAGAGGTGTAGCCAAAAAAAAAACAAACATTTTTCTTAAAGTAGACAAAGGCGATCTGTTTAAATTTGGCAACTTAGTGTATAAAAAATACACCAAACAAACAGATACAATATAAGGAGAGCAATAAAAAAGGGAAAGTGACGAATTAAATAGCTAGAGGAGGAGGCAGAAACAATAAAAAGCAGAGAAAGTTGACATAGTGTGTGTGTGTCTGTGTTTCCACCAGAACAGACCAGTGCAGTCAGTCTTATACTATTAGCCACAATGACACACAGCTAAGGCGCGCAGAGTCTTTATTAGGCTGGTGAAGCCAGCCTCTCTCCCTCACTTGCATTTAACACCACTGGAAACTCATGCACCAAAGAAGTTGGAATAGCAAGTAGTGTCACACTGGCAGATAAACTGGATGGGAGAGACGCAAACAGAGACATATACAGACTAAGAAAACACACCCAGACCCACATCTACACACAGATGGAGATAGAGACAAGAAAACACACACTCTCTCTCTCACACACACAAAGGCTAAAAGGGACTGCGCACAGCTGTGATTTCCTGCTTTTTGCCAATGGAGACCCCTCACCAGAATTTTGCAGGGGTCCCTTGGGAGACATGGGGGTGGTGGATGAAGAGGAGGTTTGTGAGCATGTGTGTTGATGGGGGGTTGTGAGTTGGTCACCACTATTAAGTAAAATATGTAAAGAGAGTGGCCAGCAGTATATATACTGTAATGTACATGTCTTATGTGATGGGAACAACACACTTTAGTTACAAATGTAATTATTTTACAGCATTTTTATACCACATACTTGATGCAATAGGTCAATACCTCACTTGTAAGTCGCTTTGGATAAAAGCGTCTGCTAAATGACTAAATGTAAATGTAAATGCAATACAAAGACCCTGGTTCTCATATCTCTCATTCAGCTCTTAAGTCATAAATATGAAATCTTTTTCTCTTTCTGGAAACTTGGCCACACATGCCGTGCATCCACCTATTTAGCAGAGTCTAAACCACTTATAATACAAATAAAGCAGAGGAAATTGTGACTGTTGTAAGACATAAAATTAAAAAAATAGATGTAAAAGACAGAACAAATAAGCAGACACACTGTCATTCAGTCTGACATAAATCAAACTTAATGTCTGCCTTCCTTTAATTTCCAACAATTTAAGGCCCCTTTTTTAGACCCGCACTTTCAAAAACAAAAATTAAGACTTTTTAAGGAACTGTGGGAAGCATGTAAACACAGTATGAAAGATGTGTCCACATGCTAGACTTAGAAATACTGACACACCCCCGCCATACAAAGAAATATTGGACAAAACACAAAGAAATAGCAGCTTGAGTGTAAACAAGCGTCACAGAGGGAAAGTCACACAATGTGGGAATACTTCTTCCTGTGGTTATTGTAGTGACGATACTGATGCTGTTGTTTGCTCTCACAGACAGACACCTGGACAATATCTCACCACTGGAAAAGTATCTAAAATGCCTAATCAACTTCACATTATTGTAATGTAAGTTGTGTCCTGTAAGTCAATAAATGCAATTAAAAGTGTATTCAAAAAGTGTGCAGACACTTTCACTGACAGTGCACCATAGAGACCTTGTTCTGTCAGTATACACCATCCACTTTGATTGCCACTACAATGAATTGTTGTGTGTGCTTCTCAAAGTCAGAAAGTGTATTGTCTTAGAAAAACAAACTAATGTCTGATTTCTTCCAACCTCTTTGTTCTTCTTCCCTTAAAACAAAAAGATTCTGCGATGAAGAGCTGTCAAAAGCCGTCAAATTACAAGAACATCAACATCATTTTGTGTTTTCTCCCTAACACACATACCAGTTCTCTCACCTGTCTGATAGCTCCTGAAACAGCAGCTACAGTAGCTACAGGTGACGACACATTCCTCATATCTGTCGGCATTTCTGGCCTGAAGGTTGAAACAAATCTCGGCAGGAGTACAGTCTAGTTCCAAAATATTCCTTCACTGTGTTGTTTGACCTTCAATCAGGTTAAAAGAAAATTCTGTGTGAACAGAAAAACAGAAAATAAACTTGATAAACACTTTTGAATCTCTGCATCCTGTGGATCATATGGCTAATATCCTTTTAAAATGGACAATATTTAATAGAAATTTAACATATTAAGCAAAGACCATCAGCAATGAAATCCTTACGTACAGATATTGTGGCTAAAAGTGTCAGTAACAGAGGTAACAGTAAAAACCTTGCGATAGTGTGCTAAAGTGCATACTGACAAGCCACAGTGCTTCTGGGAAAACATACTTTTGCCAGATGAAACAAAATGAGAGTTTTTTGATACATCACACATCAACTCACAGTCAAAAAAAAGAAACTTTCAAAGAAAAGAAACACCATCCCCATTGTGACACATAGGGGAATTATGTCGTGGGGTTGCTTTGGTGCATCTGTCACAGGATGCTTTGAATCTGTGCTGGCCACAATGAAACCAGAGCATTATCAGTCATTCTGGAGAGAAACATACTGTCCAGTATTACAGGACTCAGTCATTGCTCCTCAAACAGGAACACAGCCCAAAATATACTACATCTAAAATGCATGGAATGGATGAGGAAAAAAGCACTGAACTGTTTTAGTGAGTCCTGATTTCAATCACACTGACCATCTATGGAAAGAGTTGGAATCGAACTTGGCATAAGGCGACCATCAAAAGAGACAAGTTGCTTACTATGTTAGAAAAGAGTGGGACAAACTACCAGTTAAGAAAGGTGCCAGTCTCTGTCAGAGCTACAGCAACTTGTTTGCTTGACTGCCTCATGAGATTGTGCTCCTGTGCAAAATACAAGTTATGCAGTATATTTATTAAAGGTGGTATAGACAACAGTGTGGAAGCCAAATACTGCGCCTCAACATACTTAAAAAGGGGAGTTTTTATGGTTGCTATTAACCATAAACTTCACTGCTAGCATGATAAGACCCAGGTGTGCTTTTTATACCTGGATATAAATTCTCCCTGCTGATCTACAGCCAGTGTTGTATGTTTCTCCATTATTGTTACTCTTCATCTAGTGCGACTTTAATGTTGCTACTTAACTTTTAATGACTTTGAGCATATTTTAAACATGTTGTAGGCCCATATTTTGTTTTATACAGTGTTCTCACTCAGATTTAGTTATTTTTATCCCTAAATAATCAGTATTTATGTCACTTAAAGACCAGTGAAACTGTCAGTTATTGATCACTTGGCAAGTTTAGCAAAGAGGTTTCCAGCTGTTAATGTATTTTAGCTAGTTTAGCTACCTGGTAAAACTGAAATACAATTTAAAATGTCATTTAGAATAAATGGAAATTGTTTAAAAGTGCATTTAAGACTAATGACTAACTAATTAAAGACTAACAGCAGACTGGAAACATACGTTTCATGTTTTTTAGAGGTAAACTTCACCGCAGTTAGCTAGCTATTAGCCCCAGGATAATGTAAAGTCTACAAAGTATATTTGATATATAAGTATATCAAATTTATCAAAATTAATTTAAAAAACACATCCTTGTGGTAATTTTATCCGAGTTAATTAAGTGTGTATATATAAACTAAACTAAAAGTTTACTTACCCCTTTGCTGCTAGCTGTGCTTCTGTTTCCAGGCTCAGAGACCGTTATGCTACACTGCCCCCCGCAGGCGGCTGCTGGTCATTACACCACAACGTGTGGCTGCTGCTGTGACAGTATGTGGCCGCTAGGTGGAGCTCTAACGTGAGTCTGTTGCAGAGTGAAGCTTTCATTTCTAAACTTTAAGCTGTTTACACAAGAAACTATTGTTTTAATCAGCTTAGTGCAGATATTTTACTTCTAAATCAGTGTTTTCTCAAATTATTTGTATTTTTATATTAGTTAAATGAGCAGATTACATTTACATGAAAAGCCAATTAGAAATGCCAAGCGATAAACATCAGGGACAATTACAGCAAACTAAACCTGTTTCAGTGTACATGGGAAGTTATTATCTTAAGGCAGACCTGAAAAACAGTGAATTCATTCTTTAAACTGCTGAAGTACTGATACCCGTCTGAGTGACAACATGTGGCAGCTGCTATCAGGGACGTGATGAATCTCTGGCAATATGTAAACTTTAATGTCTGCTTTAGTTAGGTAAAGTTCTGCATTCAAAACATTATTTAGCAAAAGTACAATAAGAAAAATCAGCCTAAATGTCAGGTTTAACTGTACTCAATGCAGAATATGTTATGTTATGTTTATTACTGAATTATTATTGGTCTACTGGCATGTAAACATAATTTTATCTGGTGGAGTTGAAGCCAGTTTCTACTTTTATACTGCAGCTCCTGCTTAAACATTAAGTAACACATAAACATTATATCATATGATCATATAGTGTTTTCTATGTAAGATCTTAATCAGCAAAGTAACTAGTAACATTTGTAAAGTAAAATTGGGTTTTTTATAATGTTTGGATGTAAAGTGTATTTACTAGTTAAAGTAATGATGAATAACTGAACACTGAATAAACACCATTTTGCTTTTTGTAAATGCAGTTCAGTGAGTTTCTTTATTGGAGTTTGCAGGTGTACGTGTCTTGATGAGTGAATGCTGTTTAGGGAGTGTTCCCCGAAAGAGGGAAGTAAAACTGAACGAGCATGAAAAAAATAATGTGTACTCAACACCAGACATTACATTTTGCTCTGGTTGGTAGTTTTATTAATGAACTCAGCAGCTGTCAGAGCACTGTTCTGTAAAAGTTAGAGCTCTGCACGTTTGTGGTTGTCGCCCTCATTTCCTGCCGCATCAGTCTCTGTTCCCTTCAGAGACGTGGTCAGTGAACACAACAATAATGTCAGATTAGAAATTAGTATTAAAGTAAAGTCATGTCTTACTTTATTTGGTCGGTCTGATTATGTCTGAACAGTGAAGAACAGAGCTGTGGCTGAGACTTTAATGGGTGGTTATGATATTTTATGGCCACATGGAGGCAGCAGAACAAGCCTTTAACCAGACATTGAGAAGTTGCTCTGTTAAACTTAATAAGACACAGAGGAGACATGGAGTAACATTCAGCTGTGTTTCTAGGCTCCTGCTGAATTTAGGTTCACTTGTTTTTAAAGTCTGTTTTTGTCTTCACCCACTAATGAGGGAGTTATGAAGCTTCTGAGCAGCCTAATGCTCCACTGTTGTCCTCTGTAGTTGCTAGATGCATGTTGGACAGATAGTAAACAATGGGTTTGTCAAGGCCCCTTTTGCCGAAAACAGATGCCTGTTATTAGGTTGATGATAAGATACTGTCCCAAAGGATGAATAAAGTCCAAACTCTATTAAATGCTTGAGCTCTTTTTTAAACACGTTTGTTCTGAGAGGCTCATAATTCATCTGCAGGCCGCTGACAGATACAAGGAGAACCCTGTTATCGCCTTGTTTGTTTTATCCTGTGTTTCTGAATATCTGCAGACAAACAAAGCGAACATTGATGGAGAATAAACTATTATCATATGGGTTATGCACTTGTCTCTTCGATGCACATTGTATAGGGTGTGTGTATGTGAATAGAATATCAATATGTCTGCATGATCTGAATGCAGTGAGCATCATGTTTGTCAGTGAAGCTGTGTATGAATTCATTTCTGTGAGGTATGGGCATAGAGCTGTGTGAGAGATGGTAGTGGCACAGCTAAAGGTTTAATGTTTAGCTGAAACTATTTATAGTCTAGGCTGTGCTCACACATGCCATAAATATTTTACCAGTTCCACAAGCCTGCAAATTGATGTCCTTGAGGTAGAATGTCAAACAGACACATACAGAGTTATCATTCTTCTTCTACTTCATAACGTCACGGTGAACAGTCTTCAGATGTTGATTGCCATTAAATCTACAAATTAATACATTATATAAAAAAAGACAAATGCAGTTTTGCTGCATCCTTTGACTAAAATTGTGCTAAAATTACAGAGGCCAAATCTGAAAGCCAATAAAAATGCAAATGTTTCCACATTTGCATTCACAACTTGAACGCAGGGGCAAAAACATGTTCTTTAACCTTTCATTGATGAATGTGCACAGATACACAAAACAACACAGAGATTCACAGAGAGTGAGCAGCAGACGTGAAGCTCAGTGGTGGGAAATGTGCACAAGTGAGAAAGGTGTTAGATTCTACACCTTCACTAAACACATACATCTTATGGTACACTAACACACCGACCCACACACGCGTACGTTTCTCTCTGTGAGGACATTCACTGACATAATGCATTCCCCCACCCTTACCATGACCTCAAGCATCACAACCAAGTGTTTAACCCCATTCCATGTCTTTATATACATGTGCAGTGTTTAGAAGTACTGTTTACTTCAGTACTTATTGGTACAGCAGTATACCACAGGTTTACAGATGCCGAGAGTCTAAGCCAACTCAGTGGACTAAAATATTACAACTGATCAGCGCTTAAAGCAGTTTTTTATTCAGATTCAAGGATCTTTAAAATTAAACTTAAATCAGTTCTTCCATATTTCACAATAATTACCAAACAGTTGTTTTGTACACTGAGGTTGAAAACATTTAAAATATCATTAGACTATAACAAACATATTATCAAGTGTGTACAGTACTAATGTTACTATTAACACTAATAGCGCTCAGAGCTCAACATTTGATTAGATGATAGCCGACATTTGCATTGCAAATGTTTTGCAGAAGTGAAAACGGAAAAAATGAATAATAAATCAAATAATTGCTTCACAGGAAAAGGAAAATCCATATGTGGACACACTGTTCATCAGGCTTTAAAGCAGTGGAGAGCACACGTCTCTGAATACATAATATCCAAAGGATACACAAGATTCACAAAACAAAGCTTTATGTTGTTGATACTAGTTATTTCTTTATGTCTCAAGCAGGTGCAAAAGTAGACAAAGGGGCAAAAGACAAAAGGGGCTGAAGAGAATAGGAAGACGGAGAAAATAAGAGAAGGAGGGAACAATGCACAAAAGAGAAACAAGAAATGAGAGGAAGTCAAAAAAAAGGAAAAATAAAGACAGAAAAGACAAAAAAGACAAAGAAAAAGTGAGGAGAGTGAGGAAAAAGTGTAAAGACACAAACAAAATCAGCAGAAAGAAAGCAGAATTGAGAGATACGGAGGGGGGGGGGGGTAGGAGAGAAAGATGAGGAGACTGTGTCATGAGGCAGTGTGAACTGGATTCAGCCAGACTTTGATAAACCAGCCTTGTTGAGACAGCACTGATAGTCAGGGAGGGACTGGACTAAGGGGGAAATGAATATGAGAAATGCAGACGCTCACGCTCACACGCTCACACGCACACATACACAGTAGTGAAAATACCCCCAATCTGCACAAATCATTCTGAGTCTGAAAGAGGAAGTTGGCTGAGAGGTTACTTCGGAGCAGCTCCAGCACCACTCCCTGCACTGTGAGCTGCTGAGCTGCTAGCTCAGCTGATCTGGATTATTGCACATATCAAATCCACTGTTATTGGGCTGCCTGTTTTGGACACTGAAGAGAACTCTGGACAAGAAAATACAGCTCTGTTTTTTGACGTTTGGAGTTTTTTTCTTTGGTTGTAACTGAACTGAAACAACACATTCTTACTTCAGGCTTCATTTTTTAAGCAGCTGTTTACATCACACTTAGATAAAGCAGCAGTCTGAGCTCCTTTGCCCCACAGTGACCCCTACACGATGGTGGGAATATTTTGTCTAAATGTGAGCAGTAATGTAAGGGAACTTTGTAAACAAGAGGCCGGATGAGAAACATTGCTCTGTGCTTGATAAATGACCAATTCAGAGTGGGTCAAGTTTTGACCCACATACACATGCAGATTTGAAATCATGAACACGTGCAGGTTGCAGAAGTGTGTTTTACGGTGACAGTAGAAATGCATCTGAAATTCCTATGCAACCCAATAAACGTTAACAATCACATAAATAGCACTGTAGCACCTAAAGCCAACAATATTTAAGATTCAGATTCAGCTTTATTTATAACAGTAGCCTGAAAACTCATTAGCACCATCCACATGAATTCATAATTAGAATAATTCATTCAATAATAGCCCAATGACAGAGTGAGACAATATAAAATCAAACACTACACAACAAAAACAACCCTGTCTGCTGACGTCAGAGTTGACATTGGACTGTTTGACCTTTAATCCATGATGGTTTTTATTTCAGAGGGGGTTATCTGGCATTTCCGCTATGGAGGAGTGCAAACAAAATACATTTTGTTTCTTATCAGATCAGCAACTTTTATCTCAGGACAACAACTAAATAAATGTCTTGACAAAGGTCATTTTTGCCATTTTGGTGCTACAAGCACAAATTGGCCTTAAAATAAAAGAGAGTTATTGTAGGGAGCTAGTTAGTGAGAAGGAATCTGAGAAACATAGTCAGTTGTTCTGGGAGCTTGTTTAGCTCCGGTTTGGTCTCCACCAGCCCCCGAGAGAAAAATTTGCAATTTAACTTCAACAGCTTTTTGTTAACTGCCTGCTGTTTAGTGTACAGTGTTATTTTTCAGGAAATGGCAGCTTTCTGCAGCTAGAAAGTAACATTAGACAGACTGATTAAATCTGTGGGGCTGAGTCAAAATGAGGGAACCTCCACTCACATAGTGTGTGGTCACTTATTGTGATTTGTAAAACTTTTCAAACTTCTTATGTTATGTTAAGTATGTTTTATGCCTTTCATTAATACTGTGTATGTTATAAAAGTTGTGAAGGTGACAAAGACAAATGTTCTCATAGAATTAGATACAGAACAAAGTGAAGTAAAACACATAAATAACACCGGTTACAAATGATCACCCACATCTTCTTTATATCTTACTGATACAAATTCATTTCCAGTTTCATGTGTTTTCATGGTACAGCCTCTCTCTTCGGTGTAAAGCACCAGAGTGAATCAGCTTGTTTGGATGTGATCTCAGCATGTGTTTTGGGACACATTATCCCAGGAACTCATATGTTTCTAGGAACATGGTAAACACATGGCTCAGATTACCACCTCCACTTCCACTCACGTGGCCTCTTCACCACTCCCCTCCTCCTGTTATACCCCTTCAGTCTCCTCATTCGGTTCCTTTTTTCACTTCCTCACCTCTTGATCTTTTCAGCAATCTTGGTGTCCCCATTAATCTCACTGACGCCTCAGCGTTCGTAACATTTTCTTCCCTTTGACCTATTTCTCTCTCCACACACTCCTCTCTCACACCTCTTCTCTGTCTGCCATTACCTCATCTCGTCTTCCCCCTGTTCTGTAACCCCATCTTACGCGTCTATATATACATGTGTTTACAGACATAAGGATATGAAAAAACAGTACATCACATCTCAAACCGGGAATGCTGCTGAATGAACATTTGCTCTGTCACAGGACTGGAAAGCATGGAGGTTTCCTGGAAAACTATGAGTGGAGACATGTCTGCCCCAGCGGCATCACTCTGCTCCTTATTTGGTGTTAATGAAAATCAAAGGACCTAGTGCTAACATGTCTAAATACACACTAGACAAAACCTTCAATATGTGTACATACAGTGAATTATGTATGTCTAAATATAATAACTGGGTCAACAGTCTTAATTTCAGAAGCTTCTACACAAGTACACACCATAGCTAGATAAGGTTTTGGGTCTTTACCACTAGAAACAAAGATCTGTTTACAACTGTAGGGTTTAAAATATTACACTATGTTCCCTGGAATAGACGGGAACTTTTTGTTATTATGACATAACGGCTGCGCCTCCTCCTTCTCCTCCTCCCAGATCTTATTCTTGGGTCCAATGACACTGGTTTTGACTTATAGGCTACTCTAGGTTAACCAGCTGGTGCCAACTTGCAGGGATTAGTGATAAAATGGCTTTGTTCTCCTGCCAAGGGATAATCATATTTCAGGCAAGGCCATTTTTTATTCAATACTTTGTGGGCAAATCTGCAACCTGTTTTTCAAGAACTTGGATAGGCTTACTCAGGTGAGGAGAATTTAAAGTACTGTAATCAGAGGAGACTGTAATTAACAAATGTGCAGAGTTAGATCAAAATAAAAAAGAAAGCAAGCTGTAAAAGAAGGTCACAACTTAATCAGACAGACATACAAAAGCTTTTCATCAGTGTAAAACTTTAATGAATGAGCAGCTTCCTGATGAAATATGTAAATAATCAACAAGCATTAACATTGTAGTATCCTTTGTCTTTATTCAGCAGATTTCTGATTAACAGAACAATATCATTAATTAAACAATAGAAGTTAGAATATTAGAGCATTAAAATATCAAAGCATTAAAAAATACATTTGCTCTTTTGATGCATATAAGGGGATGTATAAAAAGCTATGAGCAGTTGAAGTAGTGTGCACCCATCTGTGCAGCAAACAACCTCATGATGCACACATGTCGTTTTAGCACTTCACTGTCTGGCTTGGAACAAAATATAATTGCGATACAGAAACACCTTCTGTGAACCCAAATGTTCACACATGTTGAAAATGAAGCGATTGACTGATTGGATGACAGTTAAAGCTAAAACCCTGTTCTGAGATCCTTCATGAAGTAGCTCTACATTTAGGAAAACAGACAAACATTCACTCTGGTCTGGAGAGTTAGATGAGAAGATTGATACCTCTGTTATAGGGGTCAGGTAAATATGCAGCTACTGCTGGCAGCCATTAGCTTTAGCTTAGCATAAAGACTAGAAACATGTGGAAATGATTCGCCTGGCTCCAGTTCACAGCCACCAATAACCACCCACACGCATCTGTCAAGCTCACTAATCAATAAATTATAGTGTATAGAGTGTGTTTACTTCTTAAAATTACTTTTTCCCTCTTTCTCTACATCAGACCAGCCTGTCAATGATGGTTTACCCAACATTTTTCCACATTATTGCCCAGAAACGTTGACTACAGACCTGAAACTATCGATCTATGATCCATTAGCTCATCACACTTGCTTTGACAAAGGAAACATTCTTGAGTCATCCTCATTGAAAATACATATATCTGTCTGTACTTCTGTAAATTTTCATCATCATCTTTCATCATGTTATAACAGGAGCAACTTATGTACTGTAGACATCACCAAAGTGCAGCAGTGCCAGGGACTGAGAAATGCTGCTTTGTGCAGTAAAACAGCGTCATAAAGGCAAGTGCCCAAAGGGATTTTGCCCTCTAGTAACTTAAAACTAACTTGATTTTCACACAGTAAAGATCCAGGCTAAGCATCTTTATATTAGTCTAACCTAAGCTATGCTGACCAGCTGCTGTCTCATCTGTATATCATCTGATGGATATGCAGTGGAGTGCAAAGCTACTGTTGCTTCAGACACAATCATTCAAGTCATCACTATGTCTTGTCAGCAAGGGGAAACCAAAACAGTTTCTCAGAAGACCATGTGGTTTCTTCTTTTTCACTGTTTCTCCTTTAGTGCAAGTTTGGTCTTGAGCAAGATACATTTAAACCTCTGTAGCTCGAATGATCTCTCTGAATGAGTCTGTCTTCAAGCGAGTGCGTTGAAGCTTTTAATCACAGCACTGCAAACCAGCCACTGCTGATGCTGGTCCTTGTTGGAGACCTGCATCTATCTGTGGGCTTCCTGCCTGGCACCACAGCCATTACATCCATGTTTGCATGTTATTGTTCCTGTTATTGTTCCAATTTTCTGGCCACTGAGCAGCAAACAACCTAAAACAGCAGGGTTACTCATTAACAGACTCAATCTCAGCCTTTCTCTACCTGATCCGTCACCTGCCAGAGACGTAGAGCGGAAGTTTGTGCATGTGTCTATGTGCGTGATTGAGATCGTCATGTTTATTTTGATTATTTTATCTGCCTTGTGGAAATACCATAACTCCGGTTAAGGTAATTAAAATGTTTTAATAGATAACATGTCACATAATCCATCTGTGACGCTGAAAAAATACACACTGACTATTTGAAGCGCAATCTAAAAGCAGTTCTCTCCATGGAAAACACTGAAACAGTAACAACAGTTGGTTTGTTTAATGTGCATGTTCCTCACACACAGCTATGCTATGTGGGTGTTACTATCAGAGTAAAGACTCAGGGTCTGGTGACAGTGATAAATTCCTAGTAAAAGCTGACTCAGGACATGCTGCCTTCTGTCCAAACCACACAGCCACCCCTCCATGTCTCCTCTGAAAAACACTTCCCTTCCTTTTCCTTCACCAGCATTTGCATTTCTTAGACTTTTTCTCACACAACATTGATCTTTATCGATGAAGCTGTGCTCATTTAAACATGTGATGTCAGATATTTGAAATAAATCATTGACTATAAAGTTAAAGTGCTGTTTTATTTCTTTAACTTTATATGTAATATGTAGGTCCATGCTGGGTGAACAGTCCAGGAGTATAATGACTTTTATACTCAATCCCAAAATGTTCTGATGATGTAATAGGAAAACAACCACATAAATATACAAATGAGACAACAAAGGAAATTTGTGTTTATTCTCATCCGGATGAATGAGTCAACAACATCAATCTGACTGATCATGTGTTTCACTTGCTGAAGAGGCTGCTGCTGAGGTCGGGTTACTGTATTTTACACTGACATAAAGTGGCTACACATCATATACTGTGCATCTGATGTGATTTTAAACCCCTGATATTAAAACTTGAAATCAGCCCCTTAAACAAGTTCTTGGTTTGTATGAATACTGTTTAGTGCACTTCAAAGATGACATAACAAAATGTGGCTCATCACTGTATATACAATGAGATGATTCACATTTTGCTTTGTCCTCCCTGTCTCCACAGCCTGGTCTATGTCAGTGTCTCCAGGGTTTTAGTATGCAGCTCTGAGCCTTATCTCTTTGCTCAAATGGTCCACTAAGCTGTTCAAACACACACAGACACACACTTACAGAACACACACAACCAACATAAGCCATTTATAGATGAGAATACCTGTGATCTCTGTAAACACTGAGCTCGAATGTAAGTCAAGTGGAATATTTCTGACTACTGAGACAATGTTATGAAATCAAAACTTATACAATTTCCAATATGTTTATGAATATTACAATATAATATTCATAAACATATTGTAGCCCCAAGGTCTGGAGGGGAATTGGGGAAGTGTTATCAGCTTGTTAGCATTGGACAGCAACACTATTCAGACATACAAAAATGATAGTTGAGTACCATAACCCTAACAGTAGTGATGTACCACTAGTAATCAATGACACATGATGGAGAATGATATTAATTATCTTAATTGTAAGTGATAATCTTATTATGCTACCACAGCAAAACAACAGATCAAATAGCCAAATACAGGCAATGAAATATTTTGAGTTTTTATTATGCATATGTTTTACTCAGTGTTTGGGTTTTTATTGGTAGATGTGTCTATTTATTACTCAATGGTTTATTTATTTATTCACCCTGTGGGAAGTTGCATGTGACATTTGTATTTTAAAACTGTAATGTCTGGAGGATTTAGGATTTGCATTCTGTTGCATAAATAAACAAATACATAAGGTATTTACCCAAACTGTGTATCTGACAGTGTGGAGTAAGTTAGTTTTGGAAAAGCATTAACTGAATAAATTACATATGACTGTTTGGGGGTTGGGATTCTGTATTTTGGAAATCTCTCCTCTGTGTTATGCTTATCTGCATTATCCACTCACCTAACTTAATCTTCCCAAACTGAAATAAAAGTGATGTGGGCCGTTTCCAGAATTGATTATCTACTAATTGTTTTTATCAGAGCTGTTTATGCTGCTGTAATTTGAGATGATATAATTAGAAACAATCCAATCAAGTAAACAATGCTAAATGGATGTTTGGATTCAATCAATGAGTCAGGAAGATAACCAGATGTCTTTAACATCTGTTATCGAAACTATGACAGAAGCAAAACAATAAGATCATTGTGTTTGATCAACAAAACAGCTCACATTACAAATTCAGCAACTTAAATTACCATGTTTATAGCTACGCCCTATGATACAACCTAGACCTTTATCATCATAGTTACAAACAAAAAACAAGTTATAAACTGGTCAAGTTGGAAGTAACAGCAGTGGACTTTTATGTAGCTGTGTTGGGAACTTCCACTTTATTATTTATAATATATTAGAATATATAATAATATATGATAACATAATAAAAGATGTGCACATTTAATCAAACTTCTAATTAATGGATGCTTTTTGTTTGTTTTTTGTTTTTTTCCAACTGGGTGCACCACCATTAGACTGGAAACTACTAATTTACTAGAAACAATTTAAACCAAAGTCAAATAAGTGAAATGACTCATCAGATAAACTCAGCAGTGTCTTCAAAGGAAGCTTTGGCCCATCAAACAGCTAGACACTAAAAATGTTCCAGATAGGTGTTAAACACCAGCAAAAAGTCAACAAACCGGCCAACTGACCTGTTTCTTAATGGGTGGGCATGTGTTCTGTGAGTGAGCAGAATCACCACAGTGTGCACATCTCCCTGCTTCACTGAGTTGGTGCATTTAGAGTCATTTTACACTACAGAACAAAACACCTCCATTGAGTATTGTCTGCAGGGACAAGACTGATAGACAAGAATCTAGGTGAGAGGTGGCAGAGGGACTGCTAAATTCGACAGGAAGTGACACAGGCATGCATATTTTTGTGTAGTCAGAGCATACTGAGGTGATTCAGGGGGTCTTGTTTTGTCCACTCAGCAGAGAAAAGACTGCCTTGCTCAGTTTTGCAAAAAGTGATTATGTAACTCCTGTTCTTAGTAGTAAACAGTTCTTCAAGGAGCATCAGGGCATCTCAGCAGAATCTAAGGTTTTCTATAAAGTCACAGGAGATGCTACTAAAGCTTGTTAAATATTAACTTTGGTATTTGGGTTAGTACACCTCGTCCCAGAACTCTGCAGTCCAGCTGCAAAGACATATTTCTAATTGTTACTGATGAAGCAAACTTATACAAAATTAGATGGATGACCAGAAAAGAGTAAAGAGACATGATCATTTTGTTGTTTTACAATTATAGAAAACGGATTATCTTTAAAAAATCAATAGCATCATTTGCAACATCAAACAAAGTCACTGGAGTTAGCTGGGCTCAAAACCTACAGCCGGGATTTTACACCTTAACTGCAGAATACTGGCACTTAGAATAAGATTTCCAACAGCTATTATAGAAGAATGTTTAGCATTAACTGGGGTATTTTGAGTGAGATCAACAAATGCCATCTCCTCCTTTTCCAACTGATTCTTTTTAATCTCTTCATTCTTCTCACTAACGTCATCACTATTATTATGTTACTGTCATGTTAGCCGAGTTTCAAGCCTTGAAACAGTGGACTTGTAATAATTGGTCTTCTTTCTGGGCCCAATCCAACCTTCTGACAGCAGAATAACATCCATCAAAACAAATCACAACTGTATCTGCATACGTTTGTGATCAGGCCACCAGGATTTCTTGACTAAAATAACAAAATATCTGCAAATCCTGTCTGTAGATTACTGAAAGCTTCAGTGTCAGCATGAAATTTGGTTCTATAAATAACAGATCACTGTATACTTAATCCTAAACGTGTTCTGAAGTGAAATATGGAGTGCACCAGGGCTCTCTCCTTGGATTTCTACTTCTCAGTTTTTTGCCTAATGTCTACTATTGTGCTGATCACACTCAGCTGTATGTGCCTGTAAGGGTGGCTAGCTGTCCTCAGATTATTAAATTAGAGGCCTTCTTCTCTTAAAAGCATAATGTCACAAGTTTTCCAGTAACCAATTTCATGCGTTTGGTGTACAAGCCAACAGGAAGGAAAGGTGCAATAGCATTGAAAACGAAACCTTATAGAAAGGCGTGGAAACAGCAAATATGAAAAACTGGACAATTAGCAAACAGGTGGAACTGGCCAATTTGAAATCTGAGAGAAGTGATGAGGAAACTGTAAACAGCTGTGGGACTGTTGAAGGAAGATCAGGTGACAGAGGAAGGGGAGATAGTCCAGAGACATCTGGTGGCTGGATGGAGAATGGGAGAAGTGACTATGTAGGTGTTTACATAAATAGAGGCGAAACAAAATAACTGGGGCAGGAATTATGATAAAACTGAGATGCAATCTTTGCTTGAGCAAAACATTGAATCCCTCCACCAACAGGAACTCTGCAGTCCGACTGGGCTCTGATCTCTCTGGGGAGGAAGCAAGAAGACGTGAACTGAACTGAAAAGTTGGATGGACTTTTAGTTCTCTGACCTTTAAAGAGACATGATCTTGTTTTGCACATCAATATTTAAAAAAGTAAGGCTAAAAAAAGCGTCAGTGCCTAAATGTCGGTTCATAAATACAAGCCAATTCAAAATGACAGTGTTTCTACATAAACAAAAGTATGTTAGTCATGGATTGACTGTAAACACATCTATCCTAACAATCTCATTAAAACATGTAATTCCTGCAAGTGTTGATACTGCATCAGTTTATTCCACGATTTTAAATAAAATAAAATAAAAGAGAACAGAAAGTTAAACTGCATTATAGTAAAAAACACATAATCTTGAAGAGACACTGAGCTTGAAAACTGAATCAATTGAAGGTTTTGTTACAATAAACAGAAAATATCTCGTTGTTTCAAGATTTAATCTGGATTCACTTTTGCACCATGTAACAACATGGACACGAGGCAGAGGGTGTTTACTTTCAGACACCTAGAGATGAAATGTTCACCTCAAATGTTCATCATTTCACTGGGTGGCCAAGACACAGTGTAAAAATGTTTATTCGTTATTTTTTGTGAAGACATTTAGGCTGAAACCCATTAAATGTAAGTCTTTAGGTCTGTTTTGCAGCTTGATTGTACATCTTAACACCACACCAGTATAGCTCCTCTGTTCTGTACGATTTGAACATATAGGATGGAAACAGCAGCAGCAGCCCTGCAGCATGTAGAGTGAGGGGGTGACGTCTTGGAGAAAGGGCTAAATTTAGACTGTGGCTTCTGCTGCAGCTTGAATAATAACTGTGACGAGTGAGAGTCTCACATACTGTGCAACAAAAAAAAAAAAAAAAAAAAAGAAGTGACAGCGAGTGAGAGGAAGTGGTGGAGAGGCAGATAGGAAGGAGAAATGTCCATGTGCTGTGTTGTTTAAGGAGGATTTCTGGATGAACAGCAGCAGCAGCTGTGGATGAGGGGGGCAGCTGGTGCCTGAGAGAGGTGGGAGTCTTTCTGGGGGAAAAACAACTCAGCTCAGAGTAGGTGGAGGAAGACTGTAGGGGGGCGGCGCTACTGTACTCACATACATGTATATTTACGCAAATCAAACCTCTCTCTCCAAAGCTGGACGCAGGTCGATTTGTCCCTGAAGCGCACCGGGACGACTTCACGGGACCTTTCTGTCTGCTGTCCACTCCTGGAGCAGCCATCACAGAGGATGCCCCTGTCTCCTCAGCTCATACCTGGAACAAAGACACAGTGAGAGCTTTCGGTCGTGTTGGAGAGACATTTGTTTTTGTTGAGGTTGCCCACATCAGCAGAAGGACTAAGTTGTTTCATTGTTTACTCTAAAGGACTGAAAGCGGAATATGCGTTTTTCTCGACGATCGTTCCCACTGTGACCTGTAGCTCCACCTGTGACAGCACAAAGACAACTGGTCCTCAGCTGGACCTGGACCTGAAATACGCGTGTGTGAGCTGCACTTCCTTTTGCATATTAGTCCAGATTAGTTTTGACTGTGTTTGACACCCTGGTGGTTGCCGACCAGCAGACAGACTAAGGAAACGCGAGGTGTAAGAGAAGACTAAACAAGCAAAATGACAGACGGTCCGAGACAACGGAGCAGCGCGTCCGGCTCTTCAAAGGATGCTGGTGGGGAGCAGGAGTCCGGAGGAGGAGTTGCGCTCAAGAAGGAGATCGGACTTGTGAGCGCCTGCGGCATCATTGTCGGTGAGTGATCATTACTACTACAAGTGCAGGAAAAGTTAGAGGGGAAAAGAAAGACAGACTGCAACAGAAGAGACAGAGTCTGTGGTGACACACGTGTTTCAGCTCCTGCTTTAAATTCATCAGGGCACAAAATCTGCTCTGGGATCAGATTCCACTGATCCATGACTGAGGGACATAAAGTTTATGATCTGTGTGTGAGTGTTTCTAGATAAGGAGGGTGTATTTTCAGAGTGAGTGCACTAATATTTACACAGACAGTAGCATGTGTGTATTCTGTGTGTGTGTGTGTGTGTGTGTGTGTGTGTGTGTGTGTGTGTGTGTGTGTGTGTGTGTGTGTGTGTGTGTGTGCATTAATGCATCTGATTGACAAGTATGGGATATAAAACACACTGAGTGTATTTAAAATGGCTCACCAGAATGGCACAAACTAGATCCACTCACAACACACAGGACAACCTAATGGGACGTGCATTGATCTGTTTGCAACATGAACTCTCAGTAAAGCATAAGCAGACCCCTCCAGATAAATTCTGCTCCACAGTTTTTCCCCCCCGCAGCCGTTAATCAGCGAAGCTTTCATCATTTCTCTGTAGCCTGGCCTGTGATGATGATGATGTCGTCACCCTTACTCATCCTCCCTGATACTCATGAGCTGAGATTTGTGTTGGCTCACATGACTTGGACACAGCAAGAGAGCTTGAGATGGCAGATTGGTTAATGTGAATGGTCACAATATGGCCTTCAGCAGTTGTATTTACTATTAAATATTTAATAACAGGCCTTTGTGACCTTAATAGATCAAGACAGCACCAATTTAATTCACTACATTTGAACAAATGTTAAAGCACAAAATACCAAATTTATACCATTACATTAGACAAAGAAAACTAAAAAATCTCCCATTGGAGAAATACAAATGATATAGCATCACAGTTATTGCGCCTACAGTAATTGTGACAGGGTGGTACAGAACTCAGTCAAGGGCATTAAGGAGTTATTCTCATTTAATGAAGACAACATGTAGAGATGACACCACCAGACGACAGATCGAACACACACACACACACAGGGAAGAAATATGGCACAGGTCGACCAGGTGGGGCGGAGGAGTGTGGGGTCTTCATGTTGACCTTGACAGGATGGAGAGAAGGGAGTGTGTTTCCACGGTAACAGGAGGAAAGAAGAGAGCGAGTGAGAGTGTGCGTGTTTGAGAAATCCCAAGAGACCTGCTGTGAGAGATAGAGAGACAGGCAGAGACGAAGAACAACCTTGGCGCTGAAGCGCTGCTGAAAAGACCTTGTTCCTGTTGGATTTGCAACATACTGACTAAAACCTCGTGTTTGCAGGAAAGACTTAAAGCAAGTTGTGCTCTGCTGTATGTAGCACAGACGTCAAACCTCTTTACTGGTAGAATAATGTTTGTACTTTCCAAGGCAATTATAATGTTCTCAGGTGGTTGCAAATATTGACCCAAACTAAAAACACAAGTGAGGGATCCCCGTACACGCTGCCAGTATGTCTTCTCTACAGCCCCATGCATTGCATGGGTGCGTCTATGTAGCAACATTTAGATAACTTAATCATTTAATTTACGACTCTCCATTCATCAGCCGACTGTTGAAACTGCTCGTCAGCCATCTTAGAGCATTTTTATGGCCGTCCAGAGTCCATACATCTCAACGTAGTCACCAGACTGCTCTCGGCCGGGGCTTTCATCCTTGACCAAGTCACTCATTCATGCTCGTTCAGCTCACATCGTCATGCGCCAGAGATACGCGTGGTCAGGTGACTCGTCTGAGCCTTTGGTTGTGAACATGCCCTGCTGGGTTTCCATGAAAAGGGCTGAGCGTAACAGGACATCAGATAGTTTTATGGCCTATTGTACAGAACAGCCATTTATCACTCTCTCTCACACACACACATAAATCCTGAAACGTGCAAAGCCAGGAATTGGGATTAGAAGTGAACTTTTGGTCGCTTGGAACAAGACCTCACCCTGATAATGCTGTTTTATTAGCCTGCCCGGCTTAGCCATGTCTGAACTCCACTCTGTGTGTTTTAGTATAGAACTGCTGCAGAGACAATCACTTTAATTAAATATTGAGTTTAGCTTTGTGTCTTAAAATTGAATTACGATGCAGAGCCTTAGTCCTTAGTTGGCAGGAATATTGATGAGCTTTGGTTAGATCTCCAACCTTAAAGAAGCCAGTGTTGCCACCAGTTTGTCTTTGTATCCACTTACCTTTAATGCATTACTAGCATTAGTGCCTTTCATAAATTACTTTAGTGAAATAATAACTCACATGCATGCTCACAGGCCTGCAGGATCTGTGAGGCCCTGGCTGAGGGCCAAGCAGCAGGTTGCCGCAGCTTGGTGGCTGTTTGAACAAGGATTTAACAGTGAGAGGAAATGCAAGGACTAATCTTACGCGTCTTTGTAAAGGCTGATTAGCGTGATATCATAATGCTGCACAAACACACACATGCTTGTTTTGTAGCAACAAGCGTCAGTAGAAATGTCCTAGTTATGCAAATAATCATTAATTTGAAGCAGTAAAATCACAATACACAATTATATAATGTTGCTGTCAAACGCCATCAGACAAAACCCAAGAGGAACAGAAATGTGCAGAGGGCAGGCCTGACACAAAAATCTACCAACAATAGATGGTATCAATATATCCTGTGTTAAAACAGGCAGAGAGTGGTAAAAAGAGAGAGATTCAGACCGGAAATATATGAAACACACATGTAGATGTGATGCAGGCTCCCTCTGGGGCTTCGACGTTTCAACCACTGTTTCCTAAAGCTGATAGAAACTCTCAGTTTGGAAGCAGCACATATAAAAAACTGTTCCCTCTTTGGCCTGGTTGGAGACAAAAGGATGTAAAAATGACCGCAAGAACAGGAAAACCAAGTTCCACATTAGTCAGCATTTATCCAGAACACGTGTGATGATGCACATGACACAGACACCGAACACGCAAGTGTCCACATTTCTGCAAAGGAACTCGTTCACCTTTATTTAAAAAAAATATGAACTCAATCAAACCATCCAGAAGCAGAAGCGTGTGTCAGAGTGTTTGCAGCAGATAACCGTGCGTGTTGACGTGCACGGCTGCTTTCCTAGATGTCAAAGGTCATGCACTGAAGACCACGGCTGCCATAACGATAACAACATAATCAGGGGAGGGGTGGTTTTGTTTGTCGGCTCTTTACCTTTTATCTGCAACTGGAGTTACATAAGTGGTGGCTGTCCTCACCACATATGGATTAATAGTGGTTTAGTTGGAGCAGGAGAAATCATCCACACACTCCAAATCTACTCCCTGCATTTAAGTCTGCGGGCGGAGCAGTGTGACAGTATCATTCATACCTTTGACTGTTGGACTCAGCCTATCACCCAACTATCCTGCTATTATTCGCAACCTTCAACCTTTTACCCTGATGCCTTTTTATTGTCTGTGATGTTCGCGCTCAGTCAGAGCACGCTCCACCCTGTCCTCCAACCTGTGAGTGAATCTCGGAGTTGGCATCAGTCGGGCCACCACCTTTCATCTCCTGTGTAAACTGCTTGATACTCTGACGCTCATTGACTATGTCAGGGCACCCACCTGTGATCCTGCCTCCCTCTTTGCACTCTTTCACCCCGCTCTCTGTCGTGCTCCATCTGCTCATAACTCCGTGCTAAGTCAGCAGCTTCTCACTTTGCTCTGTCACTGTACAAACTCATTCATTGTGAATGTGCCCATGACATCAGTGTTTCTCCCATTTACTAAGTGTTGTCCTTAATTATTACTCAAGTGAAAATAGAACATATACAACAAACATTAACAAAGCATTGATACGTTTGATATTTTCAAAGTAATACAGTACAGATTTGACTTTTTACGTATTTTTACAGATTTGTTTCCATCCAGTACGAACGTCCGTTCACAGACTTTTCATGTGTGACATTTTCTTAATTTGTAAATAAACAGAAACAAACAAAACATGCTTTATTGTCAGGATTGACATGCAACAACATAAATCAGCAGTTTTCTTAATGTAGGTCTAGCTTCAACATATCATGTACTTCCCATAATGCAGCTTTATAGCATATTTTCGACTCCCTGCTTGATAGCTGAGATAACCTGGTGCATCCAAGTAAATTTCTCAGAGCTACATAGTTCATACTAGCTAAACTGATCTTGATCTTGTCGTAAACCTCTTGTCCACCTGTAAACCTGGCTCCTCTGTTCGCTCCCTCTTTCCTCCAGGTAACATTATCGGCTCAGGTATCTTCGTCAGTCCAAAGGGGGTGTTGGAAAACGCCAGCTCCGTGGGCGTGGCTCTGATTGTCTGGATCATCACAGGCGTCATCACCGCTATCGGGGCCCTGTGCTACGCTGAGCTGGGTGTCACCATCCCCAAGTCAGGAGGGGACTACTCCTACGTCAAGGACATCTTTGGAGGACTGGCTGGGTGAGTAAACACTATTTATAAAAATGTTCAGGCGTGTATTTGTGAGAGGAAACAGTCAGAGAGCAGAGCTTTCTTCTTCCACAGTGTGATAGGCTGTAATAAATGTTATCGTCATATGAGCCTCATCTACAGACTGATTATTAGATTACATCCATTATCAAAACTGTTTATCCTTAATGCAGGGCTCAGGGTGAACATCTTCTGTCTGTGGCCCCCAGCTGTCCCAAGTCAAACCGTTAACTAATCCATAACTGTACCCATGTGTGTCCATTATTTTGTCCACCCTATTATCAGTACAGTGGACAGACTTAGCTTGAGCTAATATACTACAGAGTTTAATTTCATTTATTGATATCTACAACAAAGTCACAACACAGACCTAATAATATCTGCTTAAATATAATTTAAAAAATATAAACAATCTCCTCACCTCGGTACTGTTGGGATGATTCATAGCCCTGGTTTAGCGGAGCTGGCGACAGTAGGAGTAAACATGGTAACACAGGAAATACAAGCTTGAGTCAAGGTGTGAAATGTGAAGGGAAAGAAACGTGGGTTTGTGGTTTTTAATAGTGGTTTTGATGTAGTCATTTGTCACTCGAACACCAGCTGTCTTTGTTATATATATACCACCAGTTATACCAGTTATATATCTGTGTTTTACGTTGACTCTCAGGTAAGTAAGGTTTGTTAAAACCACAGTTCACACTGCTCTGAAGTCCTGTGTATTACGTTTATGACCCATTTTCCAAAAGAGCGAGGACAATTAAAAGTTAATTCAACAAGTATTTCCGCATGTGAGCTCTCCAACATGTCTGGATTATTCCCTTTATCCTGGTGGAAGAGCTTTCTGATGTAGGTCAGGCATTTTGATCCAAGTCAGGGGGGATAGCTTGAAGTCAAATACAAATATAGGACCAGAACCAGAAGAAGAAAAACAGAACATGCAGGTGTTTGCAGTGTTGATCCATTCATCCATAAACTGCATTAAGGTAACGTCGCTGACTTTAAATGCTTGGGAACCATGCAATTTTAATTTCCTCACAAAACAATATCGTTTGTTAGCGTCGATTTCACACACACTGTGCATTTGCTGGACTGTAAACACAGATTGGACCATTGTTTTTTCAACTATCACAAGGATGCATATTATCGGGGTATTTTTGGAGAGGAATTCAACCAGACAAAACAGCCAAGGATTGTTTTTGTCTCTTTGTACAGTAGCCATCAGCACACATCAATGAACCTTTACGTCCAGAGACTTTGTAGTTTATGGCTTCTGATGGTTTGAAGTGTTGGGGCCACACCGCTTCCTTGTGCCCTCTGTCTAGAATACATAAACCGTGTTCAAGGGGGTGTTTGTTTTTGTTGTCCTGTAGCTTTTGTCCGCATGTGTGTGTAAGTGGGGGCGGAGGGGCGCAGTTGTTCTCGCATGTCAATAACTGGAATCACGGAAATACTTCACTACATCACCTTCAAGTTCAAGTTCAACGTTATTTGTCCCCCACGGGCCAATTTGTTGTGCAACAGCAAGAGAGGAGAGACATAAAAAACTTGCCGACAGCTTTACATAAAAATGAAATGCTGTCACAGGGGGGCCAAGGCGAGCTCGTAGACGGGGAACAAGCTCGGAAGTTGTGCGCTCAAAGATGAATTACATATTTCAGGTACAAAGTACAATGAGGGGAGTGTTACACTCATAACGCAAGGTACAGATAGTACTGATGCAACAGGCTGCAGGGGTCACTGCATACAATTTGTTAGAGAACTAACAGTGACTGATTATATGATTTGAACTGTTTTAATATAATTCCTGTGTGTTTATACATGTGTACTACTGTTGCTTTGTGTTATTTGGTGGTGAAGAAACATTCAGACATCACAGTTTCGATTACTAATTAATCATTCAAGTCCATTTTTCTGAATGTCTTCTTATAATATTTTCTATTATGGTCAACTGAATATCTTTGATATAAATAATCTTAATATACAAAATAAAAATATATATTTCTCTATGAAGTTAAGTGGGGTTAAAAGTAGACATGTTCACATAATGTGAACTAAAATCCTAAGAACAAGTACCTAAGAGTTACTTAAGTTAATATACTAACATTGTGATATTGGTTTTTCACGTCTCAAGGTTTCAGCCAGGAACATTAAACATTAAACACACACACAGCCTCCAGTGAGACACAATCCCATTAACGCAGTCAGGTGTAACAATCTTTCTATAAGCTTTTGGAGAATTTCCACACAACCACTCAGCTAAACCCGAGAGCTCGCCTTCATCTCTTCCCACATCTTCATTCTCCTCTCTTCCCGTCCTGGATGAGTCTGTTGGTGGTGAACTGAATGAATCCACTGTGGACTAAATATTTCTAATAAAATATCACAGGACTAATCTTCTGTACGAGTCTGACAGTGACTAATACGAGTGCTAAGAACTATGGTTGAATGAGTCACCACAGCTAGAAATAGAAATTTTATTCATCTGCTCTCCAGCTGTGTTAAGTTTTAACAAGTGAGTGATCTAAATGTAGTTTCACTGCACTGACTAAGAAAGATATTCTGGAGGTAATGATCCCAGTAGCTGCACATCAAAGTAGGTTAAAATCAGAAACACTGGTTTGGTGTGAGCTTTCTGGTGTCCTGGTTTCTGGATCAGTCTGCATCATGTGTTCTTTCATCTAAAAAGGATGCAAAGACTTATTATTTATGTCTGTCTGTATTGTCTCTTGACTATTGTTTCTCCTGATTGTTTAGCTGTTGAACCTGTATATTCTCACAAAATAACAAAAATATACCCACCGTGACATTTTCACGTCAGAAAAGATTGTTTTTAGAGCAAACTGTGAAAAAATAACAAAGATGTTCGATTAACATTTGCTAAAAATAACAAGCTATGAATGGAAGGATGTGCAGCATGTATGTGTTGTATAGTACTGTGATGTATTTCCACAGTCACTGCTATTACTCGCTGTATTTCATCCTGACTCCCGCTGTTGCTCCCATGCTTCTGTTTTTCTAACCGTCCGACCTCCTTCCGTTTTCTCTCAGGTTCCTGCGTCTGTGGATCGCCGTGCTGGTCATCTACCCGACCAACCAGGCCGTGATCGCTCTGACGTTCTCCAACTATGTGCTGCAACCTCTGTTCCCCACCTGCTTCCCGCCAGAAAACGGCCTGCGACTGCTGGCGGCCGTCTGCCTGTGTGAGTAACACGAGATATGTTTCTGAAATTAAAAGCACAAACACAGTCTATCAACTTATTTAAAGCACTTCAAGGACAAGTCTCGTGAAAAACAGTGAGTCTATAAAGTTGAGTTTGTGAGCTCGGTGACTCATTTCAGGAATTTGGTCCCCAATCTTTGCAGACTCACGAAAACCAGTGCCTGCTGTGCACACTACCGGGTGTAAGATTGTGAATATTCACCACTGGTCACAGAAATCTAACACTGCCCAGATCTTCCTTCTTGTTTCTCTGTGTTCCACTTCTGCCAAATCAGCAGTTTTTACTTAATGCTTGTAAGGGAACTGGGTGTCTCTTTGTTAAGTCTAATGTTTGATGAATCAACATGCTTGCACAGAAGTCTAGACTCAGGTTTGGATTATGTAAAGATAAAGTAACAGGGTTAGTCCAAAGAAGTGCACAGAGTTGTTTTTCAGCGTGCTTGTCAAGACTAGCTCCGATATTGAGAAGCTGCTGTTACATCATCAGAGTCGTCTGTAATATCTCAGAGTTACGGGCTGATTTATCCATTTAGTCTCTGTGTCAATATTTCCTTGTTTTCTCTGGAGCTCCTCTGTTATTTCACCTTCGGTCGAGGTTCAACCAAGAGAAGAGGCCGCAAAGCAGCTAGAGTGAACGTGTGAAGACAAATTGATGAATGCGTTGCTGCCGACATGACAGTGAAGCTCACACACACTGCTCAAATACTACAGGTAGTCCTCAGACAGGGAGAGACAGACAGGCCGGTGTGTGTGTGTGTGTGTGTGTGTGTGTGTGTGTGTGTCTTAATGTCTTTGTTTGACATTTCAGACACATCTAACTTTACCAGTGTTCTCTAATCACTGGTTTTAGTAGGAACCCTGAACTAACTCCTGCATCACAGCTTGTGAGAAATCATCAGGGCAATGAGTGCGTTTCTGCATTTGAAGAAGATAAAATGAAAACAACAGACAGGAACTAGTGAAACCAGTGGGACCAGACAAACTGGGCCTGTCATATTGGCTTACTGTCACCGATGATTTGACTGGCCTCTCCAGTAGAAAGGTGGACTCTCCTGGAGCAGGAACACCGTGTCTTTGGTAGAAAGGTGGACTCTCCTGGAGCAGGAACACCGTGTCTTTGGTAGAAAGGTGGACTCTCGTGGAGCAGGAACACCATGTCTTTGGTAGAAAGGTGGACTCTCCTGGAGCAGGAACACCGTGTCTTTGGTAGAAAGGTGGACTCTCCTGGAGCAGGAACACCATGTCTTTGGTAGAAAGGTGGACTCTCGTGGAGCAGGAACACCATGTCTTTGGTAGAAAGGTGGACTCTCCTGGAGCAGGAACACCATGTCTTTGGTAGAAAGGTGGACTCTCCTGGAGCAGGGACACTATGTCCCTTGCTGTTCAGTCAGACGGTTCAGTTGGCTGCCCTTTTTGGCCTGACAGTGACACTTAAAATGTGACTTTTTAAAAACATGCACAAACACATTTCTAACAGTGAACAGAGAGATCTGCCCTCTCATGATGATTATGTCATCTAAACCTTGTTGCAGTTGCACAACGCTGCTGTATCACATGAAAACTGGAAACAGCAACTCAGGTTAAGCCTCTTTAATTATCAGTTCCTTTGACGGGGACAGTGCACATCATAAAAAATCAATGTGAGTTAGTCAGAAGTTACTGACATGGATTAAACACACAAAACAAAAACACAGAGTAACATCAAAATAAGAACACAGTCAAAGACAGAAGTGCAGCTACATGAGGACTGACTGACAAAAACAAGATAGCAACACATGACAGACCGCCTGAAGACAACGAGGTGTGATTGATGTGACTGCTAATTAACCTTTTCTTCAAATGAACTCTAAATGAACTGAACGTGTGCAGGTTTCAATTGTTTTGTGCAGCTTTAACAGAGAACGCAGACGAACCTGAAGCTCTCAGTCTTAGTGGGATGACACCTGTACCTCTCGTTAGCCGACATATTTCTAAAGCGTCGGGTCGTTTTGTTTGGTTGTGACCTACCTTTCTACCAAACATCTCATCTGCAGAGTCTTTTTTACCGGTTAATACATTTGCAGGAGGGTGAACCTGAACAGTTCTCAGTGTTTCATAGTGGTTTTGACACAGACACACTGACCTACTTCCTACTTCCTGAGTGCCTCAATGCAAATGTGCTTAATGTTAACAAAAAAAATTTGCTAACAGCCACTCGTTGCGTAAGTCTGGTTTGTTTACAGCTCAGCCAGCAGCACGCTGGTGTCGCTGCTCGTCGATGTTGTCTGGCAGCACTGAGCAAAAATTTGCTGAGTGTTGTTTTTTTGGAGATGGTTTATTTCTTGTTTTGCAGTTGTTGTTCAGGAGGAGAGTGGGGGAGAGGTCAGCTGTTTCACCTCAACTCACAAACGATGTGACTCTTGTGGCTCGTGGGGCATCGTATATATGTGTTTATCGGCGTCTGTGTTTAGATGTTTCTGTGCTGTCTTAAATCGGGCTCTTAGCAGAATATTATATAATAACAGTACTTATTTAGCTACCAATCCAGCTATAACCAGCTTCAGTGACAGACAGTCTGGTCATGTCATTCTGCCTGGCTTGACCACGGTGTACCATGTCACAAACGTGAGGTTGGGGCTCTGTCCTCCCTGAAGTCCATCTTTTCTTCCAGATGGCAACGTACATGGGCTTGTTTTCCAGCAGGCTCAGAGTTAACTCAGCAAGTTTACGCAACACATTTTGGGAGACTCGGCTTACAGACAGCTGAGCGGCGCCAGCTCAAGACGTAGTCAGGTGTTTACTGGCAGTCTGTCAATCAACGGAGACGACCAGGAATGGGTAGATGTGTTATTACTGTAACATGGTGCAACTGCAAAAAGATCCTCTGGTTCCCGAAACAACTCCGTTTTTCTGGTGGAGTTAAGAGGTTTATGGTGCATTTAATGGATCAGACTTTTATTTTTGTTTATTGTTCCTGTGCGTGCGCGTGTGAATTCAGTAATTGTCTCCTAAGCTGAACTGTGTGTGTGTGCAGTGTCTCATTTCCTGTTTGTTGTGGGCTGTGAGCAGCGGCAGCAGCTTTCCTCTTCAACCTGACTGCTGTGGTTCCCGTTTGTAAAGAAAACCCAGGATGTTTTAGTCCCCTCTGTACCCTCTGGTTGAAACTCCCACTCACATACCAAAAAAAAAAACAACACAAACAACTCCACAAAAGCTACAAACAAGCCCAGTTTGCCAGTCTGTGTGTGCGTCTGATGCACACATCTGCAGCATGTTCAGCGTAGACTCTTGCAGGTCTGCTCATGTGCATCTGTCTTTGTTCCCCGCAGTGGCAGCTGAGCCCAGAGTTGTTTAACATGATGAACTTAATCCCACAGAGTTAAACAGGACGGTTTTTTAATGGCACCCTATCGGCCTGAACCCACTGGCCTGTTGTACCCAGCAGTTCAGATCAAGTCCATTATCTTTGTCTGTGCTAGCTCAGACAAGTTGGATTAACGTGAACAGCACTAAATACTCAGTTTTATTCTTCATAAGTCCATATGAGCAGAGTTTGGTTGATTATTCAGGCTAGAAAATGACACTTGAGGTTGTCAAAAAACAAAAAAGAAGTGCAATAAACCATGTAACAAACTGCCAGTGCAAGTGTAATAGCACTGAATTATTAACCAGGAGTCATTCACTTTCCACCAAGAAATCCTAAAGGGTACTGGGTTTATCAGTGACCACTTTCATCACTTCTTCTTGTCTTGGGTAATTTTACAAGCACTGCTACTATAAACAGGACCAATAAAACAATTAGCACATAAAACCAGTAACTGCACAGAATGTAACAAATCACGTTTCATGTCACTGACTTCTTGTTTTTCTACTAGTTGCACTCCACAACCTCAGTGTCCCACTACACTCAGTGCAAAGCGTGTGCAGCCAAACATTAGACAAATATGTTGAGTTTCTGGAAACATTGTAGAGTATTACTGATAAAACAATCTTGATCGTGTAAAATGTGGAGATCTTTAATGAATAATGCAACCAGCTGATCGAGACACTATATTCGTGAAGTTAGCAGACAGTTTGGAATGAAGTGATTTTAAAGCTACCTGAGGCTAAAACCTGGATTTAACGAGTGAATTATTGTTTGTGTGTGTCTAGTGCTGCTGACATGGGTGAACTGCTCCAGCGTGAGGTGGGCCACCAGGGTGCAGGACATCTTCACCGCTGGCAAACTGCTGGCCCTCGCCCTCATCATCATCATGGGCATCGTACAGATCTGCAAGGGTAAGCTGGTTAATGCCACCTGTGCATTCCTGAATGAATCCCTGAATACGACCGTAGCATGTGGGTTCTGCTCACACCCGCGGTCAATGGGGACATTCTCAGTCAGTCGGCACAGGGGTCAGTGAGTTGGGGCCCACTTTGGCTAAAACTCACATTGCTAACGCCAGCACGCCTGTGTGGGTTTACAGTTCAAACACGGCCAAGGGACAGTTATTACAGGGGCCACAGAGAGTCGGCCCCTGAAACAACAAGATGAGGATTTCAGTGTGAGTGTGCGGGGCTGGTTTTGATGGAGAGTTTAGGTCGTATATACAGGACAGCGTGTGAAATACTTTCTAAGAAAAACTGTCATGTCAAATAAAATTAAAAAAACAAGATTCATTAAGATCATTTATGACGTTAAGGATCACAGTGAAAACCAGTTTACAGGGGTTTAGCAGAACGACTTTTACAACTTGTTTACCGCACATTGATTTCATTAGATGAGGATTTTCATCTGGTTTTCCTCACGGTCCGCCTAAACTTTAGAACAAGTCCGTCTGTTTACCCCCTGAGCAAAACAGCATCATCACAAACAGACCCACGCAGTTTGGTATTCAGATTTACATAAGCAACACAGAAAACCCAGAATAAAGGCGAGTTTTAGTCGGAAAGGAGGTTAGAATATGAAATAGTCCCTGACTGCTGCACCGCACTTGTTCATTATCTTCTCCACCTGTAGGAGAGTACTACTGGTTGGAGCCAGTCAATGCCTTCGAGCCCTTCCAGGACTATGATGTGGGTTTGATAGCTTTAGCCTTCCTACAAGGCTCCTTCGCCTACGGAGGGTGGAACTTCCTCAACTACGTCACAGAGGAGCTGGTGGACCCCTATGTGTAAGATGCTTTACTCTGCCTCTTGTATATTAAGATACAGTGTTGTTGTGTTTCGAGAACCACTTCCCCAGTACCGAGTGGCCTATTTCCATAGAAATACAGCTGATTTAAAAGCAGCTCGCAGCAATTTTAATGATTAGCTGCCGCATACCAACTAGGCTTCCCAGTTTAATCCCTCGTTCCTTTTGTTAGAGCTCCCTGACATTTATTCAGTTTAGCAAGTCTGATTTCAAACTCTGCATAAAATGGTTTATTTCTTCATTTCCTCTGCATTAAAAAAACACATCGTAATAACTTTAATATCCATTAATACACCTCTCTGTTATTTTAATTTCCTACTATAAACCCTTCTCCCTCCTTCCATTTAGCTTTCTCCCCCAGTCTTTCAACAAAATTTTGCTCTTTATTGTCTCCAGGAACCTTCCTCGTGCCATTTTCATCTCCATCCCCCTCGTGACGTTCGTTTACGTCTTTGCCAACATCGCCTACGTCACGGCCATGAGTCCCCAGGAGCTGCTCGCCTCAAATGCTGTTGCCGTGGTGAGTAGCTCAAGTTGTGACGCAGGTTGGGGTGGTCCTCTCCTGTGACTTTCACACACACACACACACATGTTGGTATGTGAAAGAGTGTGTCGCCCTCTAGTGGTCTCTGCTGGTCAATGCACAGTTTGACTTTATGCACCACTTCGTATTAGAAACACATAAAACATGGTTAAATAAAGATCTAACCATGCATCTGTGTCTCCCCCTCATCCAGCCGCTAACCTTTGTCTTCCCATTCTTCCATCCCAGACATTCGGTGAAAAGCTGCTGGGAGTCATGGCGTGGATCATGCCCATCTCTGTGGCTCTCTCCACCTTCGGGGGAGTGAACGGTTCCCTCTTCACCTCATCACGGTGAGTTGGCTCAATAATGATTCTGCTTTTTGCATCATGTAATAAGACGCCGTCACACACATTTTACTGGTTTATGTGAACGTTATCCATCCTGAGGGAAAAACTCACCATTAGGAAGAAGCTTTTTCTTATCCTGCACTCTCTCTTACATTGTTTTGTCAGACTTTTCCCTGACTGCTCTATCAAATAAAGATAAATAATTTTTTTTTTTAATCTAGCACCTTAGTTCTCAGTTAGTGTGTTGGAGAACCACAAGATAAAAACAAAACAACTCTGATGTCTGCTAAGATGATTAACAAAATAGAAATGAAGACAAAAATTCTGTTATTTGTCTTATTATATTATATATGTTATATCTGAAACATACCATGTCAGCTCAGGATCAAATGATTAAAATGATTGGGTGTCATTTATAAATGAAGATCGTTTAACAAAAAAATACACATTAGCTATATTTAGCAGTTTGATTTTAAGTATTTTTAGTACGATTATTTATGGCTTAGAGCTGTTATGTTGCGTTTCCTTGACCGTCTTTGTTTCTTTTAAAAAGCAATAAGCTACGAATTACATCATGCTGAACGTTTCCTTTCTGAATTCAGCTTCTTTTCTTAACCCTAACCCTCATTTTAACAGTCTCTATAGGCCTCATTCTCACCGTAAAACGTGTGATTAAACTGCATCTTTCATCTCTGTCTTTCACAGATTGTTCTTTGCTGGAGCCAGAGAGGGCCACCTCCCCAGTCTGCTGGCCATGATTCATGTAAAACGCTGCACTCCCATCCCGGCTCTGCTCTTTACTGTGAGTACTAAACTCCTTTATGTGGCCTCCATCACTTTTATCTTGATACTCATGACAAATAGTCTGTGTCTGACCTTTTTTTCCATCTTTTTCTGCAGTGCCTGTCCACCCTGCTTATGCTGTGCACCAGTGACATGTACACTCTCATCAACTACGTCGGCTTCATCAACTACCTCTTCTACGGAGTCACCGTCGCCGGGCAGATTGTGCTGCGTATTAAACAGCCAGATATGCACAGACCAATCAAGGTGTGTTGACATGGTGCCCATGTTTGTGTGTTAATCTCTTTCCAGTTTGTCTGAGTCATTTAAAAACTCTGCTGCACTTTGTGTCAGATCCGATTATTTAGATTTTTGAGGAAGAAAATTTAGCTGTGTTATAAAAACACAGACAAAGACACGAAATGACAGATGAAACTATTACCAACAAAGCATGAAAAGGACCAAGTACATTTACCAGAAGTACCAGAAAGTATATTTATCTTAATTACAAGTCTTTAGAGAAATGATTCATATAACTTTAAGAAGAGCTTCCTCTGTGCTTTGCTTGGCTCAGAAAGAAAGCAGAGTTGGAGCCATATCTGACATCTGAAACCTGTTTCATAAATGGAAACTGGCTGAAAATCTAAATGTCACTGCCATCTAGAATGATTTTTTTGTTTTCAGAAGAGGCTGCACTAACAAAAGTTTGAGAGCCACTGGAAAAACAGTAACAATATGTTATGATGTATTAACATCATGAGTAATAACAAGTTATTCTGTTTTGTCTTCCAGATCAGCCTGATATGGCCGGTCATTTACCTCATCTTCTGGGCTTTCTTGCTCATCTTCTCTCTGTACTCTGAGCCTGTGGTGTGTGGCATTGGCCTGGCCATCATGCTGACTGGGGTCCCCGTCTACTTCCTGGGAGTCTACTGGGATAATAAGCCACAGTGCTTTGACGCCTTTGTCAGTAAGTAACCTTTCACAGGGAGGTAAATAAAGGAGCAGTATGTGATTTGGGGAAAGTTGCTGATTCCGTTCTTTGCAGAAAGGAAAATTAATAGATTAGCATGAAGACTGGGAACAAGGGGAAACAGCCAGCTACACACACCACCACCTCACAAATTAAAACATTTGTTAAAAATGTACACAAGAAAGACATCAGTTTGTGTTTCTACAGGGAGATACGCTTGGTAGTTAATAGAATATTAATTCACCTGCGTCCAGTCGGTATTCTCCTCGCTCTATTCTCAGACTGAGTAACTTCACATTTCACAGTAACATCCTATGAATATGTTGTATTTTGTATGATTCCTCTAATTCTGTAAAGTAAATAGAACTAGTTATCAAATAAATATCGTGAAGGAAAAGTAAGATATTTGCCTCTTTAATTGAGGTAATGGAAATGCTCAAGTATGTATAGAAATACCTCTAAATTGTACTAAACTGCTAAAGTAAATGTACTAAGTTACTTTCCACTACTGTCTAAAATACATACACAGTTGTACACTGTTTTTATTTCATGTAGTATTTGCACGGTGTTTTAAATGTGATATGAAAACTCTGTGTTGCTCTCTCCCTCCAGACAAAATGACATACTTGGGCCAGAAGTTTTGTGTTGTTGTTTATCCGGCCGTCAGTGACGGAAGCAGCAGTGGAAGCGGAGAAGAAGGAGAAGAAATGAAGGAGGCCAGATCCCCTCTGTCCAAGGAGGACGGAGACAACCACAAGTCAGCGGACTGCTAAAGTACACGTGTTTTATCCCCCACCTACAGTAGCCTGAAATAAATATACGTATGCAGACAGACGTGGGCGCGCACATACAAAGACACGAAGACACATGCAAACATACACCACACAGTTTGTGTTGGATTTACTGATCAACACTTGTGCCCCCACATCTTATCTTTTCGCATTATTATTTGGTTTTAGCAACACATCAATCACCGATTTCTGTTCCAAATACAGTATGAGACATACATGACCTTACACGTTTCTGTCTGGGGTCGTTCAAAAGTGCAATAGTGAAAGGTTAAACACCTTCCAGCTCCTTCACACTCTGGCCATCGTCATCATCACCCTTCTCCACACACTCAAACTCTAACAGCATCATCTTTTAGTATTTTTTGTATTATTATTATCAAAAGACTCCAAGTGTACTGTGACAGCTACACAAACACTTGTTTGTTTGTTTTTTTGTTTTTCCAAATTGTAAATGTTGTTCTGTCATACCTTACTTTAAACACACCAAAGCTGTATTATGATTGTCAAAGCTGAAAATCATGTTCAGATCAAGTCATTTCTTCTTGTAAAGTACACTAAGTAGTCTTTTGTTTTTAAATGTGACTGTAATTCCAATATGTTCCTGTTTTTTTTTTTTTTTTTTTGTAATTGTGATAATTGTTTATATCATTTACCCTTGTTGTTATTTTAGTTTTAATAGGTTAATTTTAAATTTGTTGATATCCTTTTTTCTACTCGACATCATATTCATCTGGGCCTATTTTTTACTCTTGAAACTGCAGAGCTGATGTGTGATGTATACTCTGTATCGGTAATTGTGGCGTAAAACAAATATTTTCTGTACTTGGTTTCCAGTATAGCTGTCTTTTGACTGGTGCAGACAGATGATTAATGCTCATTTTTATGAAAGCTACAAAACGTGGAGAGCCTCGAGTTCTTGTGTGGACACCACGCACGTAATTAACCCGTCAAACTGAATAGAAAGATTAAATAGGAAAGACATGTTTGCATTGTCAATATGCAAAATCTTTACACCGACACGTGAATGCCTGTGTATCTTAAAAAGGCACTGATTGTCTTTCATGCAGTAACAGTATTTTTGTTGCTTACAGTACCATCTAGCTGTGTTAAATATCTTTAAGCTTTATTTAGGGTGTAGAAAGAGAGCATTAAAAATATTTTTTGATTCATACAGAAGTTCACTAGAAGACATTTTAGTGCAATATTAGTAGAGGCACCAGCAGAAACTGAACATGCACCCCTGAAGGAACCCACCCTGTATCGTCTGGTAATAGTTACGTATGTACACTAATGCTGCATCTTATAGTAACAACACTCCTGCACACTGTAAACACAGATTCTATATGTTAATGTCTTAATTCTTTCTATACTCTGTTAGTGTCTCAGGGCATCCCCACTGCCTTCTCCTTACATACACTGCCTAAAATCTCCAGACCATGAAAACTCAGCAGTTCTGACTGATTGCCTTTGAAATTCAGTCTGTTAGTGCTCAATGTTTGTACTGGTGCTTTTTAGATATTTATTTCCTCAGGAGACTTTATCCTTCAAGCAATGAAGCCCCAAAACAACTCACAGAGAATGATGAATGAACAGTTGTTGAATAATTAACTATCAAAGTATCACTGAAGTTGGGCCAGTATTGTAAAGGTTGCTCTTGTTAAATTGTAAAGGGGAACAGGGTGTCTTGGACGTTTTTATACGTACAGTGATGTGCATTGTACTTGTTTGGTTACTGTGTATTTGCAGTATACACAGATGTCATGACAGTCTGTATGTTGCCTCATAGTAAATAAAAACCACTGACTAATGTTTGATTTTGTAATTCAAGGCCTCATTTGTACAAAATGCTCCTCATCTTTACCTTTATTCCACTGTGTGATCATTTCAGAGAACGTGATCAACATATCAACATTTTTTACTTGACGTACATAAATGAGGCCTGACAATGTTTCCACCTCGGAAATCAAATGCTGCAACTTTGTGTCATATGGCAACATAAACTGCTCAGACACAGTTTAGGTCTAATTCTGCATGACCTACCACTTTAAAGCAATTTTAACCTTTCTTGCTGCTCGAGGTTCCCTGACAAGCTGCAACCTTCACTTCTTGCTTTAATTCAGACCAAAACAGGCAACTTCAATGTGGTGGAAGTTTTCAGTGTTTTAACAGCATAATATAAACTAAATATAATGTTAGCAATAAATTACAGCACAACAATAAACTGCCTGATAAGAATGTTAACTCTGAATCATTTGTGTAATTTGAGTTGCCTTTTGCATTGTAACTATCGTACAGAGAGCCATTCTGACTGACGTGTCTCCCTAACTGTTGTGTTAAAAATGTAAGTGTGAATATTGAAGGCGAGTGTGTGACGAAAATAAAAAATATACTATGAATGAACTAGACTTTTCACCTCTCCTTTGTCCATCTGTATTGTACATTTTAGACGAATATATGACAAGAGTGAGGCATTTCCAGCAGTTTATTCTACTGACAGACTAATCCATGACATAAGTCAGTTTTTGGGTGCTGACACAGCAAAGCTAAAAGTTAAAGTTGCTTCTGTGAACACACAAACAAACCTGTCAATACTGTGTGTGAATCCACTGTCAGAGAGGACCATATTTGGCACACTCCTTGTCTTCATGAAAGTAAAACATTAACATAGGCAAATTCAGATGAAATTATATAAAATATCTCCCAAATGGACACGAAGCACGTGTGACATGATTTAAAGTAAGATTCGGGAAGTTCTTGACAAGCAGAGCACACAAAGTATTTCGACATGTTGGGAAATATGTTGCCTGGAGACAACACACAAGCAAGAAATAGTCCTGCATGTAACCCTTATTATTATTATTTCCCAAGATGTTGAACATTTCTTTTTTAAAATGCTGTTGTCTAATCTTCACAAATGTTTCTGAGCTGTATAGAGATGAGAAAGTGACTTTTGATACATTGATACACCAATTATTGTTTGATTATTATACCAAGAGTTGGGTAAATCTGTAGACAAAAGAATAAAACACGTATGAAGCATAAGAAGTAAACCTTAGAAGGAAAGGGTCCCCCTACAGCATCTTAACACTACAGATACATCATCTCTGCTTCATTGTGAGTCAGTGGAACAGAGATAACATATGTGTTTAAATCTTGGGGAAACTCAGCCTTGCCTATTATAGAGCTATAGACATACATGTTTTCTATAGCAGCCAAATTAGCTCTGGGTTGTGAATACATAGTCAAAGCTTGTTTAATTTTGCAACTAACTTATGTGCCAGCTCAGCTTTAACATGTGGAATATGTCACTATAACAATGTGTGATGTGTTGCAGCAAACATTGGGAAGAGGCTGCCATAAATACAACCTGATCTAACTGTTTCTACAAATGTCCTTGTGCTGCCAGGTGACTCTGCGACTGGTAGCTGTGTGTCTGCAGTGTATCTGCGTAGAGCAGGCACCACAAAAGCTAAGGCGTATTTTGTAGTGACGTCTACAACGCAGGCGTGGAGTTGAGGCTTGTGGGAGAGCGGCGCGTATGTCCTCCTCGCAGGGCAAGTACCAAATGGAGAACAGAGCCTCCCTGGATTTTATAGTCCGCTGCAGTTTTCTCATCGTTCCTGAGAAGAGAGAGGAAAGAGGTGCAGGGTAGAAAGCCACAATAGAAAATTAAAAATATAAACTAGTCTAAATTTAATACCTGTGTTATTGGCTATTGACAAGCTTGGCAGAATTGGTGGATATTGTTGTAATGTATTGTTGATAATGACTGTGTGGGGTGTTCATTTTTTAACTTGATGTCCATTGTTTTATGTTAGCTTTTGTAGTGTGTTTCATGAAAATTTCCTTCAGCGTATGATAAAATTAACCTTTAGATCAAGCTGAAAACTTCGACTTTTCCACGTCTGTATGTATTCACTCAAACACATCTGCTTATATCCAAAGACATAGATCTTTCAAAACAGATCACACATGTTTAGTTTTATTTTAATACAGGCTGAGGGATTTCCTAAAACAGCTATTTAGTCACTGTTATCAAATATAAATCAAAAGGTTGAAGCATCAGTTGAGGTTCATTTTGATACACATTCAGTGCACTAATGTGCATTTAGTGTGGTTCCCCTGACGGCATCCAGTACAAATGTGTGACACACTGATGTGTATACAAAAATGTGGGTCTACTGTATAAATAAAAATCGTGTCACTTTACTGTTTCACAGAGAAACAAAGTTGGGCTTTGAAAAACGCACATAAGACTGTGTCATAGTGTTGGTTTTGGTATTGAACTGGATGTGATCACAATATAAATCATTCTGAACATCCTGGACATTATCATTTTATTAATAAAGGGTATATTGAGCTTACATCTGTTTGCCGCTGTAGATCAACCTCTGCTGTTGAGGAGGGATCCCCTCTTTCTCCTCCACCCTCTCTTTAATCCGCTCCACCTAAATGGAAATCAATGCAAAGGATATAATGAGATGTGTTAAATGCTGAAACACTGAACAACATGTTTTCATGAGCATTCAGCACAGATCAAACCAACGACATAGCGTTACCTTATCTGTGGGCTCTATGTCGATCTCTATCTCCTTACCAGTGAGTGTCTGTAATAAAAAAACAAGTCGTCTTTCGGCAAATTATTACAATAGATTCAATCGAGTGACTCATTAATAGCACGGACAGACACAAAATAATAGTTAAACCGGGCTAGTCGTTGTACTTACCTTCACTTTAATCAGCATTTTTTATTTAACTGAAAGATGATTAGCAGTATGACTAAATGTTAGCTAAATGTTTGATCAGTCTATCTGCAGGATATAAATAATATTTCACTACAGTAATTTGGAAAAGAAACTCGTTATTTCTTGCTTTCTACAATTTCAATGAACGCTTCCTGTGTTTCCGACTGAATCCTCCGTGCTAACTGTTCCGCTTCAACTTCATTTTGGACTTTTGCTTCATTTACCGTCGTCAACACAGAATGTTCCCCAAAAGTATTATAATTAATTTAATTGAACCATTAGCTTCACTTCAATAAAACAAAACTGAAATATGTTTCCTAAATCCATAAAACAATCTTTGCGCCATGTAACGTAAAGCGAGTCTGTCATTTGTAGTTTTTACCGGCGTGTCGCCTACAGGATGACGCACTTTAAAAACTACAACGCGGCTGTCAGTTGGTGTCCGCCGCCATAAAACTTCCCGCGCAAACAGTGGAAAAGGAAGCAGCGGCACAGGCAGAAGACAGTCATTCTTTTATAACGGTAAATACTTTCTTTGTCTAACGTTAAATGTTGACGAATTAGTAGCTCCTGCTCAGGTAAACAGTTTGTTATGCTCATTAAGTGGATTCAGTTTTGGCACTTTCCGTCGCTCGAAGCTTGACTTTTGACATCGGGTAGAAAAACAACAGATCTGTGTGATGTGACCATTAGCAATAGCATCATTAGCATATGAGCACTTTTACACAGCTACCTAGCTAAAAACAGGCTCATTACACTTCCACGGTGTAGTTATTACACTCCTGGCTAATGCTGCCTCGTCTTTTAAATGAGATAAGGATGTCTAATGGGTTATATCCAGATCATAGACCTGTGTCTGACAGCTACTGACCATATGTGAATGGACGGCTGTGTGACCGGGGAAATAATGTGCAAACATGGCGAAGAAGACACCACAGAGTAAAGATAGTGACCTGTGATCTCCCTCTCTTTCAGAAAGTCACTTTCCTGGGCAAAGTGCTTCATTTGTCGCATTTCGTGCTGCACTCCACCTCGTTTCCAGGATGCCTCGCATTGAGAATGACATCAAGCTGGACTTTAAAGATGTGCTTCTCCGTCCGAAGCGAAGCACGCTGAAGTCTCGTAGTGAGGTGGGTGTACAGCTGCAGGTTTTACCATGTGAACCCTGACTGACCTAGATACAGGTGTTTCCATCTGCTGAGCTCTAAGTCATTATCACTGAGTAAACACGTGTCCTCATTGGCATTGGTCAAAGAGTGCAACACTCATCCCTTACCCACATATATGCATTTATAACACTGTCATGGAAGGGAAATCTCCTGTCATTAAAGTAAATGGTTTGTTAAACAAATGTTTGAAACTGTTCGGTGCACTCAGGGTTTGTGGTTGTATTTGTTTATCTCAGGTGGACCTGATGAGGAGCTTCACCTTCAGGAACTCCAAGGGCAGCTACAGAGGGATCCCCATCATCGCTGCTAACATGGACACAGTGGGGACCTTTGAAATGGCTCTGGCTTTGCACCAGGTAGGCTATGCATAATAACTGATTATAGCAAAGTGCTATATGGAGCACATATGGCTACGATTTATTTGATGTATAATTTTTCTTGTACAAAAGTTAACCTTTCAATTATCAGTTTGTGGTAATGACAACTGACAAAAGTAGTGCAAACAAAACCAAGTCTAGCTAAATGTAGTCTGAGCTGTGATCAGTATAATCCTCGATAATCTCTGCTATGTAATATATTACATGTAGGTGATCATGTAATATATTACATAGCAGATTGATATATGGGGACATGCCCTAGTTCTCTCACCTGCCTTTTCCAAAGACCAGATTAAAACAAGAGGTGATCAAGCCTCTCTGATCCTCCAACTATGGGTGACTTGTGTGTGTGACAGGTTTCAGTTTATTCTTGTAAGAAAATTGAATAGCCCAAATTATTGTTTGTGATTTGGCTTATTTTAGTTAATGAAGTCTCAGAAAGTTAGGATTAAAAAACAAACACACATTAATAATTATTTTATTATTTCTTCAAGCCGTGTCGAGTCATGATGTGCCTGCATGTCCTTTTTGCAGCGTATCTTTCATACATTAATATGTTTGTCTTCCACTAGTTCTCTCTCTTCACTACAATTCACAAACATTACTCCGTGGATGACTGGTTGGAGTTTGCTGCAAAACATCCTGAATGCGTAGAGGTACCAAAATCATTAATTATTATGTAATTGCCTACCAAATCCAAGGAGTGAATTCATGGTGGTTTTTGTTGCAACACAGCTCTCTTTTCTCTGCTTGTGTGCCAGAGTGTAGCAGTCAGCACAGGGACTGGTGATGGTGACTTTGAGAGGATTTGCACCATCTTGGCAGCAGTGCCCCAGCTTCAGTACGTCTGTGTGGATGTAGCAAATGGCTACTCCGAACACTTTGTCCATTTCGTCAAAGACGTCAGGCAGAAGTTCCCTTCTCACACTATAATGGTCAGTAGATCTCTGTTGAATGCCCCTAATTGCATGTAGGGCTGTAAACAGAAAAGTGTGTTCACTGGATCTACTTTCTACTTTCAAATATATTTGTTTAGGCGGGAAATGTGGTGACAGGAGAAATGGTGGAGGAGCTGATCTTGGCTGGTGCTGACATCATCAAAGTAGGCATTGGACCAGGTAATCAATATTATTACCTCAACTTTAAATTTTTAGACAAATATGAAAATTATTCATGATTCATGATGGCTTAAAAGCCATTTCTTGGCTGTGTCTCTTCCTGTTCAGGCTCAGTGTGTACCACTCGCAAGAAGACAGGGGTGGGGTACCCACAGCTCAGTGCTGTGATTGAATGTGCAGATGCAGCCCATGGCCTGGGTGGTCACATCATCTCTGTGAGTAGTAATTCACAGAGATATCTTGTGTAATAACTCAGTAGTGTAATCTTAATGTTCAGTTAACAGTTAAACTCTATCGCCAGCAGCAGCTCAGCTTATGTATAAATAAATACTGGAATCAACGAGAAACATTTAGGTTATCTACACGTTGTGCAGTAGTTAAGTGCAGGACCATTGCATTTTGAGCCTTTTTGTCTCCAGCAGAGACTCCAGGAAACCACTGTGTCTGACCAGAAAAGAGTTGAACAACAAATAGTTGATTTTACACCACAGTTTCTGCAGTTTAAGCAAACAAGATACTGTTAATTGAGATTTAGCTGGTGGGTGAATTTTGTTATCTTCAGACACGACCTACCTCGTTGATTCCATGTGTTTCCAGTCTTTATGCTAAGCTTAGCTAACTAAATGCTGGCTCCACTTTCACATTGGCAAGACAGAGTGTGTTATTTTCCTTTTTACTGTATGTAATCTCCATCTAATTTGTTTGACGGTAAGCAAACTTATCTTTAGCTCTAGGCTGTACACTCACAGTCATAGTCACATTTATAACATAATGCTTTGTTTTGTGTTTTCCCATCTTCTTTTCTACACAGGATGGGGGATGTACTTGCCCAGGAGATGTCTCCAAGGCTTTTGGTTAGTATATGAGCTTATGAATCGCTCTCTTTTTCCAATGATAGTTTGAATTCATTTTTTTTTATATTTCACCATTTGTTTGGGCTCTTAAATGTGACACTCAGGTGCTGGAGCAGATTTTGTGATGCTGGGGGGTATGCTTGCTGGGCACTCAGAGAGCGGAGGCGAGGTCATCGAGAAAAATGGCAAAAAATACAAGCTGTTCTATGGAATGAGCTCAGACACAGCGATGAAGAAACACGCAGGGGGCGTGGCTGAGTATAGGTCAGACTTATTTCTGTCTATAAGTGAAATAAAACGTGTCGGTCTTTGTGTGTCTGTGAATGTTTCCCTGTCATTAAAACCTACAGTGTGCAGTAATTATTGGTGTTATACCAGATTTGCAGCGTCACCTCTCAGGACATTAACCAGTGTCTGTTTTCTTCGTCCAGAGCATCTGAGGGGAAGACAGTAGAAGTCCCCTACAAAGGTCCAGTGGACGAGACAATTCGAGACATCCTGGGTGGGGTTCGCTCCACCTGCACCTACGTTGGGGCAGCCAAGCTGAAGGAGCTAAGCCGCAGGACCACCTTCATCAGGGTCACCCAGCAGCTCAATAATGTCTTCGGCAGCGACAGCTGAAGGCTCGACTGAAGCATCAATCTACAACACCGTCTGACTGACTCCCAGGTGCTGGATGTGCACAAACAGAAGTGAAAATTGCTGCTTAATTATGGTCCTTTGTACTTTTCTGTTTCTTTGTTGGATGAATTGAGCTTCTACAAGTTGGAATTTGAATGCATTTTTAAGTACTTCATACAATCCAGAGAGTTTTTTAGAGACCAGTTTCTATACAGTTAAATGTAAGAGAGAGCAGTATCTCTTCACATCATTCCAGTGCCAGGTCCTTAGTTATTCTACTGCATTTACACACCATTGGGTCTTTATGAACAGTATATACAGTACATGTCTCTCTGCTGTGTACTGATATAGCAAATAGCAAACTTTGTCACCAACATAAGAAATTATAGCAAGTGTCTTAAATTATTTAGAAAAGTTAAACATGTATGCAATTTCTGGTTTTAGAAATGAAGTTATTCCACCACTTACTTTGCACTTTTATGATTTAAAATTTCTAATATTTAGTTTCTGTTTCTAAGTCATGGAAAGCTGAGAATAATGTGTCATATTAAATGTTGTTTCCAGCTCCAACTACTGCATAGGTATTAAACATAATTATCTTTATCTGTTTTTTTGACCAGTGTCTGAAACTAAGAAACTAAGTGGTCATTCCATGGAGGTTTTTCACCCCAGTGTATCACCTCACACAGTGTTTGTAGGTACTTTATTTCAAGCAGTTTGTGTTGTTTTATTTTTTATTGCCACAAGAGTGTGAAAGTTATTGTTTTATGTTGGAACAATACAAAATGAAAATGCAGTTTTTAACTCACCTTTTTCACTTCAGATTTTATCCAGTCAATAAAAAAATCCCACATGTTTTTGACCTTTTATTGTACAGTATCTATTACACTTAAATTTACTACATCTAATATTTCTTGCAATGTAAGAGCAAAACCGCCAGATGGAGACAAACACTGCAACACAGTAAGATACTTTTTTGGTACATTAGAACGAGATGTGTTGTGTATTCTGTATATTCAAGAACTTGCAACGTATTACTGATTGTTACATTGCATATATACATTTGATAGGAACAACAAGAATTGATTAGATTTGTACTCATCAAATGAAAGCAAATGGTTATTACTGCAGATACTGTATGTGTAGCCTGCACTTCTTGGTTTTGTGTGATGATGAGCTTTCAGTGACGCCTCATCCATTACAGAAGTTCACAAACCATTTCTGTGTTGTACAGGCTTCCAATAATTCTTCCACAGGAACAATTAGTCTGCTGGTAACCTCCATATGTGTTGTAATAATTTCCACAGGTGCACTTCCACTGCTGCTGAGGCCGACCTGAGCTATTATCCTTTCCCAGTTGGACAAAGGGGGTCAGATCCAGGTTGTTGAGACTCACCTTAATTGTGAGTATTTCTTCCCTTTGGTACTGGCCGGTTCTTCTGAAGAAGGACAGCGAGGAATCAACTAAGTTCCAAATAACCTCCACCAGTTCAGGTCTCGCCTCCTCTCCACTTCCACTCTGATATGTGATTGTTTTAGAGGAAACAATGCACTGTTTCTTTTTTTTGGGCATGGAAAACGCCTGTGGATTAGTTGATTGATCAGAACCATCATCATAATCTGTTGTGAGACAGCTGAGCTGGTTCTCTTCACAACACAGACAATACACTGGTTCATTCTTCAGGTTATTTGCAGACTGTTTGTCACATATTCCAACTTTCCAGTCAGTGTCTTTGGAAAAACCAATGAGCCATCTCTGAGACTTAGGAGCTGACTGAGTGTTGAGGATGAGAAGAGTGGCAGAGCATTCTCCCATTGAACTACTGTAGAAGACCTTCCTCTTGTCTGTGGACAGGGACATGCCTGGGCCCAAGATCTGTTGGTCAAACATTAGATCTGAACCAGTGGCCACAAGCTCCTGGTGGTTTTCAGGATCAACCAGAGTCAACAGGGATCCCCAGAACTTGCCTGCTTGCTTCACCATTTTTTCCCCATTCTGCCTGATCTTCTGAACCAGTTTGTCACGATCGCTGCCAGGCTCCAACCCTTTTGTCAGGTCCACAGCCTTGGCCTTCTCCACATCCTGATGCACCTGAGAATACATCTGCAGGAACCTGAAGGTGTCCTTCTCGTTCTGTGCTGCTTCCATGCTGCTCTTGCTGGTTTTGATGGCCGTCATCCGAGCAGAGACTGAACTCTGGACGCTGGTCAGAGAAATGTCACGCAGGTTTGTCACAGCTTCAATCAGACGCACACTAGAGCGACCCAGCTTCTGTCTTTCACTCTTCTCCCACTTTTCCAGACTCACGTTCTCATCATCAGTTTTCACCAGTAAGGCCTTCTGCTCAGTGTTGAGCTTTTCCAGGAGCTCTTTGTGGGCCGTGGAGAAGGTCTTCATGTTGTGTAGACGGTGCTGGTCCTCAATGGCACAGGAAACGCACAAACAGGTCATGTCATCCAGGCAGTAGTACTCCAGGAGTTTGCCATGCTGGGGGCATTTAGTGGTGCCACCTAAAGCCATAGGTTCAGTCAGAGGATGAGTCTGTAGTAACACAGGAGTGGTGAGGTGGGCCTGCAGGTGCTGGACACACATGGAGATCTCACACTTCATGCAGGTCTTTCGTGCCGGTTTCTTGTTCTTCTCTGTGCACATTTCACAGAGAATAACTTCTGGTCCCTTTTGTAGATGATCAGACATGTTTTCAGAAGATAATTCACTGTTCTGGAATAAAACTGAAATAAAGTGACTTCTTGATTGTAGTTGTTTAGCTTCTTGTCTGAATTCTCTGTTGCTGCAGGACTGTACAACAGTTTCCATTTACTGACATTTACAACTGCCCACTGCAAACAAACCCAAGGGGTGGAGTCGGACAGTTATGACTACAGCTTTTGTACCGCTCACAGTAAGTTTTATTGCAGTTATAAATTGCAAATATATTTTGATACAAGGAGTTTTGTGTGAATGATGCAGTATTATTGATACAGAAACCTTCGCACTGACAGAACTGTTCAATTTTACTGCAAGCACTAAATAGTGCATATTCACAAAATTAAACAAGCTAAAAATCTACATCTAGTAGTGTTTATTTGTAATGAACATGATTACGAGGTGCAGATAGGAATACATTGATTTGGGATTTTTACAACAACATGGCTGTCCATGTCCAAGAACAGGTAGCATGAGTTTACCTCAGCTAAAAGCACTCTCCATCATTCCCCACCAGCATTTCCATTGATTCTGGCATTGCTGTTAACTGAGGATAGGAAGTTCTTTTACTTGTCCTCTTCTAAGAAAACAAATGGGGCTTGTTGGTGAAGCTCATCTCTCCTGCTGTAAAACGATAGTGAGTCTGGAAAGCTCCACACACACACACACACACACACACACACACACACACACACACACACACACACACATTTAGAGGATCAATCCTCCAGGTGAAAGTCTCTCCAGACTCACTATCATGTGGAGCACTATATAATCAGACATGTTTTCAGAGGCAGGACGATCATGAAAATACCTGCTCTTGGTTTGATGTCTAATTTAAGTATTACAAAAAAGGTCCTTGAATTATCTCTCTTGATGTACTGTATTCATTTTAAATTAATACAAAATTATTATAATCTTAAGCAGTTTCGTATCCTTGATTTATATCATTATTAGGATTGTGTCACTTGATTGTCGGCTGCTCATAAAAGCCACACCTTACCTTATCAGTGAATAAAGCTTAATAATCTACAATGTTCAAATATACACTCAGTTGCTGGTTTAAAACACAAACCTGTAAAAGAGCAGAGAAGCTGAACAATTACAACTTTCATTAAAGTTAGATGCTTTTGAGGAAACTAATTCCCTTTACTTAAACTTCCTGTAATTCACTATGATTTTGCAGTTTGTTTATCAGTGAAATAGTTTTTGCTCCTAAATAGTCTCTATTCATTTCAATCAGGCAGGAGACAGAGGGTCCAGGCTCTAAACTGACTGTAAGGTGATATTTACTGAAGAGGTGATCTATCTGAATTAAACATTATTAGTAGTCAAACTCCAACTAAAGCTGGATCCACTGCTTTTTAACTGTGGACTGAACCATAGCAGCTGAGAGGTGGAGGTAGGAGCTTTAAACCATTCATTCACTTTTCGGTATCTTGTTGGTCCAGCTACATACATAATTAATCAGAGTAAGTTAGAAATTAATTAATAAGTGTTAAACAGTTAAGCTAACATATGCTGTAGTTAGCATTCAACTGAGAGCTAATTAATGCTAATGCTAATAAACTGGTACATTGGGATCACAAACTGAGCTTAGGTAACTTAATGGTCTGTAATGTTTCTTAATGTTAGACTCAGTTTGTCAAGTAAGACGATTTAATTATACTAAAATAGAAAAACAGATCTATCATGTGAATGTGCTGAGCGGCCTCTCAGCCTGTGGAGGACATGTGGTCAGGTTAGCTAACGCAGCTCTGTGAAGCTCAGGAGAAAGGCGATATTTTAAATTTAGAAAAGTACAAAAGGGAAGAAGACTGAGAAGAAGTCGGGATAAGTTTATGGGAAAGCTGCTTAATGTTGTAGTGAGGTTTGAGGGAGATGAAGGTGTAAAGAAAATGGATGCTTTGAAATTGACTAAAATTTATAAGAGCACAAGTAGAAGAGGTGAAGTTTAGCCAAGGGTGCTGGGAATTAATTGATAGGGTGTCATACAGAGGTGCAGGTTGAAGGTGCAAGGAAGTAGAAGTTTGGGCATACAGCAAAAGTGTGTAAAGGTAAAGGAAGTGAGTGAGATGTGGGAATCTACATGAATATGATAGATGTGAAGTTGGAGCCAAACCCAAGTGCTGCAACTGTGGAGGGGGACAGTGCAGCATGTAGGGGATGTGAGGTGATGAGGAAGGAGGATGAGATTCAGCAAGTTAAAATTAAGGAACGAATATCATATGCAAATGCAGCTAAGAGGGTAGGAGGAGGAAAACGGGTAAGGGCTGAGGAAGATGGGAAGCAGGAGAGGGCGGATATGTGGTGCAGTTAGTTAGTGACAGGAAGTTGAGTATGATAGAAGAAGATGGGGATCTAGGGTGGTTTAATAAAAGTGTAAGAGAATCAGGAAGGTATCAGGAAGTCTGCTCTCCTAACAAATCTTAGGAGCAAAGGCAGATGTAGGAAAAAAGCAGTGCGGCGGTGGAATGAGGAGTGTGGGGATGCACTTACAGAGAGGAGTAAAGCTTTTAGGAAGTTAAAAAGTAATCATAACTTTCAGCAGTTAATAGAATATAAAAAGGCCCAGGCAGGACTGTGAAGGACAATAAGGAAGGCAAAAAGATTGAACTGGAGGCAATTTTGCAACTCTATAGGTGATATAACTCAGGTAGGGGACGTCTGGAAAATGATTAAGAAAATTGGGGGAGAAGGGAGAGATTGGGGGGTATCCAGTGTTGGTGAGTGAGGGAGATGCAGCTGTAACAAAAGAAGAGAAAGCAGAAATGCTGGTGAGAGCTTTTATTAAAGTGCATGCATCTGAAAATCTGTGGCTGGATGGACAAAGAGGAAGACAGAAAACAAGGGAGGAAACTAAAGATACGTTGTGCAGGAAGGAGGATGTTGCTGGTGACAAAAAAAGTACCATTAACACCATAACGTCAGCGAGAGCAATAGCCAAGACTAATTATTCAGCTCCAGGGAAGGATGAGATTTGCTCTATTATGTTAAAACATCTAAGTGGAGTTGGACTAAATAAATTGTTGTCATTGTTTAATACAGTAGGGGAAATAGGGAAATTGACAAAAGGTTGGAAGGAAGAAATTATAGTTCCAATAAAGAAACCAGGAAAGGATGAAAGTAAACCTGGAAGTTATAGGCCAATAACTTTAATATCTAATGTGTGTAAAATTATGGACTGACTGATATATTATCTGAAGAAACATAATTTGGTGAAGGCCATTGTTTGCTGATGATGGAGCATTATGGAAGAGGGGAAAAAATGAAATACACTTAGTAAATAAAATGCAGGATAGGATAAAACAAGTAGAGGAATGGGGGATGAAATGGGGATTTAGATTTTTAATAGAGAAGAAAAAAGAACAGTGCTGGTTGATTTATTTCGTTTTTTGGGCATGAACTTTGATTCCAGGCTAACATGGAAAGACCGTATTTACTTATTTAGTAAATAGCTTTAAGAAAGTACTGAATGTGATGTCACCTTTTTCACTTCAGATTTTATCCAGTCAATAAAAACATCCCACATGTTTTGACATTTTATTTTATTTATTACACTTAAATTTACTACATCTAATATTTCTTGCAACCTGAGAGTAAACACCGCCACCACCAGATGGAGACAAACACTGCAACACAGTAAGATACTTTTTTGTATATTCAAAAAATCTCATAATCAACGTATTACTGATTGTAACATTGCATATATATATTTGATATAAACAACAAGAATTGATTAGATTTGTACTCATCAAATGAAAGCAAATGGTTATTACTGCAGATACTGTATGTGTAGCCTGCACTTCTTGGTTTTGTGTGATGATGAGCTTTCAGTGCCACCTCATCCATTACAGAAGTTCACAAACTATTTCTGTATTGTACAGGCTTCCAATAATTCTTCCACAGGAACAATTAGTCTGCTGGTAGCCTTTACATGCGTATCCACCTCCATATCGGTTGTGAACATTTCCACAGGTGCACTTCCACTGCTGCTGAGGCCAACCTGAACTATTATCCTTTCCCAGTTGGACAAAGGGGGTCAGATCCAGGTTGTTGAGACTCACCTTAATTGTGAGTATTTCTTCCCTTTGGTACTGGCCGGTTCTTCTGAAGAAGGACAGCGAGGAATCAACTAAGTTCCAAATAACCTCCACCAGTTCAGGTCTCGCCTCCTCTCCATTTCCACTCTGATATGTGATTGTTTTAGAGGAAACAATGCACTGTTGGTTTATTTCGGGCATGGAAAGTGCCTGTGGATTAGTTGATTGATCAGAACCATCATCATAATCTGTTGTGAGACAGCTGAGCTGGTTCTCTTCAAAACACAGACAATACACTGGTCCATTCTTCAGGTTATTTGCTGACTGTTTGTCACATATTCCAACTTTCCAGTCAGTGTCTTTGGAAAAACCAATGAGCCATCTCTGAGACTTAGGAGCTGACTGAGTGTTGAGGATGAGAAGAGTGGCAGAGCATTCTCCCATTGAACTACTGTAGAAGACCTTCCTCTTGTCTGTGGACAGGGACATGCCTGGGCCCAAGATCTGTTGGTCTAACATTAGATCTGAACCAGTGGCCACAAGCTCCTGGTGGTTTTCAGGATCCACCAGAGTCAACAGGGATCCCCAGAACTGGCCTGCTTGCTTCACCATTTTTTCCCCATTCTCTCTGATCTCCTGAACCAGTTTGTCACGATCGCTGCCAGGCTCCAACCCTTTCCTCAGGTCCACAGCCTTGGCCTTCTCCACATCCTGATGCACCTGAGAATACATCTGCAGGAACCTGAAGGTGTCCTTCTCGTTCTGTGCTGCTTCCATGCTGCTCTTGCTGGTTTTGATGGCCGTCATCCGAGCAGAGACTGAACTCTGGACACTGGTCAGAGAAATGTCACGCAGGTTTGTCACAGCTTCAATCAGACGCACACTAGAGCGACCCAGCTTCTCTCTTTCACTCTTCTCCCACTTTTCCAGACTCACGTTGTCATCATCAGTTTTCACCAGTAAGGCCTTCTGCTCAGTGTTGAGCTTTTCCAGGAGCTCTTTGTGGGCCGTGGAGAAGGTCTTCATGTTGTGTAGACGGTGCTGGTCCTCAATGGCACAAGAAACACACAAACAGGTCATGTCATCCAGGCAGTAGTACTCCAGGAGTTTGCCATGCTGGGGGCATTTAGTGGTGCCACCTAAAGCCATAGGTTCAGTCAGAGGATGAGTCTGTAGTAACACAGGAGTGGTGAGGTGGGCCTGCAGGTGCTGGACACACATGGAGATCTCACACTTCATGCAGGTCTTTCGTGCCGGTTTCTTGTCCTCCTCTGTGCACATTTCACAGAGAATAACTTCTGGTCCCTTTTGTAGATGATCAGACATGTTTTCAGAAGCAGGGAATCTTGATTCGATGTTTCTTGAATTCTGTGGTGAACAAAGTCCTTAGGATCCTTCTTGTTGCTCTTTAGTTGCCGTTGTTTTGGCAGAAAACTAATCTTCAAACTAAAACTTAAAGATTTCTGAATTTAGTTTAGGTTCATTTGTTTCTCGAACATTTGCTTTGTTGCTGCTGCTTTGCAGAACAGTTTCAGTCTCCTGAGAGGTAAAACTATATTGCCCTCACTTCCACAAAACCAAACACTCACAGGGTGGAGTCAGAAAGATGTGCTGGCAGTTGTTGGCATTCATTTTCACACCCATATGAGTGGGGATTTATTCAGAACTTGCAAACACACGTTGGTGTATTATTTGTGTATGAAAGACATTAGAACATGTAATAAAAATCAGGCCCAGTATGACATCCAGATAGTAATCAGCTCATGATACTAAAACCCTACATTTATCACGTTCATTTAGGGATAATAATTCACATTTACACTGATAGAACTGCTCCTCTTAATTTTAACTTAATATTGTTACTGAGATCTTTGCACTGAATGAAATGCAAATGATTAATGAAATGTGAAGATGTGAAATAAACGCAACAGGATGCCTGCCTTACAGAAGCTCACACAGCACCTCTGTTGCAAACAGAGAACCAGTCACTCCTCCCTAAAAACTGGTTGAATGAGATGACTAGAAAAACCTGTATCCATGACTTGACTCATTGCAAACCTCCCAACATGAACACACAGACAAGCTGCAGAAGGACTGCAGCTTTTGTGACGTTCAAAGAAAGGTTAATTTCCCACATAGCAGTAGGACTTTAGTTATGAATCGCAAACACATTTTAATACAAGTAGTTTTGTGTGAATAGTGGGGTATTATTGATAAAGAAATCTTTGCACTGTCAGAACTGTTCAATTCTACTCTTCAATCTTACTGCAAATAAGCCCTAAATAGTGCATATTCACAAAATGAAATAAGCTATAAATCTACATCTAGTAGTGTTTGTTTGAAATGAAAATGATTGGAATACAGTGTGCATGATTAATATATTGATTTGGGATTTATAGAACAACAGGTTTGTCCATTACAGAAGTTTACAAAGCACTTCTGTGATGTACGGAGCACCAATACCTCCTCCATACGAACAGGTAGCATGAGTATACCTCTGGTAAAAACACCTTTCATCACTTCCCACATGAACATTTCCATTGATTCTGGCATTGCTGTTAACTGATGATAAAATTGTTCCTGACATATTTAAGTCCTTTTGTGACTTGCACTATATAATCAGACATGATTTCAGAGGCAGGAATATCTTGAAAATCCAGCTCTTGGTTTGCTGTTTAATAAATTCCTTTTGATTTGTTTTAATTTAAGTATTAGAAAATGTCCTTGAATCAGCTGGCTAACAGTGAGATCTCACTAGCTTCAGCAGTTTCATATCCTTATTTTATATATTTATAGGATTGTGTCAGTTGATTGTCTTGAGCAGAGAATTTACAACTTACATGAAGGTTAAATGGCTTTTGAGGAAACTAATTCCCTTTACTTAAACTTCCTGTAATTCACTATAATTTTGCAGTTTGTTTATCAGTGAAATAGTTTTTGCTCCTAAATAGTCTCTATTGATTTCAGTACAGAGGGTCCAGGCTCTAAACTGACTGTAAGGTGATATTTACTGAAGAGGTGATCTATCTGAATTAAACATTATTAGTAGTCAAACTCCAACTAAAGCTGGATCCACTGCTTTTTAACTGTGGACTGAACCATAGCAGCTGAGAGGTGGAGGTAGGAGCTTTAAACCATTCATTCACTTTTCGGTATCTTGTTGGTCCAGCTACATACATAATTAATCAGAGTAAGTTAGAAATTAATTGACAAGTGTTAAACATGTAATATGTGCCTGTGTTACTGACGTGCTGCTGTAGTTAGCATTCAACTGAGAGCTAATTCATGCTAATGCTAATAAACTGGCATATTGGGATCACGAACTGAGCTTAGTTAGTTGACTTAAGGGTGTGTAATATTTCTTAATGTTACCCTAGACTCAGTTTGTCACGTAAGCCGATTTGATTTAATATCATACTCAACTGGAAAAACATACATCATGTGAATGTGTGCCGCTAACTTAGCTAACGCTAACGTTAGCCGAAGTTAGCTAGCGTTAGATGGCTAATGTGAATTTTTAAACACTAGTGTTATTTAGTATGAACTTAATGTTTAGTCATTAAATTAACATAATGCATATTGTATGTAGTGTTGCGTAAAATTAATTCCGCGTTTAACGCATAATTTACCCAATTTACCCTAAATTTACCGACTAGTAGCTAAAGTTAAACATTTCAGTAGTTAACTTCGTGTGGTGACATTTTGACACAGTCACTTTATTTCTGTAGATTACTATTAAATCACTTTTATTTACAGTTACCCCAAGATCCAGTTGCTATGACTCAACTTCCAGATAATCTTAAGTAATGTAACAATGTTTATCTGAGAGTTTATGCTAATATTAATTGTTATGTTGAAAAACTTTACTGGGATCAGAGCATTTTACATATTTACTCAAATTAAATGGAGCCAAGTACTTCCTCTGCTGCAGCACTGTGATTTGTCTGGAAATATCTTATTTTCAATTTGTGAGTGCTGCTGCATGGTGATAAGGCCTTCACAGTGAGGTATAGCAGTGTAAATTGTATATGAGATGTGTATCATGATGTAGTATGTTTTCTGATGCCCCAAAGTAATTCACATCTCTGTTTTCAGTGTAGAAATAATAAAGTTTATATTCCAAAAACATCTATATGATACAATACTGTTCTAGGATATTCAACAGTGAGTGGGATGACAGTTCAGTGTAGGTAACAACTATAGCAAGTTTGGTTGGTGGACATATTCAAGTTAATAAAACGTTAAAGTTAAAAATTGGAAATACATATTTTCCCTTAAAAGGTATAGATGATGATCATTTGTTAAAGGATCAACCCTGTTTGTCTGCTCTTTCTAGGAGTTGTTATGACTGCTCAAAAAGATGGCGCAGATAGCTGATCAACGGCTCCCCAGGATCAAACAAGCAACACCTGACGTTTGCAGAGAAACTAACACTGCCCCACCAGCTTTCTACCTCAACCAGAACAGTGCACTGTGTCTCCCGTTGGTCTCTGATAGTCAGAGGCTTATATGGGTGCACTCAAACCAGATTGACATACAGATGGAAGGTGCAGCAGAGCTGGACAAGGCCTTCGACAGGTTCCCATATCTAACAGAGAAACAGACAGCTGCACTAGCACAGAGCTGCTCCCTTCACCCAGACCAGGTGAAGGTTTGGTTTATGTTACAGAGACTCCGTTATGGTATCAGCTGGGATTACAATGACATTCAGGAAGTCCGAAGGAAGTTGACGACACAACAGGAAAAGGAAAAGCTGCAAGACAGGATAGGGGATGAGACAAGCAACGATAGAAAAGAGAAGAGACAATATACAGAGGTAGATGAGTCTCATGGGAAGACTGTAGAAAAAGTAAGGAAGGAACAGAGTAGATATGAGGGAAAGATGGTGGGAGAAAATTTCAGGACTAATGAGCATTCTGAGAGAAAAATTAAGCAAGTGCAACTAGTGAAGACGGTGAAGGACAGAGAAGTTAATAAAGTAGAGGAAGACAAGGGGAATACTGAGCAAAAGCGGAAGAGGATCACAGTGACAGACAAGACTGGAAAGAAGAGGATGAAGCGAGTCACTGAGGGAGCTGTGGAGAGAGCCCGAGATGTAGGCAAAAGAAGGGAACAGCAAAAATCCGTCAAGTCACAAACAGATTGTACCAGAAAGAGGATAACAAGAAAAACAAACAAAAGATTAATGTCCATCCATAAGTGGCCTGCTGCCAAGAGTTTCGTGGTGCCTGATGAACCGCTGGATGCAAGTCCTCTTGTCTTCTCCCAGCCTCCAGCACAAACCCTTGATGTGCCTCCACTGAGTGACAACGTGAAAGAACTGCTGGAAAGCTGTGATGTTTTCCCCAACACCTTAAATTGTCATATGATGGCTGTGAATGGCATCTTTGAAGGGAAACCAGAAACTACAGAGTCCAAGCTGCAGGAAGAACTGTTTGTAGGTTTAACAAACCACAGTGTTGTCAAGACTGACATTGACAAACTGAAAGAGCTCACCAAAGTGAATAATCCTGCCGACGGGTCATCCATATGCACCCAACAGCAGGATTCTCATGTTGTAGATCCATGCAGGGGCCACAGTCGGAGCCGCCGCAGTACCAAGACACAGACACAGTTGGCAATGTTGAAGGTGGCATTCTCTTACTGCCAGTATCCAGACAGTAAGGACTACGACCGACTAGCGGTGGTGGTTGGCATCCCTCGCTATTTGTTGGTTCAGTGGTTTAGTGACATGCGCTATTACATCAAAAAAGGAAGGCCACGCTGGATGACTCGGGACCAGCACAGCAAAGCGCTGGAGAACGTCAGGTACCGGCAATGCCTCAACACGCTGACAAAGGTGCAAACGATGGAGGAAATCTGAGACACAACCTGGCAGGTGGTGCTTAAGAGGAGTGAACGTTTTGGTGAATCTGAAAGGGAGAAAGTGCCTCCAGAGTAGAAATAATCTTTTAACATCAAAAACAGTTTTGATTTGTGCATTATTGAAGTTAGTTTGTTGTTCAGTTAAACCTGAGGACAGTGTTTTTTAATACAGCTGTTTGGCAAAAAGATGCCAAGTTGCATTCTTTTGAATTTACCTATTGTTCATTGCTGTTGCACTGTTAGTTTTTTTTATTACTTCGTTTACTTCTTTGCTAGCATGTACATACAGAACTTTTAATTGATATTCATTTGCCCTCCAGGCGTAGTGTTATGCTGATCAGTCTATTTGTGCTGTGGAGTTTTTATTTTAATTTAAGTCAAGCATTTAATATTGAATGTTTTAATATGACTCATCGTGTGATTAGTTGCATTGAAACATCAATTACAGGAGGTGATTGATTAATTTTCATTGTCAGTAGATGAATATTTAATTTTTCAACATGACTGAAAAACGATTAAAATAACAATAATTGCATGATGTTAGTTATTTATCACCTGTAAGTCTACCTGACAATTCAGAGGTCACAAAAAAGTTAACAAATTGATATGGTTGTGGAGTATTATGTAGAATATATTGCACAAAAAATAGACACATTAATAGCTATGACACTCCTTCTCATTGTATCCGGCTACATTACTAATCTTCCTCTAAGATGTTTTCTCATGTTTAATATTCAAGGCTGTTAAAGAACATCTTTTTGTCTGTTTCATTTAGTTGTTCATGCTGTTCGTGTCAATAAAGTGGATTCCTCTCTCCTCCAAGACAAACCCTTATTCAATTAATACTTTCAGATGTAGTCTGTGTTACATACAGATACTTTTCTCCTTATCAATTCCAGCTTTCTATGTACTCTGCCCTCTGTGGCTGCCAAAACTCAGCACCCTCGATAACGCGTCGGATCAGAGATGCAGAAGTGATAAGCAGGTGCCCGGCAGCGTGCAGCAGGGTGGAGGCCATTCGCAGAGCTTCTCTGAAAAAGAGAAACAAGATAAAGTGTGATTTGTTTGATTTTGTAAATTAGATTTAATGTTCTATGATAAAACTTTGAATTGACTGAAAGCTGCACTAAATTTGTATTTGGATGAAATATATCCCCCTGTCATCCTAACAGTGTACAAGTGCTTTGTTATATGCTTTTGATATTAAACCTACAGCTATCATTTTGGTTTGACAAACATACTTTTGTAGGAGTTTTTCTTTTACTTGTACTTGTATTTTTACATAAATGATCACAATACAGATGTAAGGAACAGCCTACACTAACTTGTAAGGCTAATTTAAAAAAACCTAAACCTCCTGTCTTTACCTGAGGACTTTCTTGGGCCCCAGACACTGGAAGTCAGCGCTCACAGAGTACAGACCCTGAAATGTTGCCTTGACATTTAGAGACCCAAACACATCCTTAGGGTTCAACCTGTAAAGATCAAAGGTGACACGAGCTATGTCTCTCCCAGTCCTCTGTTTGTCTTGAGATTTGGGCACGACAGCACCCTGTGGGATTAGAGATGGCAGTGGAGCGTATTAATCGTTTGTGATGAACAAGTGCTATATCATACAATACCTAAACCCATGTTTTTATATAGAAAAACCTTTTGGTCAAACATACTGGCCGAGGTCTCCATCTCTGTCCGGGCTCCAGGGCCATGAGTGCAGTGTTGTCAGGCAGGGTCATGAGGAACTCATCTGAGTCTACTTCTGTACCATCCTCCTCACAAACCAGCGACAGAGACAGCGCAGACAGAGACAGCAGCAATGCCTGGCATACCTACAGCACAGATTCAAATCATTATTACACCCAAAAGGTTCTTTTGGATCAATGTGCAGGGTAAAATGAGCTCTTGAATAGAAGAGAATGAATCATATGTATCTATAATCATGCATAATAGAACAGAAATGGTAAAACACCAGAGAATAATGTAATAAAATTATGAAGTAAATATGTGAAGTAATAACAACTCCGCTCATTGCATTTATCACATCTACTTTTCAGTAGCAGCAGCTACAGTAGGACTTGAAAACCTAAAAAAACCCCCACTAAAGTAGATCTCTATTGTAAATAAATAATCACTACATGCCAATAATTCAATCTGGCTCTCAGCTTTGTGCAGTGCATAAATGAGTCATGACTTCATGTTACCATAAATTCAACATCACTGAAGACTTGGGATAATGTTACATCCCAGTAGCCTTGTTAAGATCATTATTCTTTGTCCACTGGTTGAAACCTGCTGTTATTCACAGATTTCTTTTTTGTTGTATTTTCCCATAAGCAGCTGATGTTGATCAGAACTGCGTATTCCCACTAATTACAGTCTCTCTCACCCTTTCTTTCAGCTCCTCCAGGGTCCCGGCTGTGACCCCCTTCTTGGTCTCCCTATTGTGACAGCACACTCTGAACGGCCGCTGTGGTGGGGACCACACTCGCCTGGTCACTGTTCTGAGGACAAACAAGACAGACAGGTTATTGAATGATGTGTTTTTTCTGTTCAAAGTTTAATAAATAATTTGTCTAGACACTTTTCACAGCATAACATAACTCTATCATCGTACAGGGGCAACTTGTTACACTGACAGTGGCTCAGTTCCATTCGAGTCTGCTAAACCATAACAGTCAGTCAGCATAAACAATATCAGCACCATGAAACACAAGCAACTATACAGGAATTCAGTTATCACTGATTTTATTATTTAAATACATTCTTCGTGAAATTCTCACCTATTGTTTGGTGCTAACCTTCTCATTTTCTCATTTCCATGTTTTGATTTGTTTTGTTTTGTTTTTTTGCTCAAGGTTCAAATAAGCAAATATTTTGAATCCTGTTCAAACTGTACTGTGTTGTTTGGCTTGTTGAGCAAACACAGGAATCACAAGGCAAATATCAACAGGCCAAAACTAATTCTTCACTTACTTGATAAATGAAGATGTAGAATCCATTCTGATCACTGTCTCGTTGTCTCCCCTCACAGACGTACCTTCTGTTGAGTGTTTTGGTGCATCAAACTCTAATAATCTAATAGTCTATACTGCTCGTGTTTGATCCAGCAGCTGGACTTTGCTCCAAACCTGGTGATAATTCAGACGCAGAACATCACCGGGCAAAGTTCCTCTGGCTTGTGTGTGTGTGTGTGTGTGTGTGTGTGTGTGACTGAAAGACATCATATCTTTATCTGACAACTGCAATAAATGCCTCTATGACCTGGCTGATACTGTACTGAGGTGAAAAATAATAATAATATGTGAGAGTTACACTCTGGTAGTTACAGTATATTTATAATTGTGACCACAGTTTATAGTGGGACATTGTACAGTCAATAATTAAAGTTAGTGTTCCTGCTAGTGTTAGTGCCTTCACACGCAACTTATATAATCACATATGAATTATTTATTGCAGTGTCTTTTAACTTATTGGCTGACAACGTGCACATTAATACTGAAATAGCTGTGATAAACATTATATATTTATTTATAAAGTTATATATTTAATTTATATTGTATCTGTCATTGTATCACACTCAACATGTTGTGGGGTGCCACTATTGGTGAGAAAAAAAAACACAATTATAAAATGTTACCTTGAAATTCAATAAGTCTTTTCAGCTACTGTATATTTTCCAAATACATTTGGTGGAGTAAAAATGCAATAATTTCAGAGAAATTGTTGCATTTTTACTTACTTCCCTGAAATGTGGTGGGAAATGTAAATACTTTTAAAACTTAAGTTGTTACTTTAATGTATTATATTTTAAATCATTTTAAGATCTTTGTAGAGATGTAAACTCAAAATAAAACCTGTATGGCACCACTGTAACACTCATTTCAGCTTTTCCTAGCTGTTTTGTTAGTTCATTATTCATATGCCACGTAAAATAACCTGATATTCTTCTTAATAAACATAGTAGTTTATTAATTTTTACATTTTCTTTTTCATATTGTTTTACTATAAACATTAGTTACAACACAATCAATACGGAAACATCCAGCAACCCTACGTCATATCCTGGAAGCACTCGTTTAATACACTCCAGCGCACGCGTGGGCGGTGTTTCTTCCTTGAGCCTGTGTCTTCGGTTCCCCTGTTGCGAAGCACCGCCCACGCGGCACACCGCAAGTGCAGATTCGAGCCACTGTTGTTAGTCCGTGAAGGCGGGAGGATGAGAAGAGAAGACGTGTTTAGTAGCTCCAGTGTTTTCAAAGGCGGGTAAATAATAACAAGAGTGATCCTGGTGTGTAGTTAGAGATCTTCACCCGACACTGGAGTTAGTAAACATAATTAATCAATAACCTCACCTGTCTAAACTAAGTTTACTCGACAAGTTGCTAAGCTACGGTCAGTTTGTGTTTGTTGTACTGGGATGGCCACAAGAAAACCTAACGACGGTAGGTGCTAAAAACTAGGAGCACGTTAAAGAAACTGTCATGTAGGTTTTGATCTACATCACATAATGTAATGTAAGTTATGGTAGTAATGAAGTCTGTTGCTGGTGTGGCGCCACATCCTCACCGCAGCTGACAACTAACTAACGCTTAATGAGATTTAAATGTGAATAAACAAATGAATCTGTGTGTAAACGCTGGAGACTTCAGCTCTGTGTTATTTAGTTACAGTTACATCAATCTATGACTGTCCTGAGGACCCTGCTTCTTGTCCCCCCCCCTCCACACAGATGCCAGCCTTCCGTTTGCTGCCCTCCAGCTCCTGTCTCCTCCTCTGCGCCTGGTGTCTGCAGCCATCTGGAAAGTGATGAAGACCAGGGACATCATGCAGTACGGGGTTGTGGAGGAGTTTGTAACTTCCGCCTGTGAGACAGTCCCTGGCCTGCTAACTGTGAGACACCAGGGCAAGCTGGCACTGGGGCTGAGAGCTCGGGTGAGGTTTTATTCTCCTCTCATATCTCTTTGTCAGAGTGTGTTGCTTTCTCTTTGGATAGATGCAGCATCACCCTACATTTTGACTTCTGTCTTCCTGGCTTGCCTTGGAGTACAAACATAATACATGATTCATTGTCTTCCTCTTTCTTTACAGTTAATCTTAGAGCTGTGCAGCACACAGCCTGATGTTAAGGTGGTCGAGCATCACCTGAAAAGGATTTGCGCTCCTGCTTCGTCTTCCTCTGCTCCTACTGTGGTATGTCAGAGCAGTTTTGTTAATTTGTCACTCTAAACAGTTTGTAGACAGATAGAACATAAACTGCATAATTAGTAATATGTATAGTATATTATGGTTAACAAGAAAGACATCCATTGCTAATTTGTTTCGTGTAGATGCTGTATTCTAAGATCATTACATTACTAAGATATTACATTCCTGGTTGATTGTAATGTTAAATTCAGTGTTCTTATAGTGTTTCTGGAACAATAGTGTTATTCTGTGTCCTAGAGGAAGGATGTAAAAGTCCTAAAAACAGCAGAAAACTTTCACCGTTTGGTGCACACACTGCTCACAGACCCAGCAGGGAGAGAACAGTTCTTCAAGGTAAGTTCTCCTCCTTCAAAGTCATACAACAACATTATATTTCAAGCTCTGTTTAGTTAATGGGCTGTCTGTAGAAATGGAAGAAACAACCAGTCCTATTTTTCTCTCACAGGAGAAGTTTCCTGTGGAATATGGTCCAACGTTCGACAAGGAACTGGAGAAGTTGATGTGGGAGTTTTTGATTCGACTTGACCAGTTGCTTCCTGTGCCCAGCCTAGCTCAGGTACATTCAGTACTCAGTCTATCTGAGAATAACAGTCATTGGTTTGTAACAAATTCAAACCAAACCATTGTTAGTGTGACAGAGTTGGTGTTGTTGCATTACTTTAGCCAATAATCATCGAATTATATTTTCAACTAATTTAAGGGTTGTAATAATGTTCTCTTTCAGAAAATTGTTAATATATAATAATTTACTTACAGACAGTGTCCTGGCTTAGTGGTGCCCCCCCTGTTCTGGAGGAGTGTGCGCAAGCTGCCACCCAACCCCAGCTTCTGAAGATTTTGCTTCAGCATCAAACCTGTCTTGGTCACCTTGAGCCAGCAGGTAGAGTCAGAAAACCTTAGTTTTTTGCCAGGATGACTGTAACAGTGAGATCTTTTGCGTAGACTCCTAATATTTTTGATAACCCTTTTCCAGCATCTCTTCCTCCAAACATGGGAGACTCCATCCTGGATTCACTTTCTCTGCCACTGTCTGGAAGAGTACCTTCAGATCAGCCAACAGAAACCAAAAGGTCTGCTGTGGAACAGCCAGGTGGTGCACAGAGAAGAGACAATACACCTTTTATTACACCTGTCATTGGACTAATATCTAATGAAGATGTGCCAGTAATGAATTCTACCAGTAGAAGAACTGTTAGCTCAAAAGATGCTACAAATGACTCAAATGAGAATTTAAGATTCACTGTGGTTAATCAGAAACAACAATCCAAAGATGATGAAGGACAAGAGGCAGAAGAAGAGCTGCAGGAGGAAACTAAGACCTCCAAAAGAAGCATCAGAAAGAAACGCAAACATCCTGATCAAAGGCCAAGTGAATCTGATGAGGAGGAGCTGTTAGACATGACCAGATCTGGAAAAAAGAGAATAAGCAGAGTGAGGCAGGGTAGAGGTGGTCAGAGAACAGACAAGAAAAAAGAAGAAGGAGCAAAAACTGTAAGAAATGAGGAGTGTAACACAGCAGTCCTGTCAACCTGTATGACCAAGCTGGGAGTCGGAGCTCTCCACCTGCCTGAAGATCCGTCCCTCAGCTCCATTTATGCGTCTTGTCTGAGCAGCCAACCCAGAGTTATTATCGAAAAACTGTCAGTGGCGTCTGTTAGCGCTGACAGACCTGGCAGAAGAGGAAAATACTCACACGAGGAACAACAGAGCAAAAGGAGGAACTCGCCAATCAAAACTGTGGCACATAAAAGCAGGAACAGCCACGGTCAAAAACGTGACTCAGATTTGCCCGGGTTGGATGATAAAGAGTAAGAGACATGCTGCAAAATCTTCTTATTACATTGGATTTACTAGATTTTCATTATATCTGCCTTTGAAATCGTGCTTGAATTAAATTATGAATATATTTATGTTTCAGAACATATCAGTGATCAACTATCTTACAAGGTCTGTAGAGTAAAATCAGATATCCTGGTCCACTGACATTTCAAAGTTGCTAATAAATCACAAATCAGATATATATTTGACCTTGAACAGTGGGCCATATAACACATGCTGTTGTATATAGAGTAAGTTCAACATGTTTTGGACACTTTACTGCAGCAATGTGACTCAAACCTTACAAATAAAATCTAAACTGATTTTGCGTTTCCAGTTTCATTTGTCTTTCTGTGAGCTATCACCTTTTTAGAACTGCATGTCACAGGAAGAGAATTTTTTTTAGCTGCACTTCAGCGTTTCCTGTTTGTCTGCAGATCTAAATGATAATTCTGTTTCTGTCTTATTTACCTCCTGCTAAAACTATGACAAACAATGGTTTGATTATGTTTGCACCTTTATCTTCTACACATACCTGAGTCCCCTCTCGATGCTTAGTCCTGTGTTTTTCCTCTTTATGTCAAACTTGCAGAGCTAACATCAACACGCATAGTTTGTATTGTAATTCTGATCGATTGTTTATACTTTCAGAAATCATCCTGTATTACCGAGTGTAAGCAGATCTCCCTCTCTGCAGCTGAATAACAATGGTAATTGAACAAATAGTGGGAAAAAAACTGCAGGAATTAAAAAAAAAAAACAGCATCATATGTTTTAGTTTAACTGTGTTTACTTTCTTGTTTAGAGACACTGGCACCTCCAGGTGATGGTGAAGACTACGTAGCTGATTCTGAGGATGAGGTGACAAAGAACTTCAAAGGGAGGGTGTGTATGTTTACAGCATGAGAGAACAAAACTTTAATGAGCACCAAAAGATCTTGAAAATGGTTCAGTTTAAGGGAGCATGTGGTTTGGCACTGGCATTTATTCTGACCAACCTTATGTTGTTGATTTCAGCCAACTTTCTTTGTACATTTGCAAAAAAAAAAAAAAAAACGTTTGTATGATGCACAGTTTCACATAAGTGCTATGTTTTGTTCTAAAGCATAGAATATGCCCCTTAAAATATTAAGACAGTCAGATTCTGGGTTTCATGAGCATTATCAATGCAGCAGTGAATTATAAATAATCCTGTTTTCTGACTGACTCTGTCTCCCTCAGCTGTTTGTGAAGCGCTACTACAAGACCAAACACGGCACCTATGTTCCCACTCTGAGGGAGTTCTGGAAACCAGGGATGACACGGCGCAACCTGTTGTCTGCCAGCAGTACACGCAGATGATAAATAGATTTTTACTGCCACGTTGGCTCAAAGCCAGAGGACTTTCACTGTGGCGAACATTATTTTTATCACCAGCTACGCCAACTTAAGCGCATATATAAGACATAAATATGAGTTACTTTTCAGATTTTTAATGTCACTGTAGTTTAATTAGATGTTTTTAACTTGAATAGTCGTATCTAAACTCATTATGTATATAAATAAAGACCAGACATTATGTGTGTGTTACAAATATGTACCTGTGATATGTAATATTGCTAATCAATAAAGGTTTTCCACTTAGCAGTATGATAATGTGTTATTTCTGCCCATTCCATTATTCTTGTAGCTGATGTGTAATAATGACTGAACACCATTATAAATCCAACCATTTATTCAGAAATCAATTTTATCAAAATTATTGCAAGAATAGAACTGAAATGTTGAAGCTAAAACAGAATAGTTGTTGCTGGGCTGTGGTGTCTTATTTAGGACGGTTAGGACAGTTTGTGAACATTTCTAGAAATATTTTCACAGAAAATTTACTGAGGAGTCACTAGAAATCTTCAATATTTGTTTGATGTCACGGTGCCATTGCTAATGTTTTAATGTTTTTTTTTTTCTTACAAGTATGCAAAAATTATCAAAGCTCATCTGCACACAGAAACACACAATTAAGTGCAAATTAGTTTTGTTTTGTGCAGGTTCAGAGTCGACAGCCCATCCCTCCGGTCACTGTGATGGTCTCTCCAGTAATGTAAGAAGCCTCCTCAGTGCACAAGAAAGCAATCACTCCACCAATCTCCTCTGGCTCTCCAACTCTGAATGAAAGTGCATTTGAAAATGTTATGTTATTGATACATTAGTCACAAGTTTAGGTGTTGTCCAGCATGTTGGTGAGAAGCTTCTAAGTGCTTGTGAACTGTACCTTTTAATGCTGAGCTGCTTATTAAACTCGTCCATTACGCCTTCATTTTGCCACAACTGGGAAATAAACAGCATTCATCAAATCAAGAAGACATGACTCAGGTTGTATAAAGGTGCAAAGAACAACAAAATATATAATGACAATGAATAAATCCCATTTCAACCTATATATTTGATATTTTCTCCTCACCGCAGCACTGAAGCGGGTCTTAATAATTCCAGGGGCCACGCAGTTTACTCTTATGTTACTGAGAGCGAGGTCAGGAGCCAGCGCCCGGGTCAGACCCAGCAAGGCTGTCTTACTCACGCTGTAAGGACCCAGAGCCTGCAGACATATGAAAATGTCAATGTCACAGATAATTCAGTTACACAGTTAAACATATGGAGTCTTCTTCCTGTCCAATAATGAATATTTAATAGTAATATCAAGTTGTTACAGTCAAAAGTAAAACATATTACACCATGAATAAAAAAGAAACACACACTGAAAGTTGTTACACGCCCACATAGATTTCATGTCACTTAGAATTTAAGCTCATTTAACCTGCTTCTATAAATGTAATAAAAACTAATGGAGGTAAATGTTCTGCTTATACTCTCACTGACCTGCATTGGTTGGTATCCAGCCACAGATGACACAAATACCACATTTCCCCCTCTGAAAGAGACATTAAATAGTTTTATAATATTTATTACTGGACATTTGGATAGTACAGAGCTAGTTCAGAGTTTGTCGCTTACCCTCTCTTCTTCATATGAGGCACCACCAACTTGGTCATGAGAAAAGCTGATTTCACGTTTACAGAAAGGATCTAGAAACAAATGTAGAAAGTGCTAAGTACATCTGATAAATACATTTGATCTATATTATATAAATATTGCTATATTAACGAGAACTGTCTACATATACCACCACATTTGTATTATGTACCTTGTCCCAGACATCCTCTGTGGAGTCCATGATGTTTCCAAAAAAAGGGTTGACTGCTGCATTGGATACTAGGATATCAATACCCCCACACTGATCCAGAGCCTGTTCAATGCAAACACATTGATGGGTGTGCAGTAACAGGGCCTAAGTTAATTGATGATGGTTCCTGGGGGTCCTCCTACTTTGCTTGATAAAATAAAAAATAAACCAATATCATGTTACCTTTAGGTGCAGAAATATTTTTTGATAAAAAAAAACAGTTTCCCTCAAATCGCCTATGTTCCTTGGATGATTGTTCAGATGCATCATCACCTGCTGTCAGTACTCACCGTTCGAACCAGTTTTTCTCTGTCCTCTCCATTACCAACATTACAAGTGGTCCCAGTTACCAGGATGTTCTGACTCTGCAGCAGGGCCACAGCCTTGTCCACGTTGGCCTGCTTCCGGCTGCTCACCACCACACGGGCTCCTCTCTTGCCCAGAGCCTGAGCTGCAGCTAGACCGATTCTGGGAAGGTGGAGAAAAGCACCATGACAGCTCTGCAATGGGTGAAACCTACGGCATCTGGTCATCATCACAAATCTCCTGTTTTCAATGATATGCACGTTAAATCCAGGTAAACAGCTTGAGATCCCTTCATAAAAGAAATCCTTGCCAGTGGCACTTTCTTGGTCCCTGTAAGTGTCATTTTGAAGCAGTAAAAAACAATACAGGAGTTAACAAATATCATTCTTACCCATCTGTAGAGGCAGTGACTATGGCTACCTTTCCTGCAAGACTGCTTTGAGACATACTTCTTTGTCCAGCAACAGGATTAGTCTTGAGCAGGTACCTGACAGCACTTCTCAACATGACCTGTGAACAAAGGATAATCACTGATATCTACTCTTAAAAAACACTTCATAACTAGGGCAGAGGGCAGCTGAACTATGACAGCTGTGCTGCACAATAAGTGTGATAAGCAAAGTCTTAATGATGTTACAGCTTTTTTCAACAGTCACTTAGAGTAATAATAATACTGTTTTATATATCATGAAGCAGGGACACATTATTTACAAAGGTAGACTCGCGCAGCACAATTCAAGTTTATACGTTTGCGTAGTAGATTCATGTACAACATATATGAAAAAAATAATTCTGCAAACGTGTCAAATGCATCATCTCACCCTGACGTTCATGCAAAATTGCACATGAAGTTATGCAGAGGAAAGATTTGTTCAAAAACTCTAAGAGTCTATTGCCAGGACCTTTGGACTACTGACGACTAATGGATGCCTGCTGTGAGTGTTCCGGGGTTAAAATCCAACTGTCAAAATAAAAGCCTTGAGGCGGGCAGCAGCTCGCATTTGGCTACTTGTATAACCTAATGTCACATCAATGTTGGTTGAAAACAACAGAAAATACAGACAGATTTTATTGCAGCGATGTTAATGCTACTGGTTGGTTGCATTTTTTATTTTTATCTGCATTTACAGTTTAGTTATGCCATTAATGGCCACAACGAGGGGACGTAAACGCAACCCACAAGCAAAGAGCCAATCAAACGAGACGTGTACGCCAAGCTGCGGAAAACCAACCGACTTCACAGAGTATGGATTGGTCTAATCAGGGGGCTAAACATGGCGCTGGTGCTCGTGTTATGCTTATAGATCAGCGAAGTGCGTAAACCTCTGAGCGAGGAGGCGGAGATCAAGTTGTTGTCATCGCCGAAGATGATTGAACGCTGATGGCCAGAGATTTTCACGCTTGAAAAGAAGTGATTCCCCGTATCAGGGATTGTACACCGATACGAAGTTTATCGGCGACACGAAAAGAACAAGGTAATTACGCCAGATATGAGAACGTCTTCGGGTGCAGACGTTGGCTAGCAAACACACTCGGCTGCAGCGGTTTTATCCCGCGGTGCCATTGTTGTTGTGAACTGAAGGTTAGCGTTAGCAGCGACAGGCGATGAAGATAACCACCGTTAACGTAACGTTAGCTAACATTAGGTAGCAGCTGTGAGCTAGGCCGCGACAACATCGCTCTCATTAATATATACATTTCATATTTGGATGAATTAGCTATCATTCCACATAGACAGCTGATACATACTCGGCTACATGCGGTGTATGTGACAACGAGCTTGCATTGCCTGTTTATCCGTGATGCTAAGCTAGCGTTAGCTTTCACTGAATGGGCTTAACGTAACCTAACATAACATGGTTGGGCGTGGAAAGGATAAGACAGGTGTTGCCGCTCACTGTCTACCTTTCATTTCGCATGTATCTACTTACGTATCCATCGAGGTTAGCTAACCTAGCTAACGTCGTTAAACCTGCACCAGTGTGTTATAGTAGAGTCGTATAAAGGCGTTTCTAAATGGATTACAGGATTCTTATGAGGGCGGACGACGAGGCACCCAGGCTGTGAGATGAGTCCTGCCCAGACCCAGCTGTGCCTCGGCACCGAGTCTCTCTGGCGACCACTACATCTCTGAGAAGCACAGCTGATATAGATGGATGACCCCGACTGACCTGGACACTTGGGTTACAGTTTCTCAGAGACGTACATGTTAACTTATCAACAATGTCTGTCTCCGTGAGTACAGTATTTATTTCACTGCATGCAATTTCATCACAACGATCGACAAATGGAAACCACGTCAATCTGTAATATGTTTTTAACAGGGCTTGTTTGCACGTTGCTTTGTCATCTCACCTTATCTAGATATTTTATCTGGGTACTCATTGCTTTTATTACAGTTTTAAGAGGGTCCCACGTGGCTCAATTGAGCCTGGTTGTCCCTGGGGGGTTGGTTTAGAAAATGAAAGGGGGCCTGACTCTCTGGCTTTGGCTTGGCAATTAAACCCTAAACAGCAAGGGACAGATGTGCCTCTCATCCCCTCCCCCTCCCTCTCATCTCGCTCATTACCATTAAGCCCTTGTGTCCATTCGGTCATTGATCCTCCCTGACTGTGCTCCCTTTTCTCTCTGCTTCATGGTTACAAATGCAGCTGTGAATTTTTGAGTTGGCTTTTACATTTTCCATCTTTTCTTTTTCCCCGATCCTCTTCCTGTCCCTCTATGTCTCACAGGGGCATTTTATGAGATCTTCCCTATTCACTCTCCATTCAACAGCTCTAAACAATCAACCTTTTTATTACTCTTCACTTCTTTTTGCCATATCACTGTACTTGTTTGTTTGTGGTATACAGTTGACACTAGCCTGTCTGAATTTAGGCATGTGTGTGAATCACAGAATGGGTGGGTCTGTATTTCTAATTTCTACTTTCTTTTCCTCCTACTTTTTAGACCGTATTAGCAAAGGCGCTGTTTGATAACACAGCTGAGAGCCCAGAGGAGCTGGCTTTCCGGAAGGGTGACATCCTAATGGTTCTTGAACAGGAGCAGAGTGGTGGGCCTGGCTGGTGGCTCTGCTCCCTGCATGGCAGACAGGGCATTGCTCCTGCCAATCGCCTCCGTCTCCTCCAGACTGCCCCAGCCCCGGGCTCAGAACTCCATCGTGGAACCAGCGAGGATTCTGTTTACCTGTCACCTGGTCCCCCTTTCGTCAGCAGTAGTGCAGAGGACATAGATGGGGTGTATCGCTCCCCACCTCCTGTGGGTGAGGGACGAGGAGCTGGAGTTAACTCGAGACCTGGGGAACTCCGTAGAGTGGAGGGTGGGCGTCCACGCTCCCACTCCAGCTCTGGTACTCGGCCCAGACCTGACTGGGATATTGGGGTGGCAGGGCGTCCACGGTCACCCTCTCTGAGAGGACGTGGCACAGAAATGACAGGAACACTTTATCAGACTCCAGTAACTCCCATACCTTCAACAGCTCAGGCCAGGCAGCCTGGAGTCCTCATGTCCTCAGAGTCTGTGTACCTTTCACCTACTGGAGTGCCAAGAGCAACTGATGAGCCAGAGGACACTACATATCTAGTACCCAGAGAAACACTAACGTCAGACTCAGATGACTGTTACTTGGTACCCAAAGGTACACCACTTGCAGGTGATGATGTTTATCAATCCCCAACAGGAAGTGTTGTGGCCACTGCTGTTTGCTCTAATGGTGCTTCTGTACACAGTGGAACACCTGTAAGCCCCCATCCCAAAGTGAACCAGGACACACCTGGGATGTACCAGACACCCACCCCTGTGGGAGCAAGCCCTCATATGACTTCAGCCACTTTTTTGGCCCACCAGCACCCATCTCAGTTATCCTCTGCTCAAGCATCTCCCAGACCTCTGCCCAAAGGAGTTTCACCCAACTCTGCTGTTGCCAGGGGCAAATCCAGCCTGGCCTGTCATCGAGGTTCCCCTTTGCTGGTCAGAGCAGGGCAAGTCAGGGTTCCTGGATCACCAAATTTTGCCCGCAAGCCTCCTCCCCCAGCACCTCCAGTGAGGAGTGTCACAAGGAAAGACGCTCAACAAACCACACCTGCATTAGCTGATTGCAACTCTGTTCCCAAACCGACTGCTCATGCCACCTCTGCAAGTCTGCAGCAAGAGAACAAACTGCGGGGAAGTCCTCAGAGTAAGGATCAAAGGATGAATAATGGTGTGGAGAACATCGGCAAAAACGGAGAAAAACAGGATCAGTCAGATGCTTTAGATAACCAGGTATGTGGTGGCTGCTTCCTTTACCATAATGTTGAAACTGTTCTTATATTTTTTAGAGTCACGTTATTGTTTTTAAGCAGCCTTATGCATATTTTGAATACAATGAGACCCTCGATCATAACTAAGTTTTGTGCGTTTGTCGTCTTGTTAGGTTTATGATACTCCTCCCAGTGGCAGGTGGCAGCGTCCAGTCCCATCTGCCCTTGGGGATGATGATGGCATTTATGACACCCCCCGCAGTGTGCCGCCACAAGCTGAATCTGAGACAGAGGTAAAGATAACTCTTTTCCCTTTGCATTGGTTAATCACTTTTGGCTTGTTTAATCTCCAATCACAGTTCACAACTAAATAATTAATAATTATGGTACGTCAATTGTTTCTGAAATGTAAACTTTAGAAGAATATTATTTATCTTATGTAAGTCTTCTTACAGTATGCAACATTTTGCTGTCTTAATCTTTTCTGGTCAGGTTTTGATCAGATGAATATCCAGCTGGTATATTTTTCTATTACAATGCAATGGTAATCCAGAGTTGTAGTTTGCAAAAGAATAGCTGGGAACTGGGACAGACTGTTGTGTTCATAGTCATGTCTGCACAAGTTAAGCGATTCACAGGAGATCACTATCAAATGTCTTGTCACCGTTTCTTCCCACATTCCACTATTAGCGTGTCTCCCTGCCCCCTTCCAAGTGACGCTACACCTGTCTCTGCCTGCTTTGGGAGCCTGTCTATCCAGTCCAAATGTTGCTTCTATTTTCTCTCAGTCGCACCCATCTGTCAAGGCCATGTCAAGGCCATACCACCACCACCCTGCCCCCATTGGTCTCCCCTTTAATGTACTTAAATGTATCTGCCAGCTGTTGGATTATTTTTTCCTCTTTGCCTGTGGTTACTGTATGTGGTGTGCAGACTCCCTCCTTTTATACCTCAAAGCAGGGAGTCTTTGTACAACAGTCCAAAGGAACAGATTTTTACCCTCAAAGGGCTCCTTTGAGTGTGTTCCTCACACTGGCAGTCAGTGACTTTGTTGCATCTGCTTACAGATATGCAGTAGTTTTATTTTACCACTTTCAGTTTGGTCACTCACACGTTTTCAGAAACATTCATTTTGTTCTCTCCTGTCTTATAGGTCTATGATGTCCCTACCATCACTTTGAATGTGTCCAAGTCAGATATCCAGCCTGATGAAGTTGATGATGAAGTCTACAGTGTCCCTACTCTTCCAGGCATCCCTCTGGGACCAGGGGAGTCCACAACCAGCCTCTCTGGTGAGGATGCTGCCCAGGTTGGGCAAGTCTATTGTGTTCCTGGAACTGAGAAACGAAGCAGTGGTGGAGATCACAATCGAGACTCTTCTGAGCCTGACTGCGGCATCTATGACATGCCTGCTCTGAACATCGAAGTCCTCCCTCACTCTTCCTCGTCTTCCTCAACCTCTACCCGCCGCTTCTCTGTTTCCAGTAATGGTTCAGGTGATGTGCAGTGGAGAGCCTCACTTTCCAGCCTTGTCCAGTCAGTGCTGAACACAGCCTCTGGCTCGGCCTCTACTTTATCGTCACGGGATCTTGCCACCTCATTGGCCGATATCCTATCGACCTGGAAAGCCAGTCATTCAGGTGACCCCCCACCGCCTCTTCAACAGGCCTGGGTTTCTCTGTCAGACCTTCTCCCAGCATTATCCGCTATCGGTAACGCTCCTCCATCTGAAGGTCTCCTGTCGTTGGTCCAGCGCTCCCTTGAGGATTGCACCCTCCTCTTGCAGGCTCAGGGAAGACCACGTCTGCCTTCCCAAGAATCCTTGTCCCGCAGGCCGTTGCCCGCTCTTCCAGTGCCTGATGGGAAGTCATCTGGAGGTGGGATGGGCTCTCGTAAAGGTAGCTGGATCCAGGAAAGACCCCTGCCCCCAACTCCTCAGCCCTCCTTCCCCTTGCCTCCCACTCTCCCCACCGTGACTCTCACAATGGGCCCAGTCGATGGAGAAGATGACCCCAGCAATGAGTATGCTGGGATCGGCTTGACTCCAATCCCAGCCCCAGTACCTTCTGGGGACAGTGTTGGATATGTTAAGCTGCAGGTGAGTTTTCATGGTGACATTTTCTCTTCATGTTATTTTGATCTATTTTGTTTCTTCTGTTTTTTCTTTAGTAAATCTTGGCCTTTTTTTCTAGCTATTCATATGTTGTCTATGCAAACGTTTACTTTTATGTTTGTGGTTCTTTCACAATAAAACACTCTGAACATATATGTTAAGATGCCTGTTCTGTCGTTCCCACACCAGGGTAAACCTGAGCCTCCTCCCGATGCCCTGACTGAGAATGGCCTAGAGACAAGGGTAAGTCCCTGTATTTGTGCCTCCACCTACATAATCCTCAGCTCTGACATTCTACAAATTGTTATACAATTTTTGTAGTACAAAAAGGCATACAGCAAGTCTACACAGATAAGTCATTGATTCACTCTGTGTTCACAGCATGCTCTGTTTACTAATGAGCGCTGTGACTCATTAATCCAGTCTGCAGCAGCTCTTTTGGTTTCTGATGTGGTCTAAACCCGTCTTTACTCTCATGTCGTCCTCATGTTTACCACGCATCATCTAACTTTGTCACATTCCCCTCATGGATTTCTGACTCATGGATATATTTGTCACTGTGTGACACAATGTGTACATAGTGTTCAAACTTTCTTTGTTTTTCTGAGGATACAACATCAAGGCCGGCAGTAGGAGACGTAACAACACACAACATACAATTAAATCTAATCTATTGCCCCATGTTATCTCCTAAGCCGCTTCTGTTTTCCATTGAGGCTGAGATCATGTCTCTTTTTCGCTCAGTCTGCATGTTCCCAATCCTTGCTAGTTGTCTTGGTTACGCAACAGCCGACTAACAAGAGATCACTTGTAAAGCTTAACAGTCCTGCCTTGAATTGAATAGAAACTACAGGACAATAAGTGACAGAAAGAAAACATGAATTCAGTTATTCTTTCTACAGTGGCACTTACTATATGCGTGTGTTTGTGTCTTTCTCTGAGTTTGAGCATTACACCATTGTAGCACTGTTATTACTCAGGCTTGGCTATAATTTATCTGACATTTGAGAAGCTGAAAGAATTATTTTCAAATTATTTAAAGAGTAATTTAAATGTAATGTAATGTATGAGCAGTACAGTTGCTGGCTCTATGAAAGTAGTTGAGTGACTCATTCATTTTCCATGTGGTTAACAATATTTTAAGCATCTAATTTCTCAGATGTGTCATCTCTTCTAAAGTTAATGATACATTTAGTGCTAGTGGTCCTACATAGTATTGCATATATTTATGTGCGACCTTTCACTTACAAATACAAATTTCCTCTTTTCTTGAACAGTTGACACCATCCCCTCCTCTGCCGGTGTCTCTCTCCTTGGAGGACTCGGAGCTGCTGTCCTTTTATTCCTCGCAGAGCCTTGCCCACCTATCCTGCCTGGCAGACGCCATAGACGTGCTGTTTAGCAGCGTGCAGGGCAACCAGCCGCCCCGCATCTTTGTCGCCAGAGGAAAAAGTCTTATTGTGACGGCACACAAACTAGTGTTTATTGGTGATACACTCTCCCGCCTTCTCACCTCTGCTGACCTCCGGGCCAAGGTTTGTGCAGTAAACCTCATCTTTCGAAGTCGTATGAGACAAAGTCGAATGTGTATGTTAAAGGGAAAATACAATATATGACATGATAGGCACAGGTTCTGTTCTGTAGGTTTCCTAAAATATACATAGATGTTCATGAAGTAAAATTAAACGTGTATCATATTTAAAATAGATTTTCCCAATTTCAGATCACAACCTCCGGGGGACGACTCTGCCAGGCCTTGAAGGCAGTTGTCATGGCAACAAAGGGTGCTGCACAAAACTACCCCTCGGTATCCGCCTCCCAGGAAATGGTGGACCGTGTTGCAGAGCTCTCTCAACAAGCTGCTGGCTTCTCCACTCTTCTCCAGCGTCTGGCAGAAATATCTTCATGATATTTCGTATCTCTTGCGTAAACTTTGTTTACACTACATATATTTTCTCTCTTTGAAATGCCTTATTTGTTGTTACTCTTTTATTACTTTTGGTTTGAGTGGGATTGAAGCAAGAGATTTGGATCGTGTTTAGCCTCACTGAAGCTGTTACTAAACTGGGTTTAGACTGTTGGTTCTGTTTGCCTTTGTTTATATGCGGACCTCTGTGCTTTGTTGCCAGGCACACTTGTCTTTTTGAGTGTTAACTTATTGAATATTTGAAGAACCCCTGTGAGTTTTACTGTCTGTGCAGACTGCCTATTTTGGGAGCTTTGCTTTAATATGTTTGATGTATTTTCTTTCTTCACATGATAGCCATTTCCCTTCCTTCCTCTATTTATTTAGCCATCCCCACTGTTCCAAAAATAGCACAGAAGGAAGTCTTACATCCTGGTTCTGACCTACATTTTACTGTGATACCTAAAAGGCCTTTTGTGACCATTCTGGGGCTGTAGAAGCAGTGGTTTGGGCTTAATATGGGAGGAATTAATTAGGGTGTGGAGTAACATCCACCCATAATGTAAGTACGAGTTGTGTTTGTGTAGTACCCATTTCCACTCAATCTGTAATTTGACATGTATGCAGTCTTAAACATCTCCTAAGGAAAAATGAAAGTGCTGTTTGACAGAGAAAAATAATATTGCATAACTATTGCTGATAGAGAGTAACAGTAGTCTGGTGTGAAATTGCATAACCGTGCTCTTTCTCACAGTTGCATGACAGCAAACAAAACCCGTTAACCAAGTTCACATGTCCCCACCTGTTTTGTTCTGCGTGATTGACTTTCATTGCTTCATTTCCCAAAAGATGCTTGACAAGTGTGCTTACTCTGATAGTTTCAGGTCAGTAACATATCTGGGAGGCAGTATGGCTCAAACTAAGGCTGGGTGTTAATGGCAATCAGTCATTATTAATACCAATGGAACACTTCAGTTTGATGGTATTACATGATTATACAGTTGCCAAATCAAGGTATGAATCAGTTCTTTAAAATCATTATACCTTGATCATCAGAACATTGTCCCAGTCCTAGTATAAACTATGAAGTAAAGAACAGGTTTATGATTGAAATGGGTGCATTTTGCATTTTAAAACCAAATACATATCTGCTCTTGACAGATTTTTTTTTATTGGGCCTACTGTCTATGGGCCCTTTTCTTATACAAGTGTTTTTCTGCACAGCATCAGCTCAGACAACGTGCAGTATGAACGTGGGGGAACAAATGGTAAACTGGAAGTTGAATAAATGACATGTTTGGTACATTTACACTACAATAATTAACTGAAATGAACAGTTTGATCTTTGGGGTGCTACACTAAGTTAGTTATATAATTATAGTAGACGGCTTAAAGGTTTTTGGCTTATCATATTGTATTACTTAACCTAAAACTCAGCTTTATTTTTCACTTCCAAATCGTCAAGCTTTTCAGAATCCTTTTCACTGTTATGTGGCTGAGTTTAAATCATAGTTTTAGGAATCTGTAGCTTCCTGATTTTTATTTTTTCCACTGCTGCAGTGCCACATTGTGGGGATTTGAAGTATTACTTAATAAATACCTGTCTGCCAAACAGGCTTCGTACTGTACCTATAAAGAGAGCATGAACGGCAAGTAACCTTTAACTATATATTTATTATCATCAGGTTTTATGTCCCTTGTTTTACCCTTTGCATGGCTTTAATTTGCTTAAATTTTATATATGCATAACCTTCACCAGGGTAATTTTGATAGATTATTTACAAGGAACAAAAATGTGTTACAGTTCAATGATACGGCTGTATTTCTTTTGTACAAGAAATGTTTTTTTGTTTATTGCACTATTTGAACCCATTTGAGTATGTTATCTATATTAGCTGACATTTTTCTACAGTACTTCAGACCTACACCTCTATAATTTCAACACTACATTTGATGTCTGTCTTGTATTCCTGTTCAAAATGCACAAATACATCTTTTGCAATGAAACAAATTTGTTTGGATAATTGATTGGAAAAAGTGTAATGTCATTACTGAAGTTTGTCGTGCCTGAAATAATGGGTAGCTTTTTTTTTTAATTCTTCTTCTTTTTTTTTTTTACTTTTAAATAAAATCACCTTATAGTTTAATGACAATTAAATCATTAAATTAAACTCCGAGGACAACATCTGCCCATTCGTTTTAGTGTGTTGTGTTTAAGTAGCCTCGGCGACACGAACCTTTCCGAGAGTAGCCGAACAGTGACGCCGAGCAGCAGCCGTAGCGACGCTTGTTGGAGTTTAGACAAGCGGAGGGATCAAAATGGCGGACGAAGATATTACGCTTGATGGAAAACCTCTACAATCGCTCCGAGTCGCGGATTTAAAAGCCGCTCTGGAGCAGAGGAACCTCCCAAAAAGCGGACAGAAAAACACACTCATTAAGCGACTGAAAGGGGTAAGTGTTGGCTCTTCTTATCTGAGCCTGTGTCGAGTCTGGCTAAGTTCAGGAGGAGAGGAGCGGTGGGGGGTTGACATTAGAGGCCGTAACGGTGTGAGCTCGGAAGCGGGAATACATAAATCGCCTGGCACACGTCAGTACACACAGGCAACATTTTGTACTGTAGGCTTTTTCTATTTGGAAGAACAACAAGTACAAATGTGCCTAACGACAGATTTTTGACTTCATTTGTAAGTAGTCGTAGTGCACCGTGTTGCACACTCTTGAACTGTGCACCTGTCAAGTCGAGGCCTAAGCTGCCAACAGCCGCTCGTACTGTAACGAACATCCCCGTGACCGCGCTCCGTGTGTGTTGGGGCTCCGGGGGCGCGCCCCGCGATGTAAACACCATTTAATATGCTTAAATTATGCATTTTATCTTATTTATTATCAGCACTTTTGTTTTGCACAAGACCTTTAGCTCATAGGGAACTATAGATTCCAAGGCCGTACCTAGGATTTGATAAATACGGGTCATAAGTCCTGCAACCCATAGGAAAAATATTACTATATACATTTACATACTAATAATATGTCGGTGAAGATTCTTTGTCATCCAGGTGAAGTTATCTGGAAGTTGAGAAATGCCATCTGGACTTCCTTATTGCTACGTTGAAACGTTTCGCTATTCATCTGAATAGCTTCCTTAGTCTGAGGATAGTTGAATAGAGACCACAAATTATTGGGTAGGAAGGGTTGCCAGAGGTGTGACTGTTTCACACCCTCCCCTTCCATTAACAATCCCATTCAGACAGGGTGTGAAGTGAAACCAACCTGGAGGATACATATGTTGTCTCTAACCTACTATCCTCAGACTGACAAAGCTACTTGGATGAGTAATGAAACATTTCGACCTAACAAAAAGGAAGACCAGTTTCAGATTCATGCCAACTAACAAGAAGGGACAAATAAATCTTATGTCGTAAGTAGTTAAAAGTAAAATGTCAATGTATACTGGAATTACTATTTTGGGAGAGACTGGCAAGAGCTGCTGTAATGGTATACATCTCACACCCTCACTCTCTCCCACAGCAGACATGCCCATCACACGTAATAAAAGGAAATTGGGGGATGGATGTAAACAGTAAAAAAAAACACAACTATATCAACAAAATACTGAGTAAATAACATATAGGAATGGGGGAAAAGAGGCTGTAAGGGATAGGTGATAGAGTGACACATGAAGTCTAAGAAGGGGCATGGTATGCCTCTAAATCACAGGGTTGTCAGGTCACGTATTTATAGTGTTACTTTAAAACCAGTGAATTTGATCTTCCCTAGGGAGAACCTGTGTTAAGAGAACCCATTACACAGTGGTAGTTACAGACCTGGTTACTAATACTGTACTTCTTATAGCATGGCATACAGGGACATAAAATACATGAATTATAATTAGCATATCATATTTTAAATGGCATAGAAAAGGATATGTGAGCTGATCAAAAAACATTAATGTCATTAGTTTGATCATGAAGCCACAGTGGATTCCTATCTCTTACGTCTAGGTAGGTGGAGACCTGTTTTGTCATTATTTGCACACGTTCAAAACACGTGTGAGCACAGGACAACAGTGAAACTGAACTGTGTGTAAAAGCCACACAGACGACACATTGGGGTAGTAGTGTTGTCACTAGGTTTGATAATTAAATAACTCTCTTTATTCATTAACTGCAGGCCCTGATGCTGGAAAATCTACAGAAGTCATCCTCATCTCACAGTGGACTGCAGCCCAACTCTCAGGTACAGAGATTTTTTTAAACATGGTGAATTTGTTAATCTTTTGACAACATATGTGATGTCATTTTTAAATTCTGTTTTTGTACTTTTCTGTATTGTAGATAGGGGAGGAGATGTGCCAGAACAGTTTTATAAAGCAGTACCTGGCCAAGCAACAGGAACTCCTTCGCCAGAGACTTGAGAGAGAGGCCCAGAAAGATGAAGACGCTGATGGTATAACATGATACACAGTAGTGCTGGATATTGACACTGATCTCCTGATTCATTTAAATTTCTAAAGTTCAGAATCAGTTTGTATTATGTCCATAATAAATGATTATGACTTGAAAGGTTTTGGAATTGCACAGAAAAATATGTACATATACCTTAACTCTATGTGACACAAATCATGGAGTGTAAACCTCTATCAACATTCTGTTATGTTGAAATATGTACAAATAATATCTTAGAAATGCCAGCCCAAATTCTGTTAAATATGAAAAAAAAGTTATACAACCGATTTTCTGTAGAAGACAAGGAAAGACCCAAGAAAAATCTCTTTTTGGGTGATTAAAAAGTTCCCCATGGTTAGAATCCAGTGGATCTGTTAGTCTTAATCTTCACTGGTGCTGAGCTTTAAACCTTGCCCAACGTCCCTCTCTGACAGAAAGCCCAGCAGTGCCAGAAGAAGATGAAGAGCACTCAGAGGACAATGACAGCTCTTCTTGTGTCTCTGACAAGGTCAGTAACCACCACACAGTAAAAAATCAAATGAACAGGGCTAAGGATTTATACCCCAGATAGGACACACTAAGCTGTTATGTATTAATTAGATAATGTTGTGAAAATATTTTTTTAAATTACTCTTAATATTCTAGTTCTTACATCAGATTGGGGTTGGTGCTTTTAAAACTACACACATTTATTTTTGTAATGCTTTGTGTTTTTTCTGTGGTCTTAATAAATCTGGTATAACTAATATGTTTAATGGTGCACTGTATTTAAAGGAATATGTTAGCAGAAATATAATAATATTGTATAATATTCATAAATATGTTGTCATTAGTGTGTTATCACCTGAAAATAATAAGCATTTCTGCTAGTTTAGAATGAACTTTTTATCTTTTATCTACATAAGGGAGCAGTTCCCCTTCATGGAAGCAGTCATGTTGCACTGCCATGTTTCTACAGTAGCCCTCACAAATTGGATAAAGCAGATACTTCACTTAAAAATTTAATTGCATTTTTCTTAAATTTTGTGACTCTGAAGTTACAGTTATATTTGCTATGTTACATTGAAACTGTGGCCTATAGTCTACATTGTAAGTAGGCGAACTAAGTTCACTTTCTAAATATTTATCTATCTAAAGCAACCTCATCACCTAACATATTGCTAGTTGATGTGGTCATAGAAGATGATGTGACACCTTATGGACACCGTAAGCTCTTTCACGCTTGGAGGTGTTGGTGTGTGGGGTGGTGCTCAGAAGGTTGCATTTTGCTATCTCATCATTAGATGTCGTGACAACTTTCATATTTTACACATCGTACCTTTAATTGATTCTACAAAATTGTAAATAAATTCATAAGGGGTTTAAATTAATAGCCTGAACTTAGTTATCATCTTTTCTCTCAACCTGACAACATTATTTATGCGCAGCAGCGTCGGGCCGTACTCTCGCAGCAGGCTTTCACCAGGGCAGAAGAGAGAGCTTCGGTGGACTTGGGCCCTAGTCCTACCCTTCACCATCAGGAGCCCTCTGAGGCTCCAGGAGCTAGGATGCAGCGAGGAGCCTTTCATCAAGTACATAAAGAGCCACCAGTCCCCTCTCCTCCTCGCGCTGTAGCCTCCCTTTCAGTGCGTGTCCTCAGCCAGCCTGACCAACAGGGACTGCCCCCTGCTGTGTCCCGGGCCCAGGAAAAAGAGGGCACAGCACCCAGTGAACTAGGATCCGCTCATTCTGTGCTTCACCTTAGCCGATCTGCTGGAGTATCAGCAGGAAGTAATGTGCATGAGGACAGTGATGAAGATGATGACGTTGAGAGTGAGGACGATGAGGATTGGGGACCTGGTCCTGGCACTACACGAAGGGACAATAGCGTCCCTCCCCAGCCGCAGCAGATGCCCCCCAGTGTCCCATCTGCTGTTGCAAGGTCCAAACGCAAGCTTCAGCCACCACAGCACATCCCACCACCACAGGTACACCACACCCCCATGCAGCTGCGTCACCCCACTCCGCCTCCTTCTCCACCCCCCAACCTGTTCCCTCTGCCTGACACACCCAAGCAAAGCCCACCAGACACAGAGAACCAGGAGGGCTCAAGAGTGGCATCTTTCCCACCTCCCACCATGCAGAGACAAGACTCTGATTCAAGCTCTCGTTCCAGCAGTCCAGAGCCTCCTATGAAACGCAGGCCAGGACCCCTCTCTCTGCTGGTACACAAGATGGAGTCAGAGGAGGCTTTCCGTTCGGAGCCCACCTCAGCTGCAGAAATGTCAGGAGAGACAGCAGACTCTACGCCTGGTTCTTCCAGTGAATCTCCATTGCAAAGACTGGAGAGAAAGAGGCAGCAAGAGAGAAGAGAGTTGGAGGAAAAGAGGCAACTGAAGGAGGAGAAGGAGAGAGAAGAAAGGCAGGAAGAGGAGAGAGAAAGAAGGAAGGCACAAGAACAGAAGAAAGAGAACAAACACTTGGAAGAAGAGATGGAAATCGAGAGAAAACAACCACACGAGGAAGAGAAATACCATCAGAAGGAGGCGCAAGAAAGAAAACATCAGGAAAAGGAAAAAGATAAAGAGACAAGACACCAGGAAGGGGAGAAGAGGAAAGAGGAGAAACATTTCAAGGAGGAGCAGGCCAAGAAATGGCAAACAGCGACCAAAGACAGGGTTGTCACTGAAACACAAGATTCTGATTCCTCATCAGATTCTGACTCCAAATCAGACTCCTCATCACGTTCATCACAGTCCTCCTCCTCTGAGGATGAATCCCGCTCTGCCAGTCTGTTAAAGGTTAGTGACCATACACCAGGTTGTATAGAAGTGACTTTACTATTGAAGAGTTGCAGATGTTTCCTGTTATTTTTTCTCTTAGCATTATTTCAGCATTATGGTGTGTTTGCCCTTCATTGCCTACACTCACATTCATCTTTCACTCTTTGCATATTGCTGCACTGCTTTGATTGCTTTTACTTTGAATAATTTCACAGAAGGCAGACCAAGGACAAGTTGCAGAGGAAGAGAAAAAGACTAACTTGAATAAAGCGGCAGAGAAACGATACCTTTCAAAAAGGTCAGTAACCATAATTAATTTACAAGTATCCTCAATAACGAGTGCAATTTCATCTTTATGTTATTTGTGGGTCAAGTAGAACAGTTACACTAGCAAAATTGAGCTTTATGGTTACTTTGCACCCTGTACAAACCGCCATCTTGCCCTACTTTGAGGACCAACTGGCATTTTAATGTGTGATGTGATAATACAGTTCTCAACTACATGTGTGTTTAAAATTGATTTAGTAATTTTTTCTTAATTTAAACTAATTCAGCAGTCCTATGTTTTGGCAGTGATGTGTTGCCGTCTTACTCTTCCTTTTATATGCTTAGGTTATATCATCATATGCATTCAAACAACCCACCAAATCCTATTTAGAACTGAAATCACTGGCACTGCTGTGATAAATGCCCTTCCTAGCACTGAATTTGCTGAATAATTTATCATAGAACATAGGGTGGCACTTACGATTGCCATTTCTGTATATCTCAGCTTGCTGTTTACTCTGCTGCTAGAGATGGCTATACATTGCTTTTCATTGGCTGCTTATCAGATCACATGTATTTTAATTGTGTAAATTGTGTTGATAATATGGACTAAATCATATATTTGGGTATTATGGGTAATGATCACATGTCTGCTTAGTCATTCTCATGCACATTTTGCTCATATTAACTAAATGAGGACTTTGTGAGTATGTAGTCTATGTGTGTAGAAGTACAAGAGATTATTAATATCCCCACCAAATAACTCATACTATCACAATTAGTGTAAGGTAAATGAGAAGTGTTTTGTCTAAATGCATGTCACAGTTGGATCACAAGATCAGTGCTCCACACTGAAGTTAGCTGAATAAAGAGACCGCATCCTGGGTTGTACAGTTCCTCTAAAACTTTGCAGTTTTACTTAAAATGTTGGTACTTTGAAAAATTATGACTTTGTTCTTTGGCTATGGATTTGACAAAATTCATTGGTCACAAACGAGTGGTGATAATTTCCCACTGTGTCTCAGCATGGAAAGGTCTCCTCCTGTGAAAAACATTAGTCACAGAGCTGACAGCTCTCCTCCGAGATATTTTGAATGTGAATCGGTTGTAAAGCTGCTTTCTCACTCATTTCTCCTGATTAAAGCATTTCATATTTGTTGTCAGGCGTTCAATGCAGCAGCCTTACAACCTCAGTTTTATGGAGGAAACATGTCTTTTGTCTGTGTTTCATCGTTGCCTTTACCTTTAATCTTGTTAGCTTAACAAATCTTTATTTACGTATTTGAATTGAGCGTACATGTTTGGTGCATTATTATTTTAGGTTGTATTTCCGAATGCGCCACGTTTGCGCGTCTAGAAATCCGCTTTTATTTTGGAAGTCGTTGACCGGAAGGTAGTTTTGTTCTGCTCGGATTGACTTGACACCGCTCTTTCTAACCAACATGGCCGCCATGCATGCATTGCATCCCTGATACCGACGCAGTGTGCGGCTAATCAGCAACGGAAACAGCCACGACTAGATTTTTTTTTAATTTCGCGTCCCTGATTTCAACCCAAGCCTGACCGGGATAACCGCTCAGCGCCGGCGTGTTATTTATTTATCTGCGGGGGTTCCCTTTCAAGGCCGGCCACAATGCTGTCCGAAGGAAACAAAAACGGGTAAGAATGAGCCAGAGGGCGACTGGAGGCTTCGGGTTGCTGGTTGTACTTTTCTCCCATGATCCAGAAAGTAACTGGGATATATTAGCCGGTGTCAGCCTGCTGTTTTCTAAGGTGAAACCGGCTGCACATTACGCTGCTGGTTAGCTAGCAGCTCCGTCCTGCCTTTTAAAACCATGTCATCAGTTCACGTTGGCCTGGTTATGAGCGGGTTACACGTTCGCCCATGTGAGGAGAAACAGGGGGTGGGGACGTCGGCGAGAGTCTTTTGTTGGGTGAAGGGGTAGCGAAGATTTTTGCGGGGGAAGGGGGCCCCTTTCATTGATTAGTCTAAAAATAGTTTAACGTTGAAGGAACACACTGATGAATAAATAATAGGTTCGGATGAAGAGGAGCATGTGGAAACTGACCTCTCCCCTGCTGCCTTTCTTTTTTTACCCTCTTGTGTCATAGCAATTATCCATGAGACAATTTTTTTCTCGTTTTCAACTAAAGATTGTGTTTCTAATTGAGTATAACCTTGTTTTGTTGTCCATTAAGGCTCAATCATGGCCATACTGTCCAGCCCAAAGAGGACTGTTTGTATTTTGGGTTTCTGTGGCTGTTAGTGATCTCACTGTTGTCGAGGGAGATCATTAAAGCAGACATCTGTTAGCTGTACAGTCTATGTGAATGGGCCCTTATGGTGTGATATAATTCTCCCAGCTGGCATGTGTGATTTGATCGGTGACACTGTCTTGGGCTGTTTTATGAGTCCAGATTGTCAATAAGGACATGATAGATTTAATTTTGTAGTGCTAATGATCATTTTTGTCATGTCTTTAACCAGAGGTAATGGCTTTATTTTATGATACTTTTTATAGATTGCTGTTATTCCTCAGGCCAACACTGTACTTCACTGTGCCTCCTCATTCCAACCTAGTTATGAAGACAAAGCTGCTTTAAATGTGAAGTGAAGGAGTTTCATGGCGGTTACCTGAGAAGAAAATGCTATGCATCTCTCTCTCACACACACACACACACACTCGCACTCACACACTCACTCGTACACAGAGACACACAGTCATTCACCCACTCTTTCTTTCAGTGATCATTACATCATTTCAGCCTGGCCTTTCCTCCTTTGCTGATCCCAGGGGGTTGTGTTACTAGTTGACATCTGTCTCCCTCTATATTGTGTGCAGGTGTCTCTGGCCTTGCTCGTGAGCTACACACATATCTAGGCCAAATGAGGAGAAATGGTATTGCACAGAGGAAAATGCTGTCTTCATGCCTACACCCGTGTGTAGTGATTAATCTCTAGAGAAAGTTGAACTGACTGTTCTACTAATAAACAGGGTAGACTCTAATATACAGGGTAGTTTACTACAGTGACTAACATTATGAGTCCTTGTAAAAAAAAAAAAAAAAAAAAAAAAAAAAGGAATGTTTTATATCATTGCGAAAGAGGGAAAAACAGGCTTACATGTCTAACTTTCCTTCTGTAAAGATGTTTTCTTCATTTAATTTATTAATTCAAACAGTAGGCAGATTAATCAATGATGAAAATTCAAGATTCAAAGCAGAAAAACAAGTAGCTACATATTGTTAAATGTACTGCTCACTTTGCTTTCCTAAAATTATTTTATTTTTGATTTCTAATCAGGTATCGTCTACTATAACTGATTAAAAATTTCAACTAAACTAGCAATCAGATAGTCACATCTAAGATTGACACCTTTACTTGTCCTTTATTTTAAATCCTAATTTTGAAATGCAAAGAACTGTGCAATGAATCAAAACAACAGAGGGAAAAAAGCATTGTGATGGAGAAGGTTCCTGCAGGATGTGATTCTCCCACCTACAGGGTGCTGCCACGGTGCTTGTGTCATCACATGAAGCCAGCGGGGGAGGCTTTTGATAATGCTGGTAGAGGAAGTTGAGGGTGTAGCTAAAAATATAATGATGACATCTGCTTGGTTTTGCAGTGCTCTTAGATAAGTGATAATAAAATAAAACAACAGAAGTGAATAATCATTTGAGGTCTGACTCATAATAACCATCATGCAGGCTTTCACTGGCTGCGTTAAAGCTGGGTTTCTTTTTTTCTTATAATGATCCAGCATGGATCTGATGAAGACCACACATGGAGTCAGCTGTGAGTTTATGTCTTGGACTATGAGTTAGTTTTAGGAGTCTTTGTGACCCTGGGTGTCAGTTAGCTGGTGAGTTATTTATAGCAGGAATGACCCAGATCAGTGGCCTCCAGCATGCTTCCTGTGACTCTTCTAGTGTTTTCCTCTCCCTTCTCCCACGCATCATTTTGTCTTCACCAAGCCCGAGAGCTGAGCTGGAAGGCTTGCTTGTCTCTGTATGTGTTATCTTTAATTAGGGCTGCAGCTAATGTTTTTTGTACTCATTAATCTGCTTATTGTTTTCTTATTTAATCATTTGGTCCATAAAAAGTCAGATGATGCCATAAACTTCCAGGTGATCTTTTAAATAGCTCCCTTTCTCAGACCAGCACAATCCTGAAACTAAGTTTGTCATCTCATAAGGTAAGATGAGCAGCACATCAATCTACTTTAAGGTTGTGCTGTGGCATTTAATTTTGAAAAACATGATTTACAATTCTTATATTATGACTTATGACTATTAATTACAAAACAAAATGGAACAACAAAAAGAAAGCCATGATTTTGTATTTTGTTGTTTTCGTCCTCCTTTCAATACAACAGTCACACCTACTCAGAGGTTTCCTGGTATTGACTTTATACACATAAGATTCTGCCACACCTTGTCATCTTTACTTCCTGAAAAGAAGACTATTAGAAAGTTATCTAGCACCTAAAATCTGGGTAAAGAGATTAGTCTGTAAAATGAAATGCCAACCCACACAATACAACTCACAAAGATTCAGAGATGGATGTAGTAAAAGTAACACAAGGACAGTCAAAGATAACTGACAAGGGGATCAATAAAGTTTGTCATTATTACCTGCTCAGAAACTGAGACCAGACATGCCAGTTACTTAGTCCACATCAGAGTGGTACTGACCACGAACCATCAGACAGTCATTAACATCAAAGCTTATTTTCCCTCAACCTTCTTCTTCTCACCCCAGCCAATGTTTTTTTTTTTCCTGCAGTGAGGTGTCAGAGCCCAGCGCAGCTGCTGTCACAGAGGTGGAACCAGACTCTGAGAGCTCCATGGCCCAGCAGCCGTCCTCTGGGGCTGAGCCGGAAAACAGCGACGATCGCCTGGAGGAGGTAAGGTCACTGCGAGGCTGGTGGTGCCCAGGTGTATTCTGTCTCCCACTAACCTTCATTCTCATTCATGTAAACACATGTAGTTGAGAGGGTCACTCAAAACCAGCACAACCCCAACAGTTTTACAACCATTCATCCCTTTGGCACCTGTGAAGTTTTTATATTTTTGATCCTGACTCTGTTTAGAGTTTCTGCATCCTGTTAACCTTTTAAAGTCTCACCTAATTAGTCATTGGATATTTGGAAAAATGCTCATAGGTGAATGAACATGGGTTGAGTTGGAGTTGGGTCCTTGGGTAAATGGATATGAACTAATCTCTTTCATCTGCATTCAGTGCTACTAATGTTTCATAACTAGTTCATTCACTTAGATGATCTCCCACACATGCATTCTCTGTATGAGCTCTACATGTGTCTGATGGAATCTAAGTAGTCAGATACTAATGTGGTAAATAAGGCATCCATGCTGCATTGCGTATATGCTGATGGAGATAAAGTAACAATATTAAACTCATAGTCCCTGACACACCAAAGAGACCATAGCTCAGTGAATGTGTCGTGAGTTGTTCTGGTGTATTCAGCAACACTGAGGCTATATCAGCTCATATTTACACAACTCAAAACACTGAGAACATTCAATCTGTGCCTGAGTTCTTGATTAATTGTTAGTCATAGCTTATTTTCTTTTTGTCCTTCTGATAATACTAGAGCAACAAAATGCAAGCTCTTAAATATTCTATTAGTGTTTTGATTATTGAAGATATAGATTGAGCAATAACAGCAAAAAAACAGTCTTTGGGATCACAACAAAGAAAATTTACTTTTTTTCCCCGTCATGCCAGCATACACATCAGCCACCAACTATCAGCTTCCCGCAGAGCATTGTCAGATATAAAATATGCAAGTGGCCTGCCACAATACACATTCTTCACCATCTGAAAAAGTTAGCACCCCACCATCACAGTATACAGAAAGCCAAAGTATGCCCTCCTAAACAGCTAGTGTAGAATAGCAGCCAGGCTCACTAACAAGCCTCTTGTGGCAGCATTAATTCAAACCCAGTAGCAGTCTCTTGACTACGGGTTTAAAGTTCCAGGACAGAAAGAATTTCAAAGAGTGTGCTGTCTCAGCTTTATGCAGAATGCAGAGGAAATGTCAAGCAGCAGCTTTACGTGTCCAGTTGCACAACAGAGCCTTACATGAGCCTAGTAAGCATAAATGTTTTACCATGTTGGATGTAGAGAATATCAATCATTGATTGAAAATAAAAGTAAATGTAAAATAAAAGTCTAACTAAAGATGAGTCTTAATGTGGTGTGTCAGGGTATAAAGAGCAATCATATTGGACCAAATTCAGTTTAAAAGCTACTTTTTATTAGGATAAAGCCTATAAGCTTCTCAAGTCAGTGCTGCTGAAACCAGCTGAAGAGCAGCACCAGACGATGCCCACAATCATACATCATACTTCCGTTACTTTTAAAGCACTTACCTGCTATTCTTATCTAGAACACATAAATTTGATTTACTGGTGAGCATCTATTCTGTTGAAGTTATTATCAGTGTGTGTGTGTGTGTGTGTGTGTGTGTGTGTGTGTGTGTGTGTGTGTGTGTGTGTGTGTGTGTGTGTGTGTGTGTGTGTGTGTGTGTTGGTTTTGTTTTCCCCTTGGGTTTGCATGAATAATGAACCCTGACACTTTGTATAGAGATGCATAAGGGCTTGTTTCTGCTCTTTCTCTCACCCTGTGTTCATTTCCTCTGCTCTCTTGCTAGCTCCTTTCACACTGCCTCTTTTTCTCGCTGCCTCTCTTTCTCTTTTTGTGCCCTTCTTTGCATCTTTTGACTTTGTATCCCATCATGAACGCTTCTCTCACTATATATATTTATGGTGTGATTGCTGTTTAAAACCCCATTGATTGCTTTGTTATGAAGGTTCCCATGCCTCTTCCATTGCCCTTAATGGTACCTGCTGAGTACTACTACTACCACCACCAACACCTCCTCCACTTCTCCTACTCCTACAACTCCTGTCCCGCTATGCCCAAGTGCGTCGCTGGTACCTGAATTAGGCCCAGGGTCTGCAATCCACTGAGTACTACACTGAGTAAAGCCTGAGCCTGCAAGGCCTCCCCTGTAGCCCTGCAGTGACTCGCTGAACCAGCAGGAACTGGAGTTCGCATCAGACCACCACCTACAGCAGTGGCAGCCATGGTAACTGCATCAGCACACAGTTGTCATGGTAACCAAGCCTCAAGGGTTGGGAGTCTGCTCACTTAAGTTGAACTGGACTGTACTGCACTGTGCAGCAATGATGGAGCAAGAAAAGAAGAGGGTGTCCTAACTCTCTGTATCTTCTACCACACTTCCTGCATTTTTCACCTGCTATTTTGAGGATACTCAATCTACAACTGTTGTCCTCTAACATCCTGTCCCCCATCTTCCAAAAACAATTTCAGCTCAGAGAAAAGATGAAACTCTTCAGCTCTCCAGTTTTGTTTTTTACCTCTACCCTTAACGCCACACTGCCCTCTGCTTGTGGGGTGGAGAAATGACTTTGGACTTCCTACTGCTGCAGTGAACCATACAGTGATTGAAGCATTTATGCCATTGCTACTTTGGCTTAAAAAAACAATCCAATGGAGATACTAAAATAATTTACTTGGAAGAGATGTTTGTGGGACTGTCTAAAATACTAATGTGGATGAGACCTGTGTCTGTGGGTGTGACATAACAATGTGGACATTTACTCACACTTTGCAACCTCTGGAGGCTAAATGTCATCCTCTGCCTTGACAAGCAGGCCAGACTATGAAAATGGATTTTATTACTCAGGTGTAAAACCTTCAACTTTTTGACTGTGCCTTTAATTTCTGCCACCAATCTAAGGAGACCTGTACCTGTGAACTCTGCACCTGTTCCACAGCAGCAGAGACTTTCAAAGGACAAGCAATATAAAGCACAGCATGCACTATGGATTTTTGT